>NW_027250650.1:0-600000 GCF_044704955.1 Pristiophorus japonicus
ATGGTGAACGAGTTAGAGAGAGATGGTGAAAGAGTTAGGGAGAGATGGTGAGAGAGTTAGGGAGATGGTGAAAGAGTTAGGGAGAGATGGTGAAAGAGTTAGGGAGAGATGGTGAAAGAGTTCGAGAGAGATGGTGAAAGAGTTAGGGAGAGATGGTGAAAGAGTTTGGGAGAGATGGTGAAAGAGTTAGGGAGAGATGGTGAAAGAGTTAGGGAGAGATGGTGAAAGAGTTGGGGAGAGATGGTGAAAGAGGTAGGGAGAGATGGTGAAAGAGTTACGGAGAGATGGTGAAAGAGTTAGGAGAGATGGTGAAAGAGTTAGGGAGAGATGGTGAAAGAGTTAGGGAGAGATGCTGGAAGAGTTAGGGAGAGATGGTGAAAGAGTAGGGGAGAGATGGTGAAAGAGTTAGGGAGAGATGGTGAAAGAGTTAGGGAGAGATGGTGAAAGAGTTAGGGAGAGATGGTGAAAGAGTTAGGGAGAGATGTTGAAAGAGTTAGGGAGAGATGTTGAAAGAGTTAGGGAGAGATGTTGAAAGAGTTAGGGAGAGATGGTGAAAGAGTTAGAGAGAGATGGTAAAAGCGTTAGGGAGAGATGGAGAAAGAGTTAGGGAGAGATGGTGAAAGAGTTAGGGAGAGATGGTGAAAGAGTTAGGGAGAGATGGTGAAAGAGTTAGGGAGAGATGGTGAAAGAGTTAGGGAGAGATGGTGAAAGAGTTATGGAGAGATGGTGAAAGAGTTAGGGAGAGATGGTGAAAGAGTTAGGGAGAGATGGTGAAAGAGTTAGGGAGAGATGGTGAAAGATTTAGGGAGAGATGGTGACAGAGTTAGGGAGAGATGTTGAAAGAGTTAGGGAGAGATGGTGAAAGAGTTAGGGAGAGATGGTGAAATAGTTAGGGAGAGATGGTGAAAGATTTAGAGAAAGATGTTGAAAGAGTTAGGGAGAGATGGTGAAAGAGTTAGGGAGAGATGGTGAAAGAGTTGGGGAGAGATGGTGAAAGAGTTAGGGAGAGATGGTGAAGAATTAGGGAGAGATGGTGAAAGAGTTAGGGAGTGATGGTGAAAGAGTTAGGGAGAGATGGTGAAAGAGTTAGGAGAGAGGATGGTGAAAGAGTTAGGGAGAGATGGTGAAAGAATTAGGGAGAGATGGTGAAAGAGTTCAGGAGAGATGGTGAAAGAGTTAGAGAGAGATGGAAAAAGAGTTAAAGAGTGATGGTGAAAGAGTTAGGGAGAGATGGTGAAAGAGTTAGGGAGAGATGGTGAAAGAGTTAGGGAGAGATGGTGAAAGAGTTAGGGAGAGATGGTGAAAGAGGTAGGGAGAGATGTTGAAAGAGTTAGGGAGAGATGTTGAAAGAGTTAGGGAGAGATGGTGAAAGAGTTAGAGAGAGATGGTGAAAGCGTTAGGGAGAGATGGAGAAAGAGTTAGGGAGAGATGGTGAAAGAGTTAGGGAGAGATGGTGAAAGAGGTAGGGAGAGATGTTGAAAGAGTGATGGAGAGATTTTGAAAGAGTTAGGGAGAGATGGTGAAAGAGTTAGAGAGAGATGGTGAAAGCGTTAGGGAGAGATGGAGAAAGAGTTAGGGAGAGATGGTGAAAGAGTTAGGGAGAGATGGTGAAAGAGTTAGGGAGAGATGGTGAAAGAGTTAGGGAGAGATGGTGAAAGAGTTAGAGAGAGATGGTGAAGGAGTTAGGGAGGAGATGGCGTGAAAGAGTTAGGGAGAGATGGTGAAAGAGTTAGGGAGAGATGGTGAAAGAGTTAGGGAGAGATGGTGAAAGAGTTAGGGAGAGATGGTGAAAGAGTTTGGGAGAGATGGTGAAAGAGTTAGGGAGAGATGGTGAAAGAGTTGGGAGAGATGGTGAAAGAGTTAGGGAGAGATGGTGAAAGAGGTAGGGAGAGATGGTGAAAGAGTTAGGGAGAGATGGTGAAAGAGTTAGAGAGAGATGGTGAAAGAGTTAGGGAGAGATGGTGAAAGAGTTAGGGAGAGATGGAGAAAGAGTTCGGGAGAGATGGTGAAAGAGTTAGGAGAGATGGTGGAAGAGTTAGGGAGAGATGGTGAAAGAGTTAGGGAGAGATGGTGAAAGAGTTAGAGAGAGATGGTGAAAGAGTTAGTGAGAGATGGTGAAAGAGTTAGGGAGAGATGGTGAAAGAGTTCGGGAGAGATGGTGAAAGAGTTAGGGAGAGATGGTGAAAGAGTTAGGGAGAGATGGTGAAAGAGTTAGGGAGAGATGGTGAAAGGTAGGGAGAGATGGTGAAAGAGTTAGAGAGAGATGGTGAAAGAGTGAGGGAGAGATGGTGAAAGAGTTAGGGAGAGATGGAGAAAGATTAAGGGAGAGATGGTGAAAGAGGTAGGGAGAGATGGTGAAAGAGTTAGATAGAGATGGAGAAAGGTAGGGAGAGATGGTGAAATAGTTAGGGAGAGATGGTGAAAGAGTTAGGGAGAGATGGTGAAAGAGTTAGGGAGAGATGGTGAAAGCGTTAGGGAGAGATGGTGAAATAGTTAGGGAGAGATGGTGAAAGAGTTAGGGAGAGAGGGTGAAAGAGTTAGAGAGAGATGGTGAAAGAGTTAGGGAGAGATGGTGAAATAGTTAGGGAGAGATTGTGAAAGAGTTAGGAAGATAGTGATGGTGAAGTTTTAGGGAGAGATGGTGAAAGAGTTAGAGAGAGATGGTGAAAGAGTTAGGGAGAGATGGTGAAAGGTAGGGAGAGATGGCGAAAGAGTTAGAGAGAGATGGTGAAAGAGTTAGGGAGAGATGGTGAAAGAGTTAGAGAGAGATGGTGAAAGAGTTAGAGAGAGATGGTGAAAGAGTTAGAGAGAGATGGTGAAAGAGTTAGGGAGAGATGGTGAAAGAGTTAGGGAGAGATGGTGAAAGAGTTAGGGAGAGATGGTGAACGAGTTAGGGAGAGATGGTGAAAGAGTTCGAGAGAGATGGTGAAAGAGTTAGGGAGAGATGGTGAAAGCGTTTGGGAGAGATGGTGAAAGAGTTAGGGAGAGATGGTGAAAGAGTTAGGGAGAGATGGTGAAAGATTTGGGGAGAGATGGTGAAAGAGGTAGGGAGAGATGGGTGAAAGAGTTAGGGAGAGATGGTGAAAGAGTTAGGGAGAGATGGTGAAAGAGTTAGGGAGAGATGGTGAAAGAGTTAGGGAGAGATGGTGAAAGAGTTAGGGAGAGATGGTGAAAGAGTTAGGGAGAGATGGTGAAAGAGTTAGGGAGAGATGGTGAAAGAGTTAGGGAGAGATGGTGAAAGAGTTAGGGAGAGATGGTGAAAGAGTTTGGGAGAGATGGTGAAAGAGTTATGGAGAGATGTTGAAAGAGTTAGGGAGAGATGTTGAAAGAGTTAGGGAGAGATGTTGAAAGAGTTAGGGAGAGATGGTGAAAGAGTTAGAGAGAGATGGTGAAAGCGTTAGGGAGAGATGGAGAAAGAGTTAGGGAGAGATGGTTAAAGAGTTAGGGAGAGATGGTGAAAGAGTTAGGGAGAGATGGTGAAAGAGTTAGGGAGAGATGGTGAAAGAGTTAGGGAGAGATGGTGAAAGAGTTAGGGAGGGATGGTGAAAGATTTAGGGAGAGATGGTGAAAGAGTTAGGGAGAGATGGTGAAAGAGTTAGGGAGAGATGGTGAAAGAGTTAGGGAGAGATGGTGAAAGAGTTATGGGGAGATGGTGAAAGAGTTAGGGAGAGATGGTGAAAGAGTTAGGGAGAGATGGTGAAAGAGTTAGGGAGAGATGGTGAAAGATTTAGGGAGAGATGGTGAAAGAGTTAGGGAGAGATGTTGAAAGAGTTAGGGAGAGATGGTGAAAGAGTTAGGGAGAGATGGTGAAAGAGTTAGGGAGAGATGGTGAAAGAGTTAGAGAAAGATGTTGAAAGAGTTAGGGAGAGATGGTGATAGAGTTAGGTAGAGATGGTGAAAGAGTTAGGGAGAGATGGTGAAAGAGTTAGGGAGAGATGGTGAAAGAGTTAGAGAGAGATGTTGAAAGAGTTAGGGAGAGATGGTGAAAGAGTTAGGGAGAGATGGTGAAAGAGTTAGGGAGAGATGGTGAAAGAGTTAGGGAGAGATGGTGAAAGAGTTAGGGAGAGATGGTGAAAGAATTAGGGGAGATGGTGAAAGAGTTAGGGAGTGATGGTGAAAGAGGGAGGAGGAGAGATGGTGAAAGAGTTAGGGAGAGATGGTGAAAGAGTTAGGGAGAGATGGTGAAAGAGTTAGGAGAGATGGTGAAAGAGTTAGAGAGAGATGGTGAAAGAGTTAGGGAGAGATGGTGAAAGAGTTAGAGAGAGATGGTGAAAGAGTTAGGGAGAGATGGTGAAAGAGTTAGGGAGAGATGGTGAAAGAGTTAGGGAGAGATGGTGAAAGAGTTCGGGAGAGATGGTGAAAGATTTAGGGAGAGATGGTGAAAGAGTTAGGGAGAGATGGAGAAAGGTAGGGAGAGATGGTGAAAGAATTAGGGAGAGATGGTGAAAGAGTTAGGGAGAGTTGGTGAAAGAGTTAGGGAGAGATGGTGAAAGAGTTAGGGAGAGATGGTGAAAGAGTTATGGAGAGCTGGTGAAAGAGTTAGGGAGAGATGGTGAAAGAGTTAGGGAGAGATGGTGAAAGAGTTAGGGAGAGATGGTGAAAGAGTTAGGGAGAGATGGTGAAAGAGTTAGGGAGAGATGGTGAAAGAGTTAGGGAGAGATGGTGAAAGAGTTAGGGAGAGATGGTGAAAGAGTTAGGGAGAGATGGTGAAAGAGTTAGGGAGAGATGGTGAAAGAGTTCGGGAGAGATGGTGAAAGAGTTAGGGAGAGATGGAGAAAGAGTTAGAGAGAGATGGTGAAAGAGTTAGGGAGAGATGGTGAAAGAGTTAGGGAGAGATGGTGAAAGAGTTGGGGAGAGATGGTGAAATAGTTAGGGAGAGATGGTGAAAGAGTTAGGGAGAGATGGTGAAAGAAGTAGGGAGAGATGGTGAAAGAGTTAGGGAGAGATGGTGAAAGAGCTAGGGAGAGATGGTGAAATAGTTAGGGAGAGATGGTGAACGAGGGAGTAAATGCTGGAGGAAGAGCTAGAGAAGGAGAAGGAATAAGTGACAGATGAAGGAAGAGGTAGAGAGAGAAGGAAATGTGGTAGCAATGGTAGAAGAGGTAGACAGAGTGTGACTGAGATGGCGAAAGCGGTAGAGATGGAAAAAGAAGAGGAAGAGATGGATAAAGAGGTAGAGAGAGATGGAGAACGAGTAAGAGAGAGAGGCCGAAAGATGTCGAGGGAGATCGAATGAGAGCTACACAGATAGAGAAAGGTAGAGGGAGATTGGGAAAGATGTATAGGGAAATGAAGAATTGTAGAGAGAAATGTATAGAGAGATAGAGAAAGATAGAGACAGAGATATAGGGAGATGGGGAAAGGTATAGGGAAATGGAGAATTGTAGAGAGAAATGTATAGAGGTAGAGAGAGATAGAGACAGAGATATTGGGAGATTGGGAAAGATGGATAGGGAAATGAAGAATTGTAGAGAGAAATGTATGCAGCGGTAGAGAGAGATAGAGACAGAGATATAGGGAGATGGGGAAAGGTAAAGGGAAATGGAGAATTGTAGAGAGAAATGTATACAGAGATAGAGAGAGATAGAGACAGAGATATAGGGAGATGGGGAAAGGTATAGGGAAATGGATAATTGTAGAGAGAAATGTATACAGAGGTAGAGAGAGATAGAGACAGAGATATAGGGAGATGGGGAAAGGTATAGGGAAATGGAGAATTGTAGAGAGAAATGTATACAGAGGTAGAGAGAGATAGAGACAGAGATATAGGGAGATGGGGAAAGGTATAGGGAAACGGAGAATTGTAGAGAGAAATGTATACAGAGGTAGAGAGAGATAGAGACAGAGATATAGGGAGATGGGGAAAGGTATAGGGAAATGGAGAGTTGTAGAGAGAAATTTATACAGAGATAGAGAGTGATAGAGACAGAGATATAGGGAGATGGTGAAAGGTATCGGGAAATGGAGAATTGTAGAGAGAAATGTATACAGAGGTAGAGAGAGATAGAGACAGAGATATAGGGAGATGGGGAAAGGTATAGGGAAATGGAGACTTGTAGAGAGAAATGTATACAGAGGTAGAGAGTGATAGAGACAGAGATATAGGGAGATGGTGAAAGGTATAGGGAAATGGAGAATTGTAGAGAGAAATGTATACACAGGTAGAGAGAGATAGAGACAGAGATATAGGGAGATGGGGAAAGGTATAGGGAAATGGAGAATTGTAGAGAGAAATGTATACACAGGTAGAGAGAGATAGAGACAGAGATATAGGGAGATGGGGAAAGGTATAGGGAAATGGAGAATTGTAGAGAGAAATGTCTACATAGGTAGAGAGAGATAGAGACAGAGATATAGGGAGATGGGGAAAGGTATAGGGAAATGGAGAATTGTAGAGAGAAATGTATACACAGGTAGAGAGAGACAGAGACAGAGATATAGGGAGATGGTGAAAGGTATAGGGAAATGGAGAATTGTAGAGAGAAATGTATACAGAGGTAGAGAGAGATAGAGACAGAGATATAGGGAGATGGGGAAAGGTATAGGGAAATGGAGAATTGTAGAGAAAAATGTATACAGAGGTAGAGAGAGATAGAGACAGAGATATAGGGAGATGGGGAAAGGTATAGGGAAATGGAGAATTGTAGAGAGAAATGTATACAGAGATAGAGAGAGATAGAGACAGAGATATAGGGAGATGGTGAAAGGTATAGGGAAATGGAGAATTGTAGAGAGAAATGTATACACAGGTAGAGAGAGATAGAGACAGAGATATAGGGAGATGGGGAAAGGTATAGGGAAATGGAGAATTGTAGAGAGAAATGTATACAGAGGTAGAGAGAGATAGAGACAGAGATATAGGGAGATGGGGAAAGGTATAGGGAAATGGAGAATTGTAGAGAGAAATGTATACACAGGTAGAGAGAGACAGAGACAGAGATATAGGGAGATGGTGAAAGGTATAGGGAAATGGAGAATTGTAGAGAGAAATGTATACAGAGATAGAGAGAGATAGAGACAGAGATATAGGGAGATGGTGAAAGGTATAGGGAAATGGAGAATTGTAGAGAGAAATGTATACAGAGGTCGAGAGAGATAGAGACAGAGATATAGGGAGATGGGGAAAGGTATAGGGAAATGGAGAATTGTAGAGAGAAATGTATACAGAGATAGAGAGAGATAGAGACAGAGATATAGGGAGATGGTGAAAGGTATAGGGAAATGGAGAATTGTAGAGAGAAATGTATACAGAGGTAGAGAGAGATAGAGATAGAGATATTGGGAGATGGTGAAAGAGGTACAGAGAGATGGAGAAAGAGGAAGAAGAGAAGTAAGAAGAGAGTGAGAAATAAGTAAATAAAAATGGAAGAGGAGGTAGAGGGAGAGATGGAGAAAGAGGCAGAGAGAGATGAGGAAAGAAGATGGAGAAAGAGGTAAAAAGGAGAAAGGGTTAGAAAAGGTGTGAGAGGTAGAACGAGGGAGAGGGAGTTGTGGAAGCTGAGAACTGGGTTTAGAAAGCAATATGTAGGGACTGGTGTGCGGAGTGAGTTTGCATTGTAGGGAGGCAGAAACGGAGCTTCTACTGCACGCTGGTGGAAAGCTCCGTGGATATTCAACCACTGGCTCCCTCGGCGCCTGTCTTCCCTAATTTAGCTCGGCAATCTTTCAGTCTCCAGCTTCCCCTCTGACCGTCCTGCGTTCCAAGTGTAGTCAGGTAAGGGCACTAGACAGATTCACTTTAGTTTAAATCGGGGCTGGACTGCCCTGTGGGATCAGTGCAGTGACGGGGGAACAAAGCACAACCTATCTACAAGTCCAGAAAACAAACCGTATCGAGGAAATAAAGTTCTTGTACATAACCCGATCAGACTCCTGCGCCGCTTGACGTTGTGAGTGTAATCATAGGGATAACGGTTCGAAGCTTAGATCTTTCCAAACCGCCCTGGTTTGGGCAATCGGACAATGAGTAATTCCCCTCAGTGCTCCAGCCAGACACATCAGGACCCACCTCACGTATACAGCCCACATTCTGTTCCGGGAGTGGTCAGGAGGTGTAGGGGACGAGACCGCTGTATCATCGCATTTAACATCTGTATTCGCCTGTTGTCTCTTGCTGGCTGTTGTAAAATCGGCCTGGTTAGTCTTCACAATGAGAAAGTGCGACCAAGACGTTCGGCACACACATTAACGGTAGCCGTTCTCTCTCTGACTTTCTGTGTTGCTATAATTTACCAGAGCCCCTCTGTACAGGATCTATCTATTCCAGTAAGGTGTAAGACTGTATAACAATTGTTCTTCTGTACAGTATCGGGCTCACCCAGTGTGGATTTGGACTTTGTAATAAGTGCACCTGTGTACACTGCGTGCCTGTCAGAGTGAGGCATCAGACTATGTAAGATTTTTTCAACGTATACATTGTGTATCTTTCCCAATGTGGACTCGGACTCTGCAACATGTGTCCCTGTGTACTGTGTGTTTCTCCCAGTGATCGGTCAGACTGTCTAACAAGTGTCCCTGTGTACTGTGTGTCTCTCCCAGTGAGGAGTCAGACTGTGTAACAAGTGTCCCTGTGTAAAGTGTGTCTATCCCACTGAGGGGTCAGAATGTGTAACAAGTGTCCCTGTGTACAGTGTGTCTCTCCCAGTGATGGGTCAGACTGTGTAACAAGTGTCCCTGTGTACTGTGTGTTTCTCCCAGTGATGGGTCAGACTGTGTAACATGTGTCCCTGTGTACTGTGTGTTTCTCCCAGTGAGGGGTCAGACTGTGTAACAAGTGTCCCTGTGTACATTATGTGACTCCCAGTGAGGGGTCAGACTGTGTAACAAGTGTCCCTGTGTACATTATGTGACTCCCAGTGAGGGGTCAGACTGTGTAACAAGTGTCCCTGTGTACATTATGTGACTCCCAGTGAGGGGTCAGACTGTGTAACAAGTGTCCCTGTGTACATTATGTGACTCCCAGTGAGGAGTCAGACTGTGTAACAAGTGTCGCTGTGTACAGTGTGTTTCTCCCAGTGAGGAGTCAGACTGTGTAACAAGTGTCCCTGTGTAAAGTGTGTCTCTCCCACTGAGGGGTCAGAATGTGTAACAAGTGTCCCTGTATACAGTGTGTCTCTCCCGGTGATGGGTCAGAATGTGTAACAAGTGTCCCTGTGTACAGTGTGTCACTCCCGGTGATGGGTCAGACTGTGTAACATGTGTCCCTGTGTACTGTGTGTTTCTCCCAGTGAGGGGTCAGACTGTGTAACAAGTGTCCCTGTGTACATTATGTGACTACCACTGAGGGGTCAGAATGTGTAACAAGTGTCCCTGTGTAAAGTGTGTCTCTCCCAGTGAGGAGTCAGACTGTGTAACAAGTGTCCCTGTGTAAAGTGTGTCTCTCCCAGTGAGGAGTCAGACTGTGTAACAAGTGTCCCTGTGTAAAGTGTGTCTCCCCCACTGAGGGGTCAGAATGTGTAACAAGTGTCGCTGTGTACAGTGTGTCTCTCCCAGTGAGGAGTCAGACTGTGTAAGAAGTGTCCCTGTGTAAAGTATGTCTCCCCCACTGAGGGGTCAGAATGTGTAACAAGTGTCCCTGTGTACAGTGTGTCTCTCCCAGTGAGGAGTCAGACTGTGTAACACGTGTCGCTGTGTACTGTGTGTTGCTCCCAGTGAGGAGTCAGACTGTGTAACAAGTGTCCCTGTGTACTGTGTGTTTCTCCCAGTGAGGAGTCAGACTGTGTAACACGTGTCCCTGTGTACAGTGTGTCTCTCCCAGTGAGGAGTCAGACTGTGTAACAAGTGTCCCTGTGTACAGTGTGTGTCGCTCCCAGTGAGGAGTCAGAATGTGTAACAAGTGTCGCTGTGTACAGTGTGTCTCTATCAGTGAGGAGTCAGACTGTGTAACAAGTGACCTTGTGTAAATTATGTCTCCCCCAGTGAGGAGTCAGACTGTGTAACTAGTGTCCCTGTGTACAGTGTGTCTCTCTCAGTGAGGAGTCAGAATGTGTAACAAGTGTCGCTGTGTACAGTGTGTCTCTGTCAGTGAGGAGTCAGACTGTGTAACAAGTGACCTTGTGTAAATTATGTCTCCCCCAGTGAGGAGTCAGACTGTGTAACAAGTGTTCATGAGTACACTGTGTGTCTCTCCCAGCGAGGAGTCAGACTGTGTAACAAGTGTCCCTGTGTACATTATGTCTCTCCCAGTGAGTTGTCAGACTGTGTAACAAGTGTCCCTGTGTACATTATGTGTCTCCCAGTGTGGAGTCAGACTCTGTAACAAGTGACCCCGTGTAAATTATGTCTCTCCCAGTGAGGAGTCAGACTGTGTAACAAGTGTCCCTGTGTACAGTATGTCTCCCAGTGAGGAGTCAGACTGTGTAACAAGTGTCCCTGTGTACAGTGTGTCTCCCAGTGAGGAGTTAGACTGTGTAACAAGTGTCGCTGTGTACAGTGTGTCTCTCCCAGTGAGGAGTCAGACTGTGTAACAAGTGTCCCTGTGTACAGTGTGTCTCCCAGTGAGGAGTTAGACTGTGTAACAAGTGTCGCTGTGTACAGTGTGTCTCTCCCAGTGAGGAGTCAGACTGTGTAACAAGTGTCGCTGTGTACAGTGTGTCTCTCCCAGTGAGGAGTCAGACTGTGTAACAAGTGTCCCTGTGTACAGTATGTCTCCCAGTGAGGAGTCAGACTGTGTAACAAGTGTCCCTGTGTTCATTATGTGTCTCCCAGTGAGGAGTCAGACTGTGTAACAAGTGTCCCTGTGTTCATTATGTGTCTCCCAGTGAGGAGTCAGACTGTGTAACAAGTGTCCCTGTGTACAGTGTGTGTCTCCCAGTGAGGAGTCAGACTGTGTAACAAGTGTCCCTGTGTACAGTGTGTCTCCCAGTGAGGGGTCAGACTGTGTAACAAGTGTCCCTGTGTAAAGTGTGTCTCTCCCAGTGAGGGGTCAGACTGTGTAACAAGTGTCCCTGTGTACAGTGTGTCTCCCAGTGAGGGGTCAGACTGTGTAACAAGTGTCCCTGTGTACAGTGTGTCTCTCCCAATGAGGAGTCAGACTGTGTAACAAGTGTTCCTGTGTACAGTGTGTCTCTCCCAGTGAGGAGTCAGACTCTGTAACAAGTGTCCCTGTGTACAGTGTGTCTCCCAGTGAGGAGTCAGACTCTGTAACAAGTGTCCCTACACACCTCCTCAGACCTTGCTCATCCTCGATTTTAATCGCTCCACATTGCCGCCCATATATTCAGCTGCCAAGGCCGTAAACTCTGGAGTTCCCTCCTTAACCATCTTCACAGCTCTACCTCTCCCTCCTCCTCATTTAAACGTTTCTTAAAACCCACTTGTTTCAACAAGCATTTGGTCGTCTATCCTAAAATCTCTACGTGGCTGTGTAAATTGTCTTTATAATAATTGCATTGTGAGGATTCATGACATTATAGCTGCTCTATAAATGCAAATTGTTGTCCCTGTATTGTGTTAATAAAACTCCGACGCTTACTGCAGTTCACACCAGGTCTCATTAAAAACTGGCATCGTTGTTTGAAAATATAGAATGAAATTTCTCAAAAGTACATCCCAACTTCTCCAAGCGGCACTGTAAATGCGACCTGTATATCTATTGAACCAGTTCGATCTTACTCGGGAGGCTGGATATGCAATTTACACAAGGTAGTGAGACTGCGTGTGAGCAAAAGAGCGCAGCTGGGTCTCTGTAAATGCCGACCCACATGAAACGGAAAATGGCCCACATGAACCTGTCGTCAATGCTCAACATAATGCTGCAGCAAAATAGCTCCCAATGTGTCATGTATTCAACTATCAGTGTAACCCATGTATAAGCTGACCTAAGTTGTACACCTTGAGAACATTGAGCACAAGGGGGTGAACTTGTGGGAGACATTCCTAACCTGGAATTTCAGGTATAAAAGGGGAAGCTCCACCCACCTTCATCACTTGAGGTCTTGGTAATAAATGTAACTGGTCACAGAGTGACCTTCTCTCAATTATGGGCCTCGTGTGGATTTATACTGTTTAGTAAGGACATTTCATTGGCGACGAGAAACTGGGATTTAATCCACGCGAGCATGGCTACCAGCAGCACAGAAGAGAGGTATTGTGTTGGTGATGATTGTGACGACTTCATTGAGAGACTACAGAAAAGTTTTGTCACTAAGGAATGGTTGGGGCAGGATTCGGCTGACAAACGCAGAGCTCATCTCCTGACGGTTTGTGGATCCAGGACGTACTCCCTGATGAAGGACGTTCTAGCGCCAGAGAAGCCAGTGGACAAGACGTTCGAAGAGCTCAGTAATTTGATCGGGCAACACTTTGAACCGGCGAGCAGCATGCACATGGCGAGACACCGGTTTTACACGCACTGGTGGCGAGAAGGGCAAAGCGTTCCAGACTTCGTGGCAGATCTCCGGCGACTGGGCGAGCCTATTTAAATTCCCAGATGCATGCAGGGCGGAGATGCTGCGAGACTTTTTTATTGAGGGCATCGGGCACGCTGGGGTTTTCAGGAAACTGACTGAGACCAAAGACTTGACCTTGGAAGCGGCGGCTCTGATAGCTCAGACATTTATCTCAGTGGAGGAAAAGACCAGAATGACGTATGACAAAAATCTTGGCTCAAATGCGGCAAACGGCCAGGGAGTCAACATTGTTAATGTGGCACACAGTTCTGTAGGCAGACAAGGGCAATCTGACATGTCCCAGCGTGCAGTCGAACCCAAAGGGGGAATTCAACAGAGACAATGGCTAGCTGAACGGCGATTCATGCCATCGCAATGGACAATGCGGCCAGTAATGGGGCCATCAACACCTGTTAATGGTGCGCTTAAGGACAGTCACAGAGACAGTCAGAGACGATCGACTGGTAATGGACCTTTTGTTTGCAACAACGGGGCCTCCAGCTCATGCTGGAGGTGTGGAGGCAAACATCCAGCCAGAGCTTGCAGGTATCAGCAACCTACCTGCAGAAACTGCAATGTCAGTGGTCGCTTGGCGCGTATGTGCAGGAAGCCTGCAGCCAGGTTGATGTACGAGGTCGATGGGCCCGAGGTAAGCCCTACGAGGCCAAACGAATACTGGGGTTAATCGCTGGAAGCTGAAGTTCAACGAGTTCACGTGGAGCACATATACAGTTCATATACCAGGACGCCACCGATAATGATGAAAGTGCTCCTCAATGGCATCCCAGTATTAATGGAGCTAGACACGGGGGCCAGCCAGTCCCTGATGAGTATCAACCAGTTCAAAAGGTTGTGGGTGTCCAAGGCCAGGAGGCCAAAATTATTGCCGATTGACGCACTGCTGCGGACTTTTCCAAAGGAGACCATTCCGGTGCTAGGCAGCACCACGGTAGTCGTGACCCACAAAGATTGGGAGAACAGGTTGTCACTCTAGATTGTCCCGGGGACGGTCCCGCACTACTGGGGAGGAATTGGCTTGCTGTCATGAACTGGAAATGGGGCGATTACAATGCAATTTCTTCTGTGGAGCGAGTATCATGCTCACAGATCCTGGACAAATTTGATTCATTATTTCAACCCGGCATCGGCACTTTCGTGGGGGCCAAGGTAGTGATTCACATAAACCCGGACGTCAGGCTAGTACACCTCAAGGCCAGAGCGGTGCCGTACGTGATTCGGGAAAAGATAGAATGCGAATTGGATCGCCTGTTGACGGAAGGCATCATCTCGCCAGTCGAATTCAGTGACTGGGCGAGCCCGATTTTGCCGGTGCTCAAGGCTGATGGGTCGGTCAGGATATGTGGCGATTACAAGACCACCATCAATCGGGTGTCACTCCAAGACCAGTACCCGCTACCGAGAGTGTAGGACCTTTTGCGACGCTATCCGGTGGCAAACTATTTTCCAAATTGGACCTGACCTCAGCTTACATGACCCAGGAGCTGGCGAGTGAGTCGAAGAAGCTGACCACCATCACGACACACAAAGGGTTGTTTGATTATAACAGTTGTCGGTTCGGGATTCGCTCGGCCGCCGCGATCTTCCAACGAAATATGGAAAGCCGATTCCAAGGACGGTGGTTTTTCAGGACGACATCCTCATCATGGCTTACGATATTGAAGAATATCTCCACAACCTGGAGGAGGTGCTACGCAGAATGGACCGGGTAGGTCTGCGACTGGAAAATGCGAAGTGCGTCTTCCTAGCTCCAGAGGTAGAATTCCTGGAGATGAGGGTAGCAGCAGACGGGATCAGCCCTACTGCGTCCAAAAGGGAAGCGATCCAGAGAGCAGCCAGACCCCGTAACACGACGGAGCTGCGTTCGTTCCTGGGGCTCCTGAACTATTTTGGTAACTTTCTTCTCCAATTGAGCACGCTGTTAGAGCCACTACACATGCTCCCTCGCAAAGGTCGCGAATGGGTCTGGGGGGACAGCCAGGAACGAACTTTTGATGGAGCACGCAATTTGTTATGTTCCAACACTCTGTTAACGTTATATGACCCATGTAAGAAACTTGTGCAACGATGCGTCGTCCTATGGTGTCGGGTGTGTGTTACAGCAAGTCAATGCCAAGGGTCAAGTACAGCCGGTAGCTTATACCTCCAGAAGTCTGTCCCAGGCAGTAAGGGGCGACGGGATGGTAGAAAAGGAGGCGCTAGCTATGAAGGCCAACATGCCATTTGCCTTCTTAACCGCCTGCTGTACCATTCAGATAATAGTCTGTCTCTCTGTTTTTAACACCAAAGTGGATATCCTCACATTTATCCACATTATACTTCATCTGCCATGCATTTGCACACTCACCTAACCTATCCAAGTCACTCTGCAGCCTCATAGCATCCTCCTCGCAGCTCACACTGCCACCCAACTTAGTGTCATCCGCAAATTTGGAGATATTACATTTAATCCCCTCGTCTAAATCATTACTGTACAATGTAAACAGCTGGGGCCCCAGCACAGAACCTTGCGGTACCCCACTAGTCACTGCCTGCCATTCTGAAAAGTACCCATTTACTCCTACTCTTTGCTTCCTGTCTGACAACCAGTTCTCATTCCACGTCAGCACACTACCCCCAATCCCATGTGCTTTAACTTTGCACATTAATCTCTTGTCTGGGACCTTGTCGAAAGCCTTCTGAAAGTCCAAATATACCACATCAACTGGTTCTCCCTTGTCTACTTTACTGGAAACATCGTCAAAAAATTTCAGAAGGTTTGTCAAGCATGATTTCCGTTTCACAAATCCATGCTGACTTGGACTTATCATGTCACCTCTTTCCAAATGCGCTGCTATGACATCCTTAATAATTGATTCCATCATTTTACCCACTACTGAGGTCAGGCTGACCGGTCTATAATTCCCTGTTTTCTCTCTCCCTCCTCTTTTAAAAAGTGGGGTTACATTGGCTAACCTCCATTCCATCGGAACTGATCCAGAGTCAATGGATGTTGGAAATGACTGTCAATGCATCCGCTATTTCCAAGGCCACTTCCTGAAGTACTCTGGGATGCAGGCCATCAGGCCCTGGGGATTTATCGGCCTTCAATCCCATCAATTTCCCCAACACAATTACCAGACTAATAAAGATTTCCCTCAGTTCCTCTTCCTTACTAGACCCTCTGACACCTTTTATATCCGGAAGGTTGTTGGTGGCCTCCTTAGTGAATACCGAACCAAGTACTAGTTCAATTGGTCTGCCATTTCTTTGTTCCCCGTTATGACTTCCCCTGATTCAGACTGCAGGGGACCTACGTTTGTCTTGGTGACCATTTTACAGCAGGACACGTGTCTGGGTGATCTGTGAACAAACCTGGTTTGCCGCCTGGGCTCGGGGCTTTGTGTTTTGGTCCCAGTCTCTTGGTCCTTCATGTGTTTGAAGAGTTTAAAGTTGGTCACATCATTTCATTCTTTCAGGGCATTTGATGGTAAACAGCTTAAATCCTGTGTATATGTGAGGGGGCGACATAATCGAATTTACACTATATTCAAACCAACAAAACATGCTTCTCCATTTCCTGCCCTGCGAAGATATCCACCCATCAAACACTCCCAGGGCAGGTACAGCACGGGGGTAGATACAGAATAAGTTACAGAGAGAGAGAGGCAGAGAGTGTCAGTGAGAGAGAGAGAGAGAGATGGAAAGAGAGACAGAGAGAGAGAGACAGACAGAAACAGGGATAGAGCGAGAGGGGGAGAGACAGACAGAGAGAGAGAGAGACAGAGAGAGACAGAGAGAACGAGACAGTGTGAGTGAACTAGACAGCGAGAGAGACAGAGCGAGTGAACGAGACAGAAAGAGAGTGACAGAGAGAGTGAGTGTGAGAGATAGTGAGAGAGGCAGAGAGTGTCAGTGAAAGGGAGAGAGAGACAGAGAGAGAGAGGGATAGAGAGAGATAGGGAAAGAGAGACAGAGAAAGATAGGGAGAGAGAGACAGAGAACGGAACAGAGGGAGGGACAGAGAGAGCAAGACAGAGAGAGAGAAAGAGATGCAAAGAGAGAGGAGGGTGAGACAGAGAGACAGAGAGAGAAACTCAGACCAGCAGCGAGAGTGGGAGGGAAAGAGAGAGAGGGAGAGAGAGAGTGAGAAAGAGAGAGAGACACAGGGAGAGAGAGACACAGGGAGAGAAAGACACAGGGAGAGAGAGACACGGAGAGATAGACACAGAGAGTGAGTGAGACAGAGACAGTGAGAGACAGAGAGAGAGGGGGGGAACAGAGAGAAAGAGAGATATAGAAAGAGATGGAAAGAGACAGGAGAGAGAGAGAGAAACTCATAGACAAAGAGAGAGAGAGAGGCAGAGAGAGACAGAGCAGACAGAGAGAAAGATTGCAAAACAGAGAGATAGAAACAGATAGCAAGAGAGAGATAGAGCGCAGTCAGACAGAGAGAAAGAGAGAGAGGGAGATAGAACGAGAGAGAGATGGAAAGAGACAGGAGAGAGAGAGAGAGATACATGGATAGAGAGAGAAAGGGATAGAGAGAGGGAGTGAGAGAGAGAGACAGAGAGAACGAGACAGAGAGAGAGACAGAGTGAATGTGACAGAGAGAGAGACACACTGAGAGTGTCAGCGAGATAGAGAGAGGGATAGAGAGTGTGAGAGAGAGAGTGAGAGAGAGAGTGAGAGATCGAAAGAGATAGGAGAGAGAGATAGACAGACAGAGTGAAACAGAGCGAGAGAGAGAGAGGGAGAGAGAGGGTTAGAGGTAGAGAGGTAGAGACCGAAAGTGGGATAGAGAGAGATAAACAGAGAGACAGAGAGAGATAAACAGAGAAACAGAGAGAGACACAGAGAAATATACAGAGTGAGAGAGAGAGAGACAGAGTGAAATACAGAGCAAGAGAGAGAGACTAGAGAGACAGAGCAAGAGAGAGAGAGAGTGAGACAGAGAGAGACAGAGACAGAGAGAGAGAAATATACAGAGAAATATACAGAGTGAGAGAGAAAGACAGCGAAAAATACAGAGCAAGAGAGAGAGAGAGACAGAGTGAGACAGAGCGAGAGAGAGAGAGAGAGACAGAGAGATAGAGAGACAGAGTAGGCAGACAGACAGAGCGAGATAGAGACAAAATTATAGAGAGATACCGAGAGAGGAAGAGACGGTGTGAAAGACAGAGAGAGACAGAGAGAGAGATAGCGAGAGAGAGGGAAAGACAGATAGAGACAGAGAGAGAGATTCAGAGAGAGGGAAACACAGAGAGAGAGAGACAGAGACAGAGACAGAGACATTGATAGAGAGAGGGGAAAGGATGGAGATAAAGACATGGAAAGATACAGAGAGAGTGAGAGACAGAGCGAGAGTGAGAGAGAGATAGAAAGAGACAGAGAGAGAGAGAGAGATAGAAAGAGACAGAGGGAGACAGAGAGAGAGACAGAGAGAGATCGACAGATAGAGAGCGAGACAGAGATAGGTAGACAGAAAGAGAGAGAGAAACAGAGAAAGAGAGAGATGGAGACAGAGACAGAGGCATAGAGAGAAACAGAGACAGACAGAATGAGAGAGAGAGAACGAGAGACAATGAGAGAGAGAGAGAGACCGAGAGAGAGATTCATAGAGAGGGAAAGACGGAGATAAAGACAGTGAGAAATACATCGAGCGAGAAACAGAGTAAGAGGGAGAGAGAGCCAGAGACAGAGAGAAAGACCGGGAGAAAGACTGAAAGACACAGAGAACGAGAGAGCGAAAGACAGAACGGCAGATAGACAGAGAGAGAGAGATAGAGACAGAGAGAGAGAGAGAGAGAAAGAGAGACAGAAAGCGAGAGAGAGAGAAAAAGAGAGGGAGACAGGCAGAGACAGAGAGAGAGATAGAGAAAGACAGAGAGTGAGAGACAGAGAGAGAGAAAGACAGAGAGATAGAGAGACAGAAATAGAGAAAGAGAGAGAGAGAAACACAGAGAGTGAGAGAGAGGTACAGAAAGAGGGGGTGAGAGAGAGAGAGAGTGAGTGAGAGAGAGACAGAGAGAGAGACAAAGAGAGAGAATGGCAGAGAGACAGAGATTGATGGAGAGAGCGAGATTGTTGGAGAGAGAGAGATTGTTGGAGAGAGAGAGATTGATAGAGAGAGAGATTGATAGAGAGAGAGGGAAAGACAGAGATAAAGACAGGGGAGATACAGAGAGAAAGACAGAGAGAGAGAGCGAAAGAGACAGAGAGAGAGAGCGAAAGACAGAGCGGCAGATAGACAGAGAGAGAGAGACAGAAAGCGAGAGAGAGAAAAAGAGAGGGAGACAGGCAGACAGACAGAGAGACGCAAAGAGAACAGAGAGAGACAGTGAGAGAATGAGACAGAGAGAGAGAGAAAGACAGAGAGTGAGAGACAGAGAGAGAAAGACAGAGAGAGAGAGAGACAGAAATAGAGAAAGAGAGAGAAAGAGAAACATAGAAACATAGAAACATAGATAATAGGTGCAGGAGTAGGCCATTCAGCCCTTCTAGCCTGCACCGCCATTCAATGAGTTCATGGCTGAACATGCAACTTCAGTACCCCATTCCTGCTTTCTCGCCATACCCCTTGATTCCCCGAGTAGTAAGGACTTCAGCTAACTCCTTTTTGAATATATTTAGTGAATTGGCCTCAACAACTTTCTGTGGTAGAGAATTCCACAGGTTCACCACTCTCTGGGTGAAGAAATTCCTCCTCATCTCGGTCCTAAATGGCTTACCCCTTATCCTTAGACTGTGTCCCCTGGTTCTGGACTTCCCCAACATTGGGAACATTCTTCCTGCATCGAACCTGTCTAACCCCGTCAGAATTTTAAACTTTTCTATGAGGTCCCCTCTCATTCTTCTGAACTCCAGTGAATACAAGCCCAGTTGATCCAGTCTTTCTTGATAGGTCAGTCCCACCATCCCGGGAATCAGCCTGGTGAACCTTCGCTGCACTCCCTCAATAGCAAGAATGTCCTTCCTCAAGTTAGGAGACCAAAACTGTACACAATACTCCAGGCGTTGCCTCACCAAGGTCCTGTACAATTGTAGCAACACCTCCCTGCCCCTGTACTCAAATGTCCTCGCTATGAAGGCCAACATGCCATTTGCTTTCATAACCGCCTGCTGTACCTGCATGCCAACCTTCAATGACTGATGTACCATGACACCCAGATCTCGTTTGCACCTTCCCTTTTCCTAATCTGTCACCATTCAGATAATAGTCTGTCTCTCTGTTTTTACCACCAAAGTGGATAACCTCACATGTATCCACATTATACTTCATCTGCCATGCATTTCCCCACTCACCTAACCTATCCAAGTCACTCTGCAGCCTCATAGCATCCTCCTCGCAGCTCACACTGCCACCCAACTTAGTGTCATCCGCAAATTTTGAGATACTACATTTAAGCCCCTCATCTAAATCATTAATGTACAGTGTAAACAGCTGGGGCCCCAGCACAGAACATTGCGGTACCCCACTAGTCACTGCCTGCCATTATCCCTCTGTTTCTGGAGCTCCATATCCCCCTGTTTCAGGAGCTCCTTATCCTTCTGTTGCAGGAGCTCCTAATTCTTCTCTTTCAGGGGCTCCTTATCCCTCTGTTTCAGGAGCTCGTTTTCCCTCTGTTTCTGGAGCTCCGTATACCTCTGTGTCTGGAGCTACTTATCCCTCTGTTGCAGGAGCTCCTAATTCTTCTGTTTCAGGAGCTCATATCCCTCTGTTTCAGGAGCGCCTACACCCTCTTTTCATGAGCTCCTATCGCTCTGCTTCAGGAGCTCCTTATCCCTCTGTTTCTGGAGCTCCTTATCCCTCTGTTTCTGGAGCTCATTATCCCTCTGTTTCTGGAGCTCCTTATACCTCTGTTTCTGGAGATCTTTATCACTCTGTTTCAAGAGATCCTTATCCATCTGTTCCTGGAGATCCTTATCCCTCTGTTTCAGGAACTCCTTATCCCTCTGTTTCAGGAGCTCCTTATACCTCTGTTTCAGGAACTCCTTATCCCTCTGTTTCTGGAACTTCTTTTCCAACTGTTTCAGGAGCTCCAAATTTCCCTGTTTCAGGAGCTCATTATCCCTCTCTTTCTGGAGTTCCTTTTCGCTCTGTTTCTGGAGCTCCTTATCCCTCTGCTTCAGGAACTCTTTATCCCTCTGTTTCATGAGGTCCTTATGCCTCTGTTGCAGTAGCTCCTTATCCCTCTGTTATGGAATTCCTTATCCCTCTGTTTCTGGAGTTCCTTATCCCGCTGTTTATGGAGCTCCTTATCCCTCTGTTTCTGGAGTTCCTTATCCCGCTGTTTATGGAGCTCCATATCCCCCTGTTTCAGGAGCTCCTTATCCTTCTGTTGCAGGAGCTCCTAATTCTTCTGTTTCAGGGGCTCCTTATCCCTCTGTTTCAGGAGCTCGTTTTCCCTCTGTTTCTGGAGCTCCGTATACCTCTGTGTCTGGAGCTACTTATCCCTCTGTTGCAGGAGCTCCTAATTCTTCTGTTTCAGGAGCTCATATCCCTCTGTTTCAGGAGCGCCTACACCCTCTTTTCATGAGCTCCTTATCGCTCTGCTTCAGGAGCTCCTTATCCCTCTGTTTCTGGACCTCCTTATCCCTCTGTTTCTGGAGCTCATTATCCCTCTGTTTCTGGAGCTCCTTATACCTCTGTTTCTGGAGATCTTTATCACTCTGTTTCAAGAGATTCTTATCCATCTGTTCCTGGAGATCCTTATCCCTCTGTTTCAGGAACTTCTTATCCCTCTGTTTCAGGAGCTCCTTATACCTCTGTTTCAGGAACTCCTTATCCCTCTGTTTCTGGAACTTCTTTTCCAACTGTTTCAGGAGCTCCAAATTTCCCTGTTTCAGGAGCTCATTATCTCTCTCTTTCTGGAGTTCCTTTTCGCTCTGTTTCTGGGGCTCCTTATCCCTCTGCTTCAGGATCTCCTTATCCCTCTGTTTCATGAGGTCCTTATGCCTCTGTTTCAGTAGCTCCTTATCCCTCTGTTATGGAATTCCTTATCCCTCTGTTTCTGGAGTTCCTTATCCCGCTGTTTATGGTGCTCCTTATCCCTCTGTTTCTGGAGTTCCTTATCGCTCTGTTATGGAGTTCCTTATCCCTCTGTTACTGAAGTTCCTTATCCCGCTGTTTATGGAGCTCCATATCCCCCTGTTTCAGGAGCTCCTTATCCTTCTGTTGCAGGAGCTCCTAATTCTTCTGTTTCAGGGGCTCCTTATCCCTCTGTTTCAGGAGCTCGTTTTCCCTCTGCTTCAGGAGCTGCGTATACCTCTGTGTCTGGAGCTACTTATCCCTCTGTTGCAGGAGCTCCTAATTCTTCTGTTTCAGGAGCTCATATCCCTCTGTTTCAGGAGCGCCTACACCCTCTTTTCATGAGCTCCTTATCGCTCTGCTTCAGGAGCTCCTTATCGCTCTGTTATGGATTCCTTATCCCTCTGTTTCTGGAGTTCCTTATCCCTCTGTTATGGAATTCCTTATCCCTCTGTTTCTGGAGTTCCTTATCCCGCTGTTTATGGAGCTCTTTATCCCTCTGTTTCAGGAGCTCCTTATCCATCTGTTTCAGGAGCTCCTTATCCCTCTGTTTCAGGAGCTCCTTATCCCTCTATTTCAGGAGCTCCTTATCCCCCTGTTTCAGGAGCTCCTTATCCCTCTGTTTCAGGAGCACCTTGCCCCTCTGTTGCAGGAGCTCCTAATTCCTCTGTTTCAGGAGCTCCTTATCCCCCTGATTCAGGAGCTCCTTATCCCTCTGTTTCAGGAGCTCCTTATCCATCTGTTTCAGGAGCACTTTGCCCCTCTGTTGCAGGAGCTCCTAATACTTCTGTTTCAGGAGCTCCTTATCCCTCTGATTCAGGAGCTCATAATCCCCCTGTTTCAGGAGCTACTTATCCCTCTGTTGCAGGAGCTCCTAATTCTTCTGTTTCAGGAGCTCATATCCCTCTGTTTCAGGAGCGCCTACACCCTCTTTTCATGAGCTCCTTATCGCTCTGCTTCAGGAGCTCCTTATCGCTCTGTTATGGATTCCTTATCCCTCTGTTTCTGGAGTTCCTTATCCCTCTGTTATGGAGTTCCTTATCCGTCTGTTTCTGGAGTTCCTTATCCCGCTGTTTATGGAGCTCTTTATCCCTCTGTTTCAGGAGCTCCTTATCCATCTGTTTCAGGAGCTCCTTATCCCTCTGTTTCAGGAGCTCCTTATCCCTCTATTTCAGGAGCTCCTTATCCCCCTGTTTCAGGAGCTCCTTATCCCTCTGTTTCAGGAGCACCTTGCCCCTCTGTTGCAGGAGCTCCTAATACCTCAGTTTCAGGAGCTCCTTATCCCCCTGATTCAGGAGCTCCTTATACCTCTGTTTCAGGAGCTCCTTATCCATCTGTTTCAGGAGCACTTTGCCCCTCTGCTGCAGGAGCTCCTAATACTTCTGTTTCAGGAGCTCCTTATCCCTCTGATTCAGGAGCTCCTTATCCCCCTGTTTCAGGAGCTACTTATCACTCTCTTTCAGGAGCTCCTTATCCCCCTCTTTCAGGAGCTCCTTATCCCTCTGTTTCAGGAACTTCTTATACCTCTGTTGCTGGAGCTCCTAATTCCTCTGTTTCAAGATCTCCTTATCCATCTGTTTCAGGAGCACTTTGCCCCTCTGTTGCAGGAGCTCCTAGTTCCTCTGTTTCAGGAGCTCCTTATCCCACTGTTTCTGGAGTTCCTTATCCGTCTTTTTCTGGAGCTCCTTATCTCTCTGTTTCTGGAGCTCTTTATGCCTCTGTTTCAGTAGCTCCTTATCCCTCTGTTTCAAGAGCTCCTTGTCCCTCTGTTTCAGGAGCTCCTTATACCTCTGTTGCAGGAGGTCCTAATTCCTCTATTTCAGGATGTCCTTATCCATCTGTTTCAGGAGCTCCTTATCCATCTGTTTCAGCTCCTTATCCGTCTGTTTCTGGAGCTCCTTATCACTCTGTTTCAGGAGCTCTTTATCCCTCTGTTTCAGGAGCTCCTTATGCCTCTGTTTCAGGAGCTCTTTATCCCTCTGTTTCAGGAGCTCCTTATGCCTCTGTTTCAGGAGCTCTTTACCCCTCTGTTTCAGGAGCTCCTTATGCATCTGTTTCAGGAGCTCCTTATCCCTCTGTTATGGAGTTCCTTATCCCTCTGTTTCTGGAGTTCCTTATCCGTCTGTTTATGGAGCTCTTTATCCCTCTGTTTCAGGAGCTCCTATTCCCTCTGTTTCAGGAGCTCCTTATCCCTCTATTTCAGGAGCTCCTATCTCCCTGTTTCAGGAGCTCCTTATCCCTCTGTTTCAGGAGCACCTTGCCCCTCTGTTGCACGAGCTCCTAATTCCTCTGTTTCAGGAGTTCCTTATCCCTCTGTTTCAGGAGCTCCTTATCCCTCTTTTGCAGGATCTCCCAATTCCTCTTTTTCAGGAGCTCCTTATCCCCCTGTTTCAGGAGCTCCTTATCCCTCTGTTTCAGGAGCTCCTAATCCATCTGTTTCAGGAGCACTTTGCCCCTCTGTTGCTGGAGCTCCTTATCCCTCTGTTTCTGGAGCTTCTTATCCCTCTGTTTCTGGAGCTCCTTATACCTCTGTTTCTGGAGCTCTTTATCCCTCTGTTTCAAGAGTTCCTTATCCCTCTGTTCCTGGAGCTCCGTATCCCCCTGTTTCAGGAGCTCCTTATCCCTCTGTTTCAGGAGCTACTTATCCCTCTATTTCAGGAGCTCCTTATCCCCCTGTTTCAGGAGCTCCTTATCACTCTGTTTCAGGAGCACCTTGCCCCTCTGTTGCAGGAGCTCCTAATTCCTCTGTTTCAGGATCTCCTTATCCCCCTGATTCAGGAGCTCCTTATCCCTCTGTTTCAGGAGCTCCTTATCCATCTGTTTCAGGAGCACTTTGCCCCTCTGTTGCAGGAGCTCCTAATACTTCTGTTTCAGGAGCTCCTTATCCCTCTGATTCAGGAGCTCCTTATCCCCCTGTTTCAGGAGCTACTTATCCCTCTGTTGCAGGAGCTCCTAATTCTTCTGTTTCAGGAGCTCATATCCCTCTGTTTCAGGAGCGCCTACACCCTCTTTTCATGAGCTCCTTATCGCTCTGCTTCAGGAGCTCCTTATCGCTCTGTTATGGATTCCTTATCCCTCTGTTTCTGGAGTTCCTTATCCCTCTGTTATGGAGTTCCTTATCCGTCTGTTTCTGGAGTTCCTTATCCCGCTGTTTATGGAGCTCTTAATCCCTCTGTTTCAGGAGCTCCTTATCCATCTGTTTCAGGAGCTCCTTATCCCTCTGTTTCAGGAGCTCCTTATCCCTCTATTTCAGGAGCTCCTTATCCCCCTGTTTCAGGAGCTCCTTATCCCTCTGTTTCAGGAGCACCTTGCCCCTCTGTTGCAGGAGCTCCTAATTCCTCTGTTTCAGGAGCTCCTTATCCCCCTGATTCAGGAGCTCCTTATCCCTCTGTTTCAGGAGCACTTTGCCCCTCTGTTTCAGGAGCTCCTTATCCCCCTGATTCAGGAGCTCCTTATCCCCCTGTTTCAGGAGCTCCTTATCCCTCTGTTTCAGGAGCTCCTTATCCATCTGTTTCAGGAGCACTTTGCCCCTCTGTTGCAGGAGCTCCTAATACTTCTGTTTCAGGAGCTCCTTATCCCTCTGATTCAGGAGCTCCTTATCCCCCTGTTTCAGGAGCTACTTATCCCTCTCTTTCAGGAGTTCCTTATCCCCCTCTTTCAGGAGCTCCTTATCCCTCTGTTTCAGGAACTCCTTATACCTCTGTTGCTGGAGCTCCTAATTCCTCTGTTTCAAGATCTCCTTATCCATCTGTTTCAGGAGCACTTTGCCCCTCTGTTGCAGGAGCTCCTAATTCCTCTGTTTCAGGAGCTCCTTATCCCACTGTTTCTGGAGTTCCTTATCCGTCTTTTTCTGGAGCTCCTTATCTCTCTGTTTCTGGAGCTCTTTATGCCTCTGTTTCAGCAGCTCCTTATCCCTCTGTTTCAAGAGCTCCTTGTCCCTCTGTTTCAGGAGCTCCTTATACCTCTGTTGCAGGAGGTCCTAATTCCTCTATTTCAGGATGTCCTTATCCATCTGTTTCAGGAGCTCCTTATCCCTCTGTCTCAGCTCCTTATCCGTCTGTTTCTGGAGCTCCTTATCACTCTGTTTCAGGAGCTCTTTATCCCTCTGTTTCAGGAGCTCCTTATGCCTCTGTTTCAGGAGCTCTTTATCCCTCTGTTTCAGTAGCTCCTTATGCCTCTGTTTCAGGAGCTCTTTAACCCTCTGTTTCAGGAGCTCCTTATGCATCTGTTTCAGGAGCTCCTTATCCCTCTGTTATGGAGTTCCTTATCCCTCTGTTTCTGGAGTTCCTTATCCGTCTGTTTATGGAGCTCTTTATCCCTCTGTTTCAGGAGCTCCTATTCCCTCTGTTTCAGGAGCTCCTTATCCCTCTATTTCAGGAGCTCCTTATCTCCCTGTTTCAGGAGCTCCTTATCCCTCTGTTTCAGGAGCACCTTGCCCCTCTGTTGCAGGAGCTCCTAATTCCTCTGTTTCAGGAGTTCCTTATCCCTCTGTTTCAGGAGCTCCTTATCCCTCTTTTGCAGGAGCTCCTAATTCCTCTTTTTCAGGAGCTCCTTATCCCCCTGTTTCAGGAGCTCCTTATCCCTCTGTTTCAGGAGCTCCTAATCCATCTGTTTCAGGAGCACTTTGCCCCTCTGTTGCTGGAGCTCCTTATCCCTCTGTTTCTGGAGCTTCTTATCCCTCTGTTTCTGGAGCTCCTTATTCCTCTCTTTCTTGATTTCCTTTTCTCGCTGTTTCAGGAGCTCCTGATCCCTCTCTTTCTGGAGCTCCTTATACCTCTGTTTCTGGAGCTCCTTATACCTCTGTTTCAGGAGCTCCTTATCCCTATGTTTCAGGAGCTCCTTGTCCCTCTGTTTCAGGAGCTCCTAATTCCTCTATTGCAGGATGTCCTTAACCATCTGTTGCAGGAGCTCCTTATCCCTCTGTTTCAGAAGCACATTATCCCTCTGTTTCAGGAGCTCCTCAACCCTCTGCTTCAGGAGCTCCTTACCCCCCTGTTTCAGGAGCTCCTTATCCCTCTATTTCAGGGGCAACTTTGCCCCTCTGTTGCAGGAGCTCCTAATTCCTCTTTTTCAGGAGCTCCTTGTCCCTCTGTTTCAGGAGCTCCTTATCCCCCTGTTTCAGGAGCTCCTTATCCCTCTGTTTCAGGAGCACATTATCCCTCTGTTTCAGGAGCTCCTTATCCCTCTGTTTCAGGAGCTCCTTACCCCCCTGTTTCAGGAGCTCCTTATCCCTCTATTTCAGGAGCACATTGCCCCTCTGTTGCTGGAGCTCCTAATTCCTCTGTTTCAGGAGCTCCTTATCCCTCTGTTTCAGGAGCTCCTTATCCCTCTGTTTCAGGAGCACCTTATCCCTCTGTTTCAGGAGCTCCTTATCCCTCTGTTTCAGGAGCGCCTACTCCCTCTGTTTCATGAGCTCCTTATAGCTCTGCTTCAGGAGCTCCTTATCCCTCTGTTCCTGGAGCTCCGTATCCCTCTGTTTCAGGGGCAACTTTGCCCCTCTGTTGCAGGAGCTCCTAATTCCTCTTTTTCAGGAGCTCATTGTCCCTCTGTTTCAGGAGCTCCTTATCCCTCTGTTTCAGGAGCTCCTTATCCCTCTGTTTCTGGAGCTTCTTTTCCCACTGTTTCAGGAGCTCCAAATTTCCCTGTTTCAGGAGCTCCTTATCCATCTGTTTCAAGAGCTCCTTATCCCTCTGTTTCAGGAGGTCCTTATCCCTCTGTTTCAGGAGCTCCTTACCACCCTGTTTCAGGAGCTCCTTATCCCTCTATTTCAGGGGCAACTTTGCCCCTCTGTTGCAGGAGCTCCTAATTCCTCTTTTTCAGGAGCACCTTGTCCCTCTGTTTCAGGAGCACCTTAGCCCCCGGTTTCAGGAGCTCCTTATCCCTCTGTTTCAGGAGCACATTATCCCTCTGTTTCAGGAGCTCCTTATCCCTCTGTTTCAAGAGCTCCTTACCCCCCTGTTTCAGGAGCTCCTTATCCCTCTATTTCAGGAGGACTTTGCCCCTCTGTTGCTGGAGCTCCTAATTCATCTGTTTCAGGAGCTCCTTATCCCTCTGTTTCAGGAGATCCTTATCCCTCTGTTTCAGGAGCACCTTATCCCTCTGTTTCAGGAGCTCCTTATCCCTCTGTTTCAGGAGCGCCTACTCCCTCTGTTTCATGAGCTCCTAATAGCTCTGCTTCAGGAGCTCCTTATCCCTCTGTTCCTGGAGCTCCGTATCCCTCTGTTTCAGGAGCTCCTTATCCATCTGTTTCAAGAGCTCCTTATCCCTCTGTTTCAGGAGCTCCTTATCCCTCTGTTTCTGGAGCTTCTTTTCCCACTGTTTCAGGAGCTCCAAATTTCCATGTTTCAGGAGCTCCTTATCCATCTGTTTCAAGAGCTCCTTATCCCTCTGTTTCAGGAGCTCCTTATCCCTCTCTTTCTTGAGTTCCTTTTCCCTCTGTTTCTGGATCTCCTTATCCGTTTGTTTCTGGAGCTCTTTATCCCTCTGTTTCAGGAGCTCCTATTCCCTCTGTTTCAGGAGCTCCTTATCCCTCTCTTTCAGGAGCTCCTTATCCCTCTGTTTCAGGAGCTCCTTATCCCTCTGTTTCTGGAGCTCCTTATCCCTCTATTTCAGGGGCAACTTTGCCCCTCTGTTGCAGGAGCTCCTAATTCCTCTTTTTCAGGAGCTCCTTGTCCCTCTGTTTCAGGAGCTCCTTATCCCCCTGTTTCAGGAGCTCCTTATCCCTCTGTTTCAGGAGCACATTATCCCTCTGTTTCAGGAGCTCCTTATCCCTCTGTTCCTGGAGCTCCGTATCCCTCTGTTTCAGGAGCTCCTTATCCATCTGTTTCAAGAGCTCCTTATCCCTCTGTTTCTGGAGCTTCTTTTCCCACTGTTTCAGGAGCTCCAAATTTCCCTGTTTCAGGAGCTCCTTATCCATCTGTTTCAAGAGCTCCTTATCCCTCTGTTTCAGGAGCTCCTTATCCCTCTGTTTCAGGAGCTCCTTACCACCCTGTTTCAGGAGCTCCTTATCCCTCTATTTCAGGGGCAACTTTGCCCCTCTGTTGCAGGAGCTCCTAATTCCTATTTTTCAGGAGCTCCTTGTCCCTCTGTTTCAGGAGCTCCTTAGCCCCCGGTTTCAGGAGCTCCTTATCCCTCTGTTTCAGGAGCACATTATCCCTCTGTTTCAGGAGCTCCTTATCCCTCTGTTTCAGGAGCTCCTTACCCCCCTGTTTCAGGAGCTCCTTATCCCTCTATTTCAGGAGGACTTTGCCCCTCTGTTGCTGGAGCTCCTAATTCATCTGTTTCAGGAGCTCCTTATCCCTCTGTTTCAGGAGCTCCTTATCCCTCTGTTTCAGGAGCACCTCATCCCTCTGTTTCAGGAGCTCCTTATCCCTCTGTTTCAGGAGCGCCTACTCCCTCTGTTTCATGAGCTCCTAATAGCTCTGCTTCAGGAGCTCCTTATCCCTCTGTTCCTGGAGCTCCGTATCCCTCTGTTTCAGGAGCTCCTTATCCATCTGTTTCAAGAGCTCCTTATCCCTCTTTTTCAAGAGCTCCTTATCCCTCTGTTTCTGGAGCTTCTTTTCCCACTGTTTCAGGAGCTCCAAATTTCCCTGTTTCAGGAGCTCCTTATCCATCTGTTTCAAGAGCTCCTAATCCCTCTGTTTCAGGAGCTCCTTATCCCTCTCTTTCTTGAGTTCCTTTTCCCTCTGTTTCTGGAGCTCCTTATCCGTTTGTTTCTGGAGCTCTTTATCCCTCTGTTTCAGGAGCTCGTGATCCCTCTCTTTCATGAGCTCCTGATCACTCTCTTCAGGAGCTCCTTATCCCACTGTTGCAGGTTCTCCTAATTCCTTTTTTTCAGGAACTCCTTATCCCTCTGTTTCAGGAGCTCCTTATCTCTCTGTTGCAGGAGCTCCTAATTTCTCTGTTTCAGGAGCTCTTTATCCCTCTGTTTCAGGAGCTCCTTATCACTCTGTTGCAGGTACTCCTAATTCTTCTGCTTCATGAGGTCCTTATGCCTCTGTTTCAGGAGCTCCTTATCCCTCTGTTATGGAGTTCCTTATCCCTCTGTTTCAGGAGCACCTTATCCCTCTGTTGCAGGAGCTCCTAATCCCTCTATTTCAGGAACTCTTTATCCCTCTGTTTCAGGAGCTCCTTCTCCTTCTGTTGCAGTAGCTCCTAATTCTTCTATTACAGGAGCTCCTTATCCCTCTGTTTCATGAGCTCCTTATAGCTCTGCTTCAGGAGCTCCTTATCCCTCTGTTTCAGGAGCTCCTTATCCCTCTCTTTCTTGAGTTCCTTTTCCCTCTGTTTCTGGAGCTCCTTATCCGTCTGTTTCTGGAGCTCTTTATCCCTCTGTTTCAGGAGCTCCTGATCCCTCTCTTTCATGAGCTCCTGATCCCTCTGCTTCAGGAGCTCCTTACCGCTCTGTTGCAGGAGCTCCTAATTCCTTTTTTTCAGAAGCTCCTTATCCCTCTGTTTCAGGAGCTCCTTATCCCTATTTTGCAGGAGCTCCTAATTCCTCTGTTTCGTGAGCTCCTTATCCCGCTATTTCTGGAGTTTCTTATCCCGCTGTTTCTGGAGCTACTTGTCCCCCTGTTTCAGGAGCTCCTTATCCCTCTGTTGCAGGAGCTCCTAATTCCTCTATTTCAGGATGTCCTTATCCATCTGTTTCAGGAGCTCCTTATCCCTGTTTTGCAGCAGCTTCTCATTTCGCTGTGGCAGTAACTCCTTTTCCCTCTGTTTCTGGAGCTCCTTATCCCTCTGTTTCAGGAGGTCCTTATCCCTCTGTTTCAGGAGCTCATATCCCTCTGTTTCAGGAACTCCTTATTCGTCTGTTTCAGTTGCTCCTTATACTGCTGTTGCAGGAGCTGCTAATTCTTCTGTTTCAGTGGCTCCTTATCCCTCTGTTCCTGGAGCTCGTTTTCCCACTGTTTCTGGAGCTCCTTATCCCTCTGTTTCTGGATCTCTTTATCCCTCTGTTTCAAAATATCCTTATCCCTCTATTCCTGGAGCTCCGTATCCGTCTGTTTCAGGAGTTCCTTATGCATCTGTTTCAAGAGCTCCTTATCCCTCTGTTTCATTAGCTCCTTATCCCTCTGTTTCAGGAGCTTCTTAACCCTCTCTTTCTTGAGTTCCTTTTCCCTCTGTTTCTGGAGCTCCTTATCCGTCTGTTTCTGGAGCTCTTTATCCCTCTCTTTCATGAGCTCCTGATCCCTCTGCTTCAGGAGCTCCTTATCCCTCTGTTGCAAGAGCTCCTAATTCCTCTGTTTCAGGAGCTCCTTATCCCGCTGTTTCTGGAGCTCCTTATCCCTCTGTTTCAGGAGCTCCTTGTCCCTTTGTTTCAGGAGCTCTTTATCCCTCTGTTGCAGGAGCTCCTAATTCCTCTATTTCAGGATGTCCTTATCCATCTGTTTCAGGAGCTCCTTATCCCTGTTTTGCAGGAGCTCCTAATATCGCTGTGGCAGTAACTCCTTTTCCCTCTCTTTCTGGAGCACCTTATCCCTCTGTTTCAGGAGCTCCTTATCCCTCTGTTTCAGGAGCATCTTATCCCTCTGTTTCAGGAGCTCAAAATCCCTCTGTTTCAGGAGCTCCTTATCCCTGTTTTGCAGGAGCTCCTAATTTCGCTGTGGCAGTAACTCCTTTTCCCTCTGTTTCTGGAGCACCTTTTCCCTCTGTTTCTGGAGCACCTTATCCCTCTGTTTCAGGAGCTCCTTATCCCTCTGTTTCAGGAGCATCTTATCCCTCTGTTTCAGGAGCTCAAAATCCCTCTGTTTCAGGAACTCCTTATCCCTCTGTTTCTGGAGCTCCATATCCCTCTGTTTCATGAGCTCCTTATCCTTCTGTTGCAGGAGCTCCTAATTCTTCTGTTTCAGTGGCTCCTTATCCCACTGTTTCAGGAGCTTGTTTTCCCACTGTTGCTGGAGCTCCTTATCTCTCTGTTTCAGGAGCTCCTTATCCATCTGTTTGAGGAGCACTTTGCCCTTCCGTTGCACGAGCTCCTAATTCCTCTGTTTCAGGAGCTCCTTATACGTTCTGTTTCTGGAGATCTTTATCCCTCTGTTTCAGGAGCTCCTGATCCCTCTCTTTCATGAGCTCCTTATCCCTCTGTTTCAGGAGCTCGTTATCCCTCTCTTTCTTGAGTTCCTTTTCCCTTTGTTTCTGGACCTCCTTATCCGTTCTGTTTCTGCAGCTTCTTTTCCCTCTGTTTCAGGAGCTCCTTATCCCTCTGTTTCAGGAGCTCCTTATCCCTCTGTTTCAGAAGCACCTTATCCCTCTGTTTCAGGAGCTGCTAATCCCTCTTTCAGGAACTCTTTATCCCTCTGTTTCAGGAGCTCCTTATCCCTCTGTTTCTGGAGCTCCTTATCCCTCTGTTGCTGGAGCTCTTTATCCCTCTGTTTCAAGAGATCCTTTTCCATCTGTTCCTGGAGCTCCGTATCCCTCTGTTTCAGGAGCTCCTTATCCATCTGTTTCAGAAGCACCTTATCCCTCTGTTTCAGGAGCTGCTAATCCCTCTTTCAGGAACTCTTTATCCCTCTGTTTCAGGAGCTCCTTATCCCTCTGTTTCAGTAGCTCCTTATCCCTTTGTTTCTGGAACTTCTTTCCCCACTGTTTCAGGAGCTCCAAATTTCCATGTTTCAGGAGCTCCTTATCCCTCTCTTTTTTGAGTTCCTTTTCCCTCTGTTTCTGGAGCTCCTTATCCGTCTGTTTCTGGAGCTCTTTATCCCTCTGTTTCAGGAGCTCCTGATCCCTCTCTTTCATGAGCTCCTGATCCCTCTGCTTCAGGAACTCCTTATCCCTCTGTTTCAGGAGCTCCTTATCCCTCTGTTGCAGGAGCTCCTAATTCCTCTGTTTCATGAGGTCCTTATGCTTCTGTTTCAGGAGCTCTTTATCCCTCTGTTATGGAGTTCTTATCCCTCTGTTTCAGGAGCTCCTTATCCCTCTGTTTCAAGAGCTCTTGATCCCTCTGTTTCAGGAGCTCCTAATCCCTCTATTTCAGGAACTCTTTATCCCTCTGTTTCAGGAGCTCCTTCTCCTTCTGTTGCAGGAGCTCCTTATCCCTCTGTTTCAGGAGCTCTTTATCCCTCTGTTTCAGGAGCTCCGAATCCCTCTATTTCAGGAACTCTTTATCCCTCTGTTTCAGGAGCTCCTTATCCCTCTGTTTCAGGAGCTCCTTATCCCTCTGTTGCAGGTGCTCCTAATTCCTCTGTTTCATGAGGTCCTTATGCCTCTGTTTCAGGAGCTCCTTGTCCCTCTGTTTCAGGAGCTCCTTATCCCTCTGTTTCAGGAGCTCTTTATCCCTCTGTTTCAGGAGCTCCTCATCCCTCTGTTGCAGGTGCTCCTAATACCTCTGTTTCAGGAGCTCCTTATCCCTCTGTTTCAGGAGCTCCTAATTCCTCTGTTTCAGGAGCTCCTTATCCCTCTGTTATGGAGTTTCTTATCCCTCTGTTTCAGGAGCTCCTTATCCCTCTGTTATGGAGTTCCTTATCCCTCTGTTTCAGGAGCACCTTATCCCTCTGTTTCAGGAGCTCCTAATCCCTCTATTTCAGGAACTCTTTATCCCTCTTTTTCAGGAGCTCCTTCTCCTTCTGTTGCAGGAGCTCCTTATCCCCCTGTTTCATGAGCTCCTTATAGCTCTGCTTCAGGAGCTCCTTATCCCTCTGTTTCTGGAGCTCCTTATCCCTCTGTTTCTGGAGCTCCTTATACCTCTGTTTCTGGATCTCTTTATCCCTCTGTTTCAAGAGATCCTTATCCCTCTGTTCCTGGAGCTCCGTATCCTTCTGTTCCTGGAGCTCCTTATCCCTCTGTTTCAGGAGCTCCTTAACCCTCTCTTTCTTGAGTTCCTTTTCCCTCTGTTTCTGGAGCTCCTTAGCCATCTGTTTCTGGAGCTCTTTATCCCTCTCTTTCATGAGCTCCTGATCCCTCTGCTTCAGGAGCTCCTTATCCCTCTGTTGCAGGAGCTCCTAATTCCTCTGTTTCAGGAGCTCCTTATCCCGCTGTTTCTGGAGCTACTCATCCCTCTGTTTCAGGAACTCCTTATCCCTCTGTTTCAGGAGCTCCTTGTCCCTCTGTTTCAGGAGCTCCTTATACCTCTGTTTCTGTATCTCTTTATCCCTCTGTTTCAAAATATCCTTATCCCTCTATTCCTGGAGCTCCGTATCCGTCTGTTTCAGGAGTTCCTTATCCATCTGTTTCAAGAGCTCCTTATCCCTCTGTTTCATTAGCTCCTTATCCCTCTGTTTCAGGAGCTTCTTAACCCTCTCTTTCTTGAGTTCCTTTTCCCTCTGTTTCTGGAGCTCCTTATCCGTCTGTTTCTGGAGCTCTTTATCCCTCTCTTTCATGAGCTCCTGATCCCTCTGCTTCAGGAGCTCCTTATCCCTCTGTTGCAAGAGCTCCTAATTCCTCTGTTTCAGGAGCTCCTTATCCCGCTGTTTCTGGAGCACCTTATCCCTCTGTTTCAGGAGCTCCTTGTCCCTTTGTTTCAGGAGCTCTTTATCCCTCTGTTGCAGGAGCTCCTAATTCCTCTATTTCAGGATGTCCTTATCCATCTGTTTCAGGAGCTCCTTATCCCTGTTTTGCAGGAGCTCCTAATATCGCTGTGGCAGTAACTCCTTTTCCCTCTCTTTCTGGAGCACCTTATCCCTCTGTTTCAGGAGCTCCTTATCCCTCTGTTTCAGGAGCATCTTATCCCTCTGTTTCAGGAGCTCAAAATCCCTCTGTTTCAGGAGCTCCTTATCCCTGTTTTGCAGGAGCTCCTAATTTCGCTGTGGCAGTAACTCCTTTTCCCTCTGTTTCTGGAGCACCTTTTCCCTCTGTTTCTGGAGCACCTTATCCCTCTGTTTCAGGAGCTCCTTATCCCTCTGTTTCAGGAGCATCTTATCCCTCTGTTTCAGGAGCTCAAAATCCCTCTGTTTCAGGAACTCCTTATCCCTCTGTTTCTGGAGCTCCATATCCCTCTGTTTCATGAGCTCCTTATCCTTCTGTTGCAGGAGCTCCTAATTCTTCTGTTTCAGTGGCTCCTTATCCCACTGTTTCAGGAGCTTGTTTTCCCACTGTTGCTGGAGCTCCTTATCTCTCTGTTTCAGGAGCTTCTTATACCTCTGTTTCAGGAGCTCCTTATCCATCTGTTTGAGGAGCACTTTGCCCTTCCGTTGCACGAGCTCCTAATTCCTCTGTTTCAGGAGCTCCTTATACGTTCTGTTTCTGGAGATCTTTATCCCTCTGTTTCAGGAGCTCCTGATCCCTCTCTTTCATGAGCTCCTTATCCCTCTGTTTCAGGAGCTCGTTATCCCTCTCTTTCTTGAGTTCCTTTTCCCTTTGTTTCTGGACCTCCTTATCCGTTCTGTTTCTGCAGCTTCTTTTCCCTCTGTTTCAGGAGCTCCTTATCCCTCTGTTTCAGGAGCTCCTTATCCCTCTGTTTCAGAAGCACCTTATCCCTCTGTTTCAGGAGCTGCTAATCCCTCTTTCAGGAACTCTTTATCCCTCTGTTTCAGGAGCTCCTTATCCCTCTGTTTCTGGAGCTCCTTATCCCTCTGTTGCTTGAGCTCTTTATCCCTCTGTTTCAAGAGATCCTTTTCCATCTGTTCCTGGAGCTCCGTATCCCTCTGTTTCAGGAGCTCCTTATCCATCTGTTTCAGAAGCACCTTATCCCTCTGTTTCAGGAGCTGCTAATCCCTCTTTCAGGAACTCTTTATCCCTCTGTTTCAGGAGCTCCTTATCCCTCTGTTTCAGTAGCTCCTTATCCCTCTGTTTCTGGAACTTCTTTCCCCACTGTTTCAGGAGCTCCAAATTTCCATGTTTCAGGAGCTCCTTATCCCTCTCTTTTTTGAGTTCCTTTTCCCTCTGTTTCTGGAGCTCCTTATCCGTCTGTTTCTGGAGCTCTTTATCCCTCTGTTTCAGGAGCTCCTGATCCCTCTCTTTCATGAGCTCCTGATCCCTCTGCTTCAGGAACTCCTTATCCCTCTGTTTCAGGAGCTCCTTATCCCTCTGTTGCAGGAGCTCCTTACTCCTCTGTTTCATGAGGTCCTTATGCTTCTGTTTCAGGAGCTCTTTATCCCTCTGTTATGGAGTTCTTATCCCTCTGTTTCAGGAGCTCCTTATCCCTCTGTTTCAAGAGCTCTTGATCCCTCTGTTTCAGGAGCTCCTAATCCCTCTATTTCAGGAACTCTTTATCCCTCTGTTTCAGGAGCTCCTTCTCCTTCTGTTGCAGGAGCTCCTTATCCCTCTGTTTCAGGAGCTCTTTATCCCTCTGTTTCAGGAGCTCCGAATCCCTCTATTTCAGGAACTCTTTATCCCTCTGTTTCAGGAGCTCCTTATCCCTCTGTTTCAGGAGCTCCTTATCCCTCTGTTGCAGGTGCTCCTAATTCCTCTGTTTCATGAGGTCCTTATGCCTCTGTTTCAGGAGCTCCTTATCCCTCTGTTTCAGGAGCTCCTTATCCCTCTGTTTCAGGAGCTCTTTATCCCTCTGTTTCAGGAGCTCCTCATCCCTCTGTTGCAGGTGCTCCTAATTCCTCTGTTTCAGGAGCTCCTTATCCCTCTGTTTCAGGAGCTCCTAATTCCTCTGTTTCAGGAGCTCCTTATCCCTCTGTTATGGAGTTTCTTATCCCTCTGTTTCAGGAGCTCCTTATCCCTCTGTTATGGAGTTCCTTATCCCTCTGTTTCAGGAGCACCTTATCCCTCTGTTTCAGGAGCTCCTAATCCCTCTATTTCAGGAACTCTTTATCCCTCTTTTTCAGGAGCTCCTTCTCCTTCTGTTGCAGGAGCTCCTTATCCCCCTGTTTCATGAGCTCCTTATAGCTCTGCTTCAGGAGCTCCTTATCCCTCTGTTTCTGGAGCTCCTTATCCCTCTGTTTCTGGAGCTCCTTATACCTCTGTTTCTGGATCTCTTTATCCCTCTGTTTCAAGAGATCCTTATCCCTCTGTTCCTGGAGCTCCGTATCCTTCTGTTCCTGGAGCTCCTTATCCCTCTGTTTCAGGAGCTCCTTAACCCTCTCTTTCTTGAGTTCCTTTTCCCTCTGTTTCTGGAGCTCCTTATCCGTCTGTTTCTGGAGCTCTTTATCCCTCTCTTTCATGAGCTCCTGATCCCTCTGCTTCAGGAGCTCCTTATCCCTCTGTTGCAGGAGCTCCTAATTCCTCTGTTTCAGGAGCTCCTTATCCCGCTGTTTCTGGAGCTACTCATCCCTCTGTTTCAGGAACTCCTTATCCCTCTGTTTCAGGAGCTCCTTGTCCCTTTGTTTCAGGAGCTCTTTATCCCTCTGTTGCAGGAGCTCCTAATTCCTCTATTTCAGGATGTCCTTATCCATCTGTTTCAGGATCTCCTTATCCCTCTGTTGCAGGAGCTCCTAATTCCTCTGTTTCAGGAGCTCCTTATCCCGCTGTTTCTGGAGCTACTCATCCCTCTGTTTCAGGAACTCCTTATCCCTCTGTTTCAGGAGCTCCTTGTCCCTCTGTTTCAGGAGCTCCTTATACCTCTGTTTCTGTATCTCTTTATCCCTCTGTTTCAAAATATCCTTATCCCTCTATTCCTGGAGCTCCGTATCCGTCTGTTTCAGGAGTTCCTTATCCATCTGTTTCAAGAGCTCCTTATCCCTCTGTTTCATTAGCTCCTTATCCCTCTGTTTCAGGAGCTTCTTAACCCTCTCTTTCTTGAGTTCCTTTTCCCTCTGTTTCTGGAGCTCCTTATCCGTCTGTTTCTGGAGCTCTTTATCCCTCTCTTTCATGAGCTCCTGATCCCTCTGCTTCAGGAGCTCCTTATCCCTCTGTTGCAAGAGCTCCTAATTCCTCTGTTTCAGGAGCTCCTTATCCCGCTGTTTCTGGAGCACCTTATCCCTCTGTTTCAGGAGCTCCTTGTCCCTTTGTTTCAGGAGCTCTTTATCCCTCTGTTGCAGGAGCTCCTAATTCCTCTATTTCAGGATGTCCTTATCCATCTGTTTCAGGAGCTCCTTATCCCTGTTTTGCAGGAGCTCCTAATATCGCTGTGGCAGTAACTCCTTTTCCCTCTCTTTCTGGAGCACCTTATCCCTCTGTTTCAGGAGCTCCTTATCCCTCTGTTTCAGGAGCATCTTATCCCTCTGTTTCAGGAGCTCAAAATCCCTCTGTTTCAGGAGCTCCTTATCCCTGTTTTGCAGGAGCTCCTAATTTCGCTGTGGCAGTAACTCCTTTTCCCTCTGTTTCTGGAGCACCTTTTCCCTCTGTTTCTGGAGCACCTTATCCCTCTGTTTCAGGAGCTCCTTATCCCTCTGTTTCAGGAGCATCTTATCCCTCTGTTTCAGGAGATCAAAATCCCTCTGTTTCAGGAACTCCTTATCCCTCTGTTTCTGGAGCTCCATATCCCTCTGTTTCATGAGCTCCTTATCCTTCTGTTGCAGGAGCTCCTAATTCTTCTGTTTCAGTGGCTCCTTATCCCACTGTTTCAGGAGCTTGTTTTCCCACTGTTGCTGGAGCTCCTTATCTCTCTGTTTCAGGAGCTTCTTATACCTCTGTTTCAGGAGCTCCTTATCCATCTGTTTGAGGAGCACTTTGCCCTTCCGTTGCACGAGCTCCTAATTCCTCTGTTTCAGGAGCTCCTTATACGTTCTGTTTCTGGAGATCTTTATCCCTCTGTTTCAGGAGCTCCTGATCCCTCTCTTTCATGAGCTCCTTATCCCTCTGTTTCAGGAGCTCGTTATCCCTCTCTTTCTTGAGTTCCTTTTCCCTTTGTTTCTGGACCTCCTTATCCGTTCTGTTTCTGCAGCTTCTTTTCCCTCTGTTTCAGGAGCTCCTTATCCCTCTGTTTCAGGAGCTCCTTATCCCTCTGTTTCAGAAGCACCTTATCCCTCTGTTTCAGGAGCTGCTAATCCCTCTTTCAGGAACTCTTTATCCCTCTGTTTCAGGAGCTCCTTATCCCTCTGTTTCTGGAGCTCCTTATCCCTCTGTTGCTTGAGCTCTTTATCCCTCTGTTTCAAGAGATCCTTTTCCATCTGTTCCTGGAGCTCCGTATCCCTCTGTTTCAGGAGCTCCTTATCCATCTGTTTCAGAAGCACCTTATCCCTCTGTTTCAGGAGCTGCTAATCCCTCTTTCAGGAACTCTTTATCCCTCTGTTTCAGGAGCTCCTTATCCCTCTGTTTCAGTAGCTCCTTATCCCTCTGTTTCTGGAACTTCTTTCCCCACTGTTTCAGGAGCTCCAAATTTCCATGTTTCAGGAGCTCCTTATCCCTCTCTTTTTTGAGTTCCTTTTCCCTCTGTTTCTGGAGCTCCTTATCCGTCTGTTTCTGGAGCTCTTTATCCCTCTGTTTCAGGAGCTCCTGATCCCTCTCTTTCATGAGCTCCTGATCCCTCTGCTTCAGGAACTCCTTATCCCTCTGTTTCAGGAGCTCCTTATCCCTCTGTTGCAGGAGCTCCTAACTCCTCTGTTTCATGAGGTCCTTATGCTTCTGTTTCAGGAGCTCTTTATCCCTCTGTTATGGAGTTCTTATCCCTCTGTTTCAGGAGCTCCTTATCCCTCTGTTTCAAGAGCTCTTGATCCCTCTGTTTCAGGAGCTCCTAATCCCTCTATTTCAGGAGCTCTTTATCCCTCTGTTGCAGGAGCTCCTAATTCCTCTATTTCAGGATGTCCTTATCCATCTGTTTCAGGATCTCCTTATCCCTCTGTTGCAGGAGCTCCTAATTCCTCTGTTTCAGGAGCTCCTTATCCCGCTGTTTCTGGAGCTACTCATCCCTCTGTTTCAGGAACTCCTTATCCCTCTGTTTCAGGAGCTCCTTGTCCCTCTGTTTCAGGAGCTCCTTATACCTCTGTTTCTGTATCTCTTTATCCCTCTGTTTCAAAATATCCTTATCCCTCTATTCCTGGAGCTCCGTATCCGTCTGTTTCAGGAGTTCCTTATCCATCTGTTTCAAGAGCTCCTTATCCCTCTGTTTCATTAGCTCCTTATCCCTCTGTTTCAGGAGCTTCTTAACCCTCTCTTTCTTGAGTTCCTTTTCCCTCTGTTTCTGGAGCTCCTTATCCGTCTGTTTCTGGAGCTCTTTATCCCTCTCTTTCATGAGCTCCTGATCCCTCTGCTTCAGGAGCTCCTTATCCCTCTGTTGCAAGAGCTCCTAATTCCTCTGTTTCAGGAGCTCCTTATCCCGCTGTTTCTGGAGCACCTTATCCCTCTGTTTCAGGAGCTCCTTGTCCCTTTGTTTCAGGAGCTCTTTATCCCTCTGTTGCAGGAGCTCCTAATTCCTCTATTTCAGGATGTCCTTATCCATCTGTTTCAGGAGCTCCTTATCCCTGTTTTGCAGGAGCTCCTAATATCGCTGTGGCAGTAACTCCTTTTCCCTCTCTTTCTGGAGCACCTTATCCCTCTGTTTCAGGAGCTCCTTATCCCTCTGTTTCAGGAGCATCTTATCCCTCTGTTTCAGGAGCTCAAAATCCCTCTGTTTCAGGAGCTCCTTATCCCTGTTTTGCAGGAGCTCCTAATTTCGCTGTGGCAGTAACTCCTTTTCCCTCTGTTTCTGGAGCACCTTTTCCCTCTGTTTCTGGAGCACCTTATCCCTCTGTTTCAGGAGCTCCTTATCCCTCTGTTTCAGGAGCATCTTATCCCTCTGTTTCAGGAGATCAAAATCCCTCTGTTTCAGGAACTCCTTATCCCTCTGTTTCTGGAGCTCCATATCCCTCTGTTTCATGAGCTCCTTATCCTTCTGTTGCAGGAGCTCCTAATTCTTCTGTTTCAGTGGCTCCTTATCCCACTGTTTCAGGAGCTTGTTTTCCCACTGTTGCTGGAGCTCCTTATCTCTCTGTTTCAGGAGCTTCTTATACCTCTGTTTCAGGAGCTCCTTATCCATCTGTTTGAGGAGCACTTTGCCCTTCCGTTGCACGAGCTCCTAATTCCTCTGTTTCAGGAGCTCCTTATACGTTCTGTTTCTGGAGATCTTTATCCCTCTGTTTCAGGAGCTCCTGATCCCTCTCTTTCATGAGCTCCTTATCCCTCTGTTTCAGGAGCTCGTTATCCCTCTCTTTCTTGAGTTCCTTTTCCCTTTGTTTCTGGACCTCCTTATCCGTTCTGTTTCTGCAGCTTCTTTTCCCTCTGTTTCAGGAGCTCCTTATCCCTCTGTTTCAGGAGCTCCTTATCCCTCTGTTTCAGAAGCACCTTATCCCTCTGTTTCAGGAGCTGCTAATCCCTCTTTCAGGAACTCTTTATCCCTCTGTTTCAGGAGCTCCTTATCCCTCTGTTTCTGGAGCTCCTTATCCCTCTGTTGCTTGAGCTCTTTATCCCTCTGTTTCAAGAGATCCTTTTCCATCTGTTCCTGGAGCTCCGTATCCCTCTGTTTCAGGAGCTCCTTATCCATCTGTTTCAGAAGCACCTTATCCCTCTGTTTCAGGAGCTGCTAATCCCTCTTTCAGGAACTCTTTATCCCTCTGTTTCAGGAGCTCCTTATCCCTCTGTTTCAGTAGCTCCTTATCCCTCTGTTTCTGGAACTTCTTTCCCCACTGTTTCAGGAGCTCCAAATTTCCATGTTTCAGGAGCTCCTTATCCCTCTCTTTTTTGAGTTCCTTTTCCCTCTGTTTCTGGAGCTCCTTATCCGTCTGTTTCTGGAGCTCTTTATCCCTCTGTTTCAGGAGCTCCTGATCCCTCTCTTTCATGAGCTCCTGATCCCTCTGCTTCAGGAACTCCTTATCCCTCTGTTTCAGGAGCTCCTTATCCCTCTGTTGCAGGAGCTCCTAACTCCTCTGTTTCATGAGGTCCTTATGCTTCTGTTTCAGGAGCTCTTTATCCCTCTGTTATGGAGTTCTTATCCCTCTGTTTCAGGAGCTCCTTATCCCTCTGTTTCAAGAGCTCTTGATCCCTCTGTTTCAGGAGCTCCTAATCCCTCTATTTCAGGAACTCTTTATCCCTCTGTTTCAGGAGCTCCTTCTCCTTCTGTTGCAGGAGCTCCTTATCCCTCTGTTTCAGGAGCTCTTTATCCCTCTGTTTCAGGAGCTCCGAATCCCTCTATTTCAGGAACTCTTTATCCCTCTGTTTCAGGAGCTCCTTATCCCTCTGTTTCAGGAGCTCCTTATCCCTCTGTTGCAGGTGCTCCTAATTCCTCTGTTTCATGAGGTCCTTATGCCTCTGTTTCAGGAGCTCCTTATCCCTCTGTTTCAGGAGCTCCTTATCCCTCTGTTTCAGGAGCTCTTTATCCCTCTGTTTCAGGAGCTCCTCATCCCTCTGTTGCAGGTGCTCCTAATTCCTCTGTTTCAGGAGCTCCTTATCCCTCTGTTTCAGGAGCTCCTAATTCCTCTGTTTCAGGAGCTCCTTATCCCTCTGTTATGGAGTTTCTTATCCCTCTGTTTCAGGAGCTCCTTATCCCTCTGTTATGGAGTTCCTTATCCCTCTGTTTCAGGAGCACCTTATCCCTCTGTTTCAGGAGCTCCTAATCCCTCTATTTCAGGAACTCTTTATCCCTCTTTTTCAGGAGCTCCTTCTCCTTCTGTTGCAGGAGCTCCTTATCCCCCTGTTTCATGAGCTCCTTATAGCTCTGCTTCAGGAGCTCCTTATCCCTCTGTTTCTGGAGCTCCTTATCCCTCTGTTTCTGGAGCTCCTTATACCTCTGTTTCTGGATCTCTTTATCCCTCTGTTTCAAGAGATCCTTATCCCTCTGTTCCTGGAGCTCCGTATCCTTCTGTTCCTGGAGCTCCTTATCCCTCTGTTTCAGGAGCTCCTTAACCCTCTCTTTCTTGAGTTCCTTTTCCCTCTGTTTCTGGAGCTCCTTATCCGTCTGTTTCTGGAGCTCTTTATCCCTCTCTTTCATGAGCTCCTGATCCCTCTGCTTCAGGAGCTCCTTATCCCTCTGTTGCAGGAGCTCCTAATTCCTCTGTTTCAGGAGCTCCTTATCCCGCTGTTTCTGGAGCTACTCATCCCTCTGTTTCAGGAACTCCTTATCCCTCTGTTTCAGGAGCTCCTTGTCCCTTTGTTTCAGGAGCTCTTTATCCCTCTGTTGCAGGAGCTCCTAATTCCTCTATTTCAGGATGTCCTTATCCATCTGTTTCAGGATCTCCTTATCCCTGTTTTGCAGGAGCTCCTAATTTCGCTGTGGCAGTAACTCATTTTCCCTCTGTTTCTGGAGCACCTTATCCCTCTGTTTCAGGAGCTCCTTATCCCTCTGTTTCAGGAGCATCTTATCCCTCTGTTTCAGGAGCTCAAAATCCCTCTGTTTCAGGAACTCCTTATCCCTCTGTTTCTGGAGCTCCATATCCCTCTGTTTCATGAGCTCCTTATCCTTCTGTTGCAGTAGCTCCTAATTCTTCTGTTTCAGTGGCTCCTTATCCCTCTGTTTCAGGAGCTTGTTTTCCCACTGTTTCTGGAGCTCCTTATCTCTCTGTTTCAGGAGCTCCTTATACCTCTGTTTCAGGAGCTCCTTATCCATCTGTTTGAGGAGCACTTTGCCTTTCCGTTGCACGAGCTCCTAATTCCTCTGTTTCAGGAGCACCTTATACGTTCTGTTTCAGGAGCTTCTTATCCCTCTTTTTCAGGAGCTCCTTATCCCTCTGTTTCAGGAGCTCCTTATCCCTCTCTTTCTCGAGTTCCTTATCCCTCTCTTTCTTGAGTTCCTTTTCCCTTTGTTTCTGGACCTCCTTATCCGTTCTGTTTCTGCAGCTTCTTTTCCCTCTGTTTCAGGAGCTCCTTATCCCTCTGTTTCAGGAGCTCCTTATCCCTCTGTTTCAGAAGCACCTTATCCCTCTGTTTCAGGAGCTGCTAATCCCTCTTTCAGGAACTCTTTATCCCTCTGTTTCAGGAGCTCCTTATCCCTCTGTTTCTGGAGCTCCTTATCCCTCTGTTGCTGGAGCTCTTTATCCCTCTGTTTCAAGAGATCCTTTTCCATCTGTTCCTGGAGCTCCGTATCCCTCTGTTTCAGGAGCTCCTTATCCATCTGATTCAAGAGCTCCTTATCCCTCTGTTTCAGTATCTCCTTATCCCTCTGTTTCTGGAACTTCTTTCCCCACTGTTTCAGGAGCTCCAAATTTCCATGTTTCAGGAACTCCTTATCCCTCTCTTTTTTGAGTTCCTTTTCCCTCTGTTTCTGGAGCTCCTTACCCGTCTGTTTCTGGAGCTCTTTATCCCTCTGTTTCAGGAGCTCCTGATCCCTCTCTTTCATGAGCTCCTGATCCCTCTGCTTCAGGAACTCCTTATCCCTCTGTTTCAGGAGCTCCTTATCCCTCTGTTGCAGGAGCTCCTAATTCCTCTGTTTCATGAGGTCCTTATGCTTCTGTTTCAGGAGCTCTTTATCCCTCTGTTATGGAGTTCTTATCCCTCTGTTTCAGGAGCTCCTTATCCCTCTGTTTCAGGAGCTCCTAATCCCTCTATTTCAGGAACTCTTTATCCCTCTGTTTCAGGAGCTCCTTCTCCTTCTGTTGCAGGAGCTCCTTATCCCTCTGTTTCAGGAGCTCTTTATCCCTCTGTTTCAGGAGCTCCGAATCCCTCTATTTCAGGAACTCTTTATCCCTCTGTTTCAGGAGCTCCTTATCCCTCTGTTTCAGGAGCTCCTTATCCCTCTGTTGCAGGTGCTCCTAATTCCTCTGTTTCATGAGGTCCTTATGCCTCTGTTTCAGGAGCTCCTTATCCCTCTGTTTCAGGAGCTCCTTATCCCTCTGTTTCAGGAGCTCTTTATCCCTCTGTTTCAGGAGATCCTCATCCCTCTGTTGCAGGTGCTCCTAATTCCTCTGTTTCAGGAGCTCCTTATCCCTCTGTTTCAGGAGCTACTAATTCCTCTGTTTCAGGAGCTCCTTATCCCTCTGTTATGGAGTTCCTTATCCCTCTGTTTCAGGAGCCCCTTATCCCTCTGTTATGGAGTTCCTTATCCCTCTGTTTCAGGAGCACCTTATCCCTCTGTTTCAGGAGCTCCTAATCCCTCTATTTCAGGAACTCTTTATCCCTCTTTTTCAGGAGCTCCTTCTCCTTCTGTTGCAGGAGCTCCTTATCCCCCTGTTTCATGAGCTCCTTATAGCTCTGCTTCAGGAGCTCCTTATCCCTCTCTTTCGGGAGCTCCTTATCCTTCTGTTTCTGGAGCTCCTTATACCTCTGTTTCTGGATCTCTTTAATCCTCTGTTTCAAGAGATACTTATCACTCTGTTCCTGGAGCTCCGTATCCTTCTGTTCCTGGAGCTCCTTATCCCTCTGTTTTTGAGGAGCTCCTTAACCCTCTCTTTCTTGAGTTCCTTTTCCCTCTGTTTCTGGAGCTCCTTATCCGTCTGTTTCTGGAGCTCTTTATCCCTCTCTTTCATGAGCTCCTGATCCCTCTGCTTCAGGAGCTCCTTATCCCTCTGTTGCAGGAGCTCCTAATTCCTCTGTTTCAGGAGCTCCTTATCCCGCTGTTTCTGGAGCTCCTTATCCCTCTGTTTCAGGAACTCCTTATCCCTCTGTTTCAGGAGCTCCTTGTCCCTTTGTTTCAGGAGCTCTTTATTCCTCTGTTACAGGAGCTCCTAATTCCTCTATTTCAGGATGTCCTTATCCATCTGTTTCAGGAGCACCTTATCCCTGTTTTGCAGGAGCACCTAATTTCGCTGTGGCTGTAACTCCTTTTCCCTCTGTTTCTGGAGCACCTTATCCCTCTGTTTCAGGAGCTCCTTATCCCTCTGTTTCAGGAGCATCTTATCCCTCTGTTTCAGGAGCTCAAAATCCCTCTGTTTCAGTAACTCCTTATCCCTCTGTTTCTGGAGCTCCATATCCCTCTGTTTCATGAGCTCCTTATCCTTCTGTTGCAGGAGCTCCTAATTCTTCTGTTTCAGTGGCTCCTTATCCCTCTGTTTCAGGAGCTTGTTTTCCCACTGTTTCTGGAGCTCCTTATCTCTCTGTTTCAGGAGCTCCTTATACCTCTGTTTCAGGAGCTCCTTAACCCTCTCTTTCTTGAGTTCCTTTTCCCTCTGTTTCTGGAGCTCCTTATCCGTCTGTTTCTGGAGCTCTTTATCCCTCTGTTTCAGGAGCTCCTGATCCCTCTCTTTCTCGAGTTCCTTATCCATCTGTTTCTGGAGCTCTTTTCCCTCTGTTTAACGAGCTCCTTATCCATCTCTTTCAGAAGCTCCTAATTCCTCTCTTTCAGGAGCTCCTTATCCCTCTGTTTCAGGAGCTTCTTATCCCACTTTTTCAGGAGCTCCTTATCCCTCTGTTTCAGGAGCTCCTTATCCCTCTCTTTCTCGAGTTCCTTATCCATCTCTTTCTGGAGCTCTTTGTCCCTCTGTTTAACGAGCTCCTTATCCATCTCTTTCAGAAGCTCCTAATTCCTCTCTTTCAGGAGCTCCTTATCCCTCTGTTTCAGGAGCTTCTTATCCCTCTTTTTCAGGAGCTCCTTATCCCTCTCTTTCTCGAGTTCCTTATCCATCTCTTTCTGGAGCTCTTTGTCCCTCTGTTTAACGAGCTCCTTATCCATCTCTTTCAGAAGCTCCTAATTCCTCTCTTTCAGGAGCTCTTATCCCTCTGTTTCAGGAGCTCCTTATCTCTCTGTTGTAGGAGCTCCTTATCCCTCTGTTTCTGGAGCTTTTTATCCGTTTGTTTATGGAGCTTTTTATCCCTCTGTTTCACGAGCACCTTATCTCTCTGTTGTAGGAGCTCCTAATTCTTCTGTTTAAGGAGATCATTATCCTTCTGTTTCAGGAGCTCCTTACCCCCCTGTTTCCGGAGCTCCTTATCCCTCTGCTTAAGGAGCTCCTTATCCCTCTGTTTCATGAGCTCCTTATTCCTCTGTTTCAGGAGCTCCTTATCCATCTGTTTCCGGAGCTCATTATTCCTCTGCTTAAGGAGCTCCTTATCCCTCTGTTTCAGGAGCTCCTTAACCCTCTCTTTCTTGACTTCCTTTTCCCTCTGTTTCTGGAGCTCCTTATCCGTCTGTTTCTGGAGCTCTTTATCCCTCTGTTTCAGGAGCACCTGATCCCTCTCTTTCATGAGCTCCTGATCCCTCTGCTTCAGGAGCTCCTTATCCCTCTGTTGCAGGAGCTCCTAATTCCTCTGTTTCAGGAGCTCCTTATCCCGCTGTTTCTGGAGTTCCTTATCCCGCTGTTTCTGGAGCTCCTTATCTCTCTGTTTCAGGAGCTCCTTATCCCTCTGTTTCAGGAGCTCCTTGTCCCTTTGTTTCAGGAGCTCTTTATCCCTCTGTTGCAGGAGCTCCTAATTCCTCTATTTCAGGATGTCCTTATCCATTTGTTTCAGGAGCTCCTTATCCCTGTTTTGCAGGAGCTCCTAATATCGCTGTGGCAGTAACTCCTTTTCCCTCTGTTTCTGGAGCACCTTATCCCTCTGTTTCAGGAGCTCCTTATCCCTCTGTTTCAGGAGCACCTTATCCCTCTGTTTCAGGAGCTCAAAATCCCTCTGTTTCAGGAACTCCTTATCCCTCTGTTTCTGGAGCTCCATATCCCTCTGTTTCAGGAGCTCCTTATCCTTTTGTTGCAGGAGCTCCTTATCCCTCTGTTTCAGGAGTACCTTATCCCTCTGTTTCTGGAGCTCCATATCCCTCTGTTTCAGGAGCACCTTATCCTTCTGTTGCAGGAGCTCCTAATTCTTCTGTGTCAGTGGCTCCTCATCCCTCTCTTTCAGGAGCTCGTTTTCCCACTGTTTCTGGAGCTCCTTATCTCTCTGTTTCAGGAACTCCTTATACCTCTCTTTCAGGAGCTCCTTATCCATCTGTTTGAGGAGCACTTTGCCCCTCCGTTGCACGAGCTCCTAATTCCTCTGTTTCAGGAGCTCCTTATCCGTTCTGTTTCTGGAGATCTTTATCCCTCTGTTTCTGGAGCTTCTTTTCCCTCTGTTTCAGGAGCTCCTAATTCCTCTGTTTCAGGAGCTCCTTATCCCGCTGTTTCTGGAGTCCCTTATCCCTCTGTTTCAGGAGCTCCTTGTCCCTTTGTTTCAGGAGCTCCTTTTCCCTCTGTTGCAGGAGCTCCTAATTCCTCTATTTCAGGATGTCCTTATCCATCTTTTTCAGGAGCTCCTTATCCCTGTTTTGCAGGAGCTCCTAATTTCGCTGTGGCAGTAACTCCTTTTCCCTCTGTTTCTGGAGCACCATATCCCTCTGTTTCAGGAGCTCCTTATCCCTCTGTTTCAGGAGCAACTTATCCCTTTGTTTCAGGAGCTCAAAATCCCTCTGTTTCAGGAACTCCTTATCCCTCTGTTTCTGGAGCTCCATATCCCTCTGTTTCAGGAGCTCCTTATCCTTCTGTTGCAGGAGCTCCTAATTCTTCTGTTTTAGTGGCTCCTTATCCCTCTGTTTCAGGAGCTCTTTTTCCCACTGTTTCTGGAGCACCTTATCCCTCTATTTCAGGAGCTCCTTATCCCTCTGTTTCAGGAGCAACTTATCCTTCTGTTGCAGGAGCTCCTAATTCTTCTGTTTCAGTGGCTCCTTATCCCTCTGTTTCAGGAGCTCGTTTTCCCACTGTTTCTGGAGCTCCTTATCCCTCTGTTTCAGGAGCTCCTTATACATCTGTTTCAGGAGCTCCTTATCCATCTGTTTCAGCAGCACTTTGCCCCTTCGTTGTAGGAGCTCCTAATTTATCTGTTTCATGAGCTCCTTATCCCTCCGTTGCAGGAGCTCCTAATTTTTCTGTTTCAGGAGCTCCTTATCCATCTGTTTCAGGAGCGCCGACTCCCTCTGTTTCATAAGCTCCTTATCGCTCTGCTTCACGAGCTCCTTATCCCTCTGTTTCTGGAGCGCCTTATCCCGCTGTTTCCGGAGCTCATTATACCTCTGTTTCTGGAGCACTTTATCCCTCTGTTTCAGGAGCTCCTTATCCCTCTGTTTTACGAGCTCCTTATCCCTCTGTTTCTGGAGCTTCTTTTCCCTCTTTTTCAGGAGCTCCTTATCCCTCTGTTTCAGGAGCTCCTTATCCATATGTTTCTGGAGCTTCTTTTCCCTCTGTTTCAGGAGCTCCAAATTCCCCTGTTTCAGGAGCTCGTTATCCCTCTGTTTCAGGAGCTCCTTATCCCTCTCTTTCTCGAGTTCCTTATCCATCTGTTTCTGGAGCTCTTTTCCCTCTGTTTAACGAGCTCCTTATCCATCTCTTTCAGAAGCTCCTAATTCCTCTCTTTCAGGAGCTCCTTATCCCTCTGTTTCAGGAGCTTCTTATCCCTCTTTTTCAGGAGCTCCTTATCCCTCTGTTTCAGGATCTCCTTATCCCTCTCTTTCTCGAGTTCCTTATCCATCTCTTTCTGGAGCTCTTTGTCCCTCTGTTTAACGAGCTCCTTATCCATCTCTTTCAGAAGCTCCTAATTCCTCTCTTTCAGGAGCTCCTTATCCCTCTGTTTCAGGAGCTTCTTATCCCTCTTTTTCAGGAGCTCCTTATCTCTCTGTTGCAGGAGCTCCTTATCCCTCTGTTTCTGGAGCTTTTTATCCGTTTGTTTATGGAGCTTTTTATCCCTCTGTTTCACGAGCACCTTATCTCTCTGTTGTAGGAGCTCCTAATTCTTCTGTTTAAGGAGATCATTATCCGTCTGTTTCAGGAGCTCCTTACCCCCCTGTTTCCGGAGCTCCTTATCCCTCTGCTTAAGGAGATCCTTATCCCTCTGTTTCATGAGCTCCTTATTCCTCTGTTTCAGGAGCTCCTTATCCATCTGTTTCCGGAGCTCATTATTCCTCTGCTTAAGGTGCTCCTTATTCCTCTGTTTCACGAGCTCCTTATCAGTCTGTTTCAGGAGTTCCTTATCCCCCTCTTTCAGGAGCTCCTTATCCCTCTGTTTCAGGGGCTCCTTAATCCACTGTTCTTGGAGCTTCTTATCATTCTGTTTCAGGAGCTCCTTATTGCTCTGTTTCCGGAGCTTCTAATTTCCCTGTTTCTACAGCCCTATTCCAATTCCTCCTTTTTATGAATATCCTAACTCCGCTGTTTTCTCAGCTCCTCCTTCTGTTGTATCTGGTGCACTTAATTCCACGTGTGTACAGCCACTCACCTGAAGTAATGGAAAGCTGATGGCACATTTTCAACATTGTCCATCTGGTTGCATAGGCAGGACTAGTGGTGAAGTGGACATTCTTGCAGAATATTTCTGTTTGGATGCAAAAAGCCCTAAATTGAATGCCTAACGTTGCTGCAAACGGGAGAGGAGGTGGTGCAGAGTTTAAAGCAAATAACTGCTAAACCATTGTGATCTGAATGAGTGGTTCCGGATCCCATAATCGTCCTTAATGTATTTAACGAAGGAATCCACTTGTTGATTTGTAAATGAACTTAAACCTCATGGCCAAATTTGCCTTTTACTGTCAATGATGCTGCACTTTTGTCATGTCATGTCTCAAATTAATTTAGGGCCTGAAATTCCGGCCTCACTGTGTTTTACGGAATACATACGCAACCGGCAAGGACCCACAAAAGCCCTTCTTTGGCGTACGGGATGCATGCACTGAAAACCATGTTTCCAATGTCAAATTCTTGCTTGACACATCCAACGCTTCTTCAGGAGAAGGATATTCGCATGGGTGAGTATGCACTATTTGCCTATCTATTGCCCAGCGAATGTCCTTAAATGTCTTGCGCCTGGGAAAAGCAGGTGCATCGACTGCTTTTATCAGCGTAAGAGATTTAAAACATAAAAAAATAAAAACATATACAAATAAAATGCAATAACATTTTTATGTTAAAAACCCTGTCCACTATGGTAAGTTTATTTTAAACTCTAAATTCCAAACTTTTTTAAAAATGCGAAAAATATATTTTTTTCTAACACATTTATAAACTTCAATTTAAATTAATATTAAATATGCGAGATGTTGTTTTTTAAATTTTTATGTGTGTTTGGGTGATGGGGCGTTCTCATTCGTAATAATGAGAACCCCTACTTCCGGAGATGCAATTATTATGAATGCGAATCCTGTACCTTCATTGGCTGTCCAGAGCCACGTGATTCCAGCTTCTCCCTCCGCATCTCCAAGACCTGAATACGCTGCGAAGGGCGGGAAGAGAAGGCCTCAGAAGCGGACTGCTGGAGGGCGCAGGAGCAAAAGGTAGGTGTGGAACCTGATTCCTGTTTTCAGTCGAGCGCCTGGGGGAAGCCGAGCACAGTGACTTCAGGCCCAATATATACATCAAAGGGAACATCTATGTTTTTATGTTCTTACTCGCAAGGCTATGGAGAGGGGGACTAATTTGATCGCTCTCTCAGAGACACAGCACAGCCACGTTGGTCCGAAAAGCTTTCTTCACTATCGTCAGAATATGTCGTTCTAATATAGAATGGGTTGCGCACTTTACTGTCGGCGGCTCGTTGGTCCAGGTGTATGGATCTCTCTTTGGGATTTTCACAGTGGAAATGCGAGAGGTCCCGGATCATTCTGTGTCGGTCTAAACCGATTTGCTGTCATTCCAGGATCATGCTGTGTCTGTTTCTAAAGAGATTTGCTCTCAGTCTCGGGTCATTCTGGGTTTGTTTAAAACGAAAGAACTCTCGGTCCAAGATCATTCTATATCTGCTTCAGAGGGATTTGCATTCAGTCCCGGAAATTTATGTGTCTGTTTAAAAGGGATATGCTATCAGTCCCGGATCATTCTGTGTCTGTTTAAAAGGGATGTGCTGTCTGTGCCAGATTTCAAATTTCAAATTTCAAAAACTGCCTTTGGAGTGTATAGGAATTTAAGTTTGTTGCTGAGTTTGTGTAAGAGAGCGAGTGATTGCAAACGTGTTGTGGGAATTTGCTGGACATTTAATATCATGTGTGAAAAAAGGCATTACGTGGAATTGAAGCCGATTTGATTGAATACTCCTTCGAGGATCTTACAGAAGAACAATCTGATGTGGGATCTTGCCATTTCACATCTGAAAAAATGCAAAATTCTCAAGTTAGAAACATACAGATTTTAGCCAGGGTTTGCGTGTGGGCTTTGAGACATGATGACCTTAATCACCTTATTTTCAAATTCAAATCAAAACAGGACAAGACAAGACAGGACTCACTGACTGACTTTGTTTATATATATATATGTGTGTGTGTGTGTGTGTGTGTGTGTGTGTATACCTATATACAATGTATATATTCCCGCTTTTTAAATTTCACAATAAATGTTCTTTTTCTGTTCTGCCTGCACTGGAATCTATTGCACTTGTCCATTTTCACAGCACAAGGAGCTGCTGTCGGATCCTAACATTGCACAACTGAAAAACAGCAGACAGACACACGTCACTTTAAAAGATCACCATTGCATCCCACATCTTCCCTCGTGGCTTGTCTTCCACCATGGGCTGACTGTGTCTGTCGGTATTTACTGCGTGCACACCCTTGTGTTCAATGCTAGCCATCCAGACACACAGCCTTCGTTCAGTCAAAACATAAATAGATGATTAATTAATGATATAATTATTTAAGAAAATCAAATTAAATTTTTGTTAAATAAAAATCATATGTATTCATTTTTTTAAATTATGTATATATATTTTAATAAATTGGTTTTTTGTCTGGGTTGGTTTTACGTCCCTCCCTCCTTCCTGCCTGTCTATCACCTGTGGCATCAATCAGCGTCCCAGCCCCGCGTGGTCCTAAGCACCATGCTCACTGACGCACTGCACAATTGCCTTCAGGAATGATAGAAATCTCACTTTATTCTTTGAAAAGGAAACTGCTGTCAGTCAAGGGTCATTCTGCACTTGGGTAAAAGGGACGTGCTTGCAGTCGCGGATCATTCTCTGTCTATTGAAACGGGATGGTTGTCCGTTGCCGTTCATAATCTGTCCCTTTCAGACGTATTTTCTCATAATCCCGGATCATGTTTTATAGTTTAGAAGGAGTGTGATTTCAGCTGCAGTGTCCGAATTGTTAAACTGTTGTGTTCCAAATGGGGTTGCTGCGCCGGTGAGCACCCAAATCGCAGTGCATCTGTTCATTTACTCGAAATATGCTCATCTTTTTCGAAATCCATTCCTTTATACAGCAGTTGGCCCGAGTTGCTCCCAATGTACACAACAACACATTTGGCGCAAATGGCAGAGACCGCGTGGCCTAATCGCGAAGTTATCAGAAGATTGCAGGTTTGAGTCCTGCTGCGGTCAATTAGACCGCTCTGTGAAATTTGTGATTTTGTATTGCTGGGATTCTGCCGAAAAACCAATCATCTCGTACAGTCACTCACCAGAAGTAAAGCAAGGCTGTTTGCTTTAAGAATCTAATCGCACGTTTTCATCATTGTCGATCCGGTTTCACGGGCAGAGCAAGCTTTGCACTGGATTTTCTTGCACTTTATTTCTGTTGCATAAAAAAGCGGGAAATTGAATGGTTGACGCTTTGGTGAGTGAAAGACGAGGTTGCCGAGAGGTTAAGGCGAGCGACTGCTGAACCGTTGTGTTCTGCACGCATGGGTTCGTAATCCCAACCTCGTCGTTATTGTGTTACAACATTGAGCCCCCGGTCGTTTGTTAATCACATTTAACCTCATCGCCAAATTCCCCTTTCGCGAACAAGAATGCTGCACTTTGCTAATATCATGTCTCAAATTAATAATATATTCGTCAAAGGGATGACATTTGTAGGACTATGGAGAGGGGGACTAATCAGATAGGTCTGGAGGGACAGCACACGCACGGTGCGCCGAATATCTTTTCTCACAACCGTCAGAATCTGAGAGCTACGCTCTTCACTCTCAGCGGCTCGTTGATCTAGGGGTAGATTCTCGATAAGCGATGGTCACATTTGAAATGCGAGAGGTGCCGGGTCCAAATCCTGGACGAGCCCCGCCAGTTTTTACTCAAATTTCCGCTTCTCACAGCCACTCGACATGTGAGAAAACAAACATATTTCACATAAAAACATGTGATTTTGCGCCGATGATCCCACAGCGTCCAAATCCCAGAGCAAAGTGAAACCCGCCAAACAGAGTAAAGTTAAAGTATCTGAGACGTACTCGGCTCTGTGACTGGTTGCATCACCTAAACCCGTGTTTGCATCCCGCCATTACTTGATCAGTATATCTTCCTGTCATACGCATAAGCTCACCTCAATTGGGATACGCATACATTCAGCGTCAATCACCACCTCTGCCCTGAATATCAGTGCATCCTGTTTCTCTTGAGCTGATAACATATGAAAAGCTGTGTTTTGAATTATTCTCTTGGCTGCCGAATTCAAACCGGACAGGAAATCAATCCGGGCTGGCCAAGCTGCCTGGTCTGATTAAAAGGCGTTGAACCCTATATTGCAGGCATGTTGTTCATTATGTTCAACGTATCAGATCATAGCCACCGCTCCCATTTTCTGGTAATGGTTCTGCTGTTCCCACTAACACCTCCTCTGGACCATCCTTTGTTACGTTATTGCCCGATTACCACCCACTTTGCCTTTCTCCATTGTGCCATGTATTATTTAATCACTCCTGCGTTCCGCTGTATCACAGACGTTCCCATTTGACGTTTCCCACTGCGTATTTTTCCAGGCGCTATTTTTGTTGAAAAAATCTGTAATCTTTAACTTTTTCCTAAAATATCGGAATGATTGTCCGACAGAACGTGAATCCGGGTTCCTCATCTACAGAATCTGCACGACCTGCCGGGTTTGACACAATTATCTGTTTTTATTCATTCTGTTTCCGTGTCCCTTTTAAGAGGATGTGCTGTCTGTCTGGGATCATTCTCTGTTTGTTTAAAATGGTGTGCTATCAGACCCGCATCATTCTGTGCCTGTTTAAAAGCGATGTGCTGTATGTCCCAGATTCCAAATTTCAAATTTCAAAACTGCCTTTGGAGGGTGCAGGAATTTTAATTTGTTTCTTTGTTTGTGTAAGCCAGAGTGTGTTCAAACGTGCTGAGCGATCCTCCTGTCATGTGAGAAAAATGCATTACATGCAACTTGAAACCGCACTGATTTGATTGAACACTCCCTCGTGGACTCTCTGACGGTAGAAGAATCTGCTGTGGTACTTTGCTATTCCACATCTGAAAGAAGGGAAAATACACAAGTTAGAAATATAGCGATATTAGGCAGGGCTTGCGTGTGGGCTGTGTGACATGATGACATCCTCCATCCTTATTTTCAAATTCAAAACAAATCAAATCAAGACAAGACAAGCCAGAACTCACTGACAGACTGTGTGTATACATGTATATATATATATATATGTATACATGAATTCAATCTGAACTTTTTAACTTTCACAATTAATGTGCTTTTTCTGTTCTGCCTGCACTGGGCTCTATTACATTTGACCACTTTCACCGCACAAGCAGCTGCTGCCAGATCCAGCAGAAACACACACGCGACTTTAAAAGATCGCCTTTGTCGCCCACATCTTCCCTCGTGGCTTGTCTTCCACCATGGGCTTACTATGTTTGGGTATTTATTTACTGCACCCCTCATTTCCAATGAAATTATTCTGCTCACACAGCCTTCGTTCTCTCAAAAAATATATCCAGATAATGATTCAATTATTTATTTATTTCAAACAAATCAAATTCAATTAGTTAAAATAAAATTTAAATGTATTTATTTTCTTAAAATGTCAAATATATATACATGTTTCAGTGTGGGCTGGTTTTACGTCCCTCCCTCCTTCCTGCCAGTCGATCACCTGTGGCTTCAATAACCGTCTCTGTCCCGCGTGGTCCTGTGCCCCACTGCACAATTGCCTTCAGGGATGATAGAAATCTCACTTTATTCTTTTAAAAGGGAACTGCTGTCAGTCAAGGGTCATTCTGCATCTGGGTAAAAGGGATGTCCGTGCAATCCCGGATCATTCTGTGCCTGTTTAAAAAGGCTGGTTGTCAGTTCCGGTTCATAATCTTTCCCTTTAAAACGGATTTTCTCATAAACCCGGGTCATCCTGTATTGTTTAAGAAGGAGTATGATTTCAGCTGCAATGACCGAATTGTTAAACTGTTGTGTTCCAATTTACATTGGGCTTGCCTGCGCCGGTGCGCACCCAGATCGCAGTACATCTGTTCATTCACTCAAAATATGCTCATCTTTTCCTAAATACACTCCTTGATGTTGCAGTTGCCCCGAATTTTCTCCCAATATATACAACAACACAATATACGCTGATGGCAGAGGTCGCGTGCTCTCAAGGATAAGGCGTCTGTCTTCGATTATAATAGCGAAGTTATCAGAAAATTGCAGGTTCGAGTCCTGCAGCGGTAAACTGAGCTCGCTACATGAAATGTTATGTTTTTTGTTGTGATTCTGCCGAGAAACCAACCATCTCTTCCAGGCACTCATCTGAACAAAGGAAGGCAGTTTGCTTAAAAAATCTCATGGCAAGTTTTCATCATTGTCGATTTGCATGCACGGGCAGAGCAAGCTGTGAAGTGGACTTTCTTGCACATTATATTTGTTTGGAGACAAAATGCAGGAGATTGAATGGCTGACAATGCGCTGCACAAGTGACGAGGTGGCCGAGAGATTACGGCGATGGACTGCTAATCCATTGTGCTATGCACGCATGGGTTCCAATCCCATCCCCATCCTCATCGTCGTTGGCTTACAGCTTTGACCTCGTTTTGTCAATCACATTTAACCTCATCGCCAAATTCCCCTTTTACTTTCAAGGATGCTGCACTTTCCTCAAGTCATGTCTCAAATTAATAATATATTCATCAAATGGAGAACAGTTGCAGGACAATGGCGAGGAGGACTAATTAGATAGGTATCTGAGAGACAGCACATGCACGATGGGCCATAATATATTTTCTCACCACCATCAGAATCTGAGAGCTGCGCTTTTTACTGTCGGCGGCTCGTTGGTCCACGGTTATGATTCTCGCTTAGGAATGATCACATTTGAAATGCGAGAGGTCTCGGACCAAATCCCGGACGAGCCCCGCCATGTTTTACTCAAAGTTCCGCTTCTCACTGCCACTCGACATGTGAGAAAACAGACGTATTTCACGTTAAAACCTGTGATTTTACGCCGATGTTCCCTTAGCATCCAAATCCCAGAGCAAAGTGAAACCCGCCAAACTGAGTAAAGTTAAAATATCTCAGAGGTACTCGGCTCTGTGACTCGTTGGATAACCTAAACACGTGTTTGTTTCCGGCCAATACTTGATCAGTATATCTTCCTGTCTGTCCGCATAAGCTCACCTCAATTGGGATAAGCATACATTCAGCGTCAATCTCCACCTCTGCCCTGAATATCAGTGCGTCCTGTTTCTCTAGAGCTGAAAAGATGTGAGAAGCTGCTTTTTGAATTCGTCCCTTGGCTGCCGAATTCAAAGCATACAGGAAATCAATCCGGGCTGGTAAAGCTGCCTGGTCTGATTAAAAGGCGGTGACACCCTGTATTGTAAGCATGTTCTCGTCTTCTGGCCTCAACATTAGGTTCAAGGTATCGGATGATAAGCACCGCTCCCATTGTCTGGTAATGGTTCTGCTATTCCCACTAACACTTCCTCTGGACCATCCTTTGTTACGTAATTGCCCGATTACCACCCACTTTGCCTTTCTCCATTGTGCCATGTATTATTTAATCACTCCTGCGTTCCACTGTATCACAGACGTTCCCATTTGTCCTTTCTCGCTGCGTATTTTTTCCAGGCGCTATTTTTGTTGAAAAAATCTGTAATCTTTAACTTTTTCCTAAAATATCCGAATGATTATCCGACAGAACGTGAAACCGGATTCTTCCTCCACAAAATCTGCACGACCTGCCGAGTTTTACATATGTATCTGTTTTTATTCATTCTATTTCCGTGTCCCTTTTCAGGGGATGTGCTGTCTGTCCGAGATCATTCTCTGTTTGTTTAAAATGGTGTGCTATCAGACCCGCATCATTCTGTGTCTGTTTAAAAGGGATGTGCTGTCTGTCCCGGATTTCCAATTTCAAATTTCAAAAACTGCCTTTGGAGGGTGTAGGAATTTTAGTTTGTTTGTGTGTTTGTGCAAGCCAGAGTGTGTTCAAACGTGCTGTGCGATCTTACTGTCATGTGAGGAAAATGCATTACATGCAACATGAAATCGTACTGATTTGATTGAACACTCCTTCGTGGACTGTCTGACGGTAGAAGAATCTGCTGTGGGATTTTGCTTTCCCACATCTGAAAGAAGGGAAAATACACAAGTTAGAAATATAGCGGTTTTAGCCAGGGCTTGCGTGTGGGCTGTGTGATATGATGATATCCTCCATCCTTATTTTCAAATTCAAATCAAATCAAACCAAGACAAGACAAAACAAGACATGACTGACTGACTGACTTTGTTTATACATGTATAAATATGTGTATATTTATATGTAATCCCAAATTTTGAACTTCCAAAAGAAATATGCTTTTTCTGTTCCGCCGGCACCGGGCTCTATTACATTTGACCTCTTTGACAGCACAAGCAGCTGCTGTCAGATCCAGCAGAAAGACACACGCGACTTTAAAAGATCGCCTTTGTAGCCCACATCTTCCCTCGTGACTTGTCTTTCACCATGGGCTTACTGTGTTTGGGCAATGATTGACTGCGCACCTCATTTCCAATGAAATTCTTCCAGTCACACAGCCTTCCTTCAATCAAAAAATATATAGATTTTGAATCAATTATTTATTTATTTAAAACAACTCAAATTCAATTTTTTTTAAATAAAATTTAAATGCATTTATTTTCTTAAATTGTTAAATATATATATATTTCAATTTGGGCTGGTTTTACGTCCCTCCCTCCTTCCTGCCTGTGGCTTCAATAACCGTCTCTGACCCGCGTGGTCCTGAGGCCCAATACACAATTGCCTTCAGGGATGATAGAATTCTCACTTTATTCTTTTAAAAGAGAACTGCTGTCAGTCAAGGGTCATTCTGCAACTGGGTAAAGCGATGTCCTTGCAGTCCCGGATCATTCTGTGTCTGTTTAAACGGGCTGGTTGTACATTCCGGTTCATAATCTTTCCTTTGAAATGGATTTTCTCATAAACCCGGGTCATCCTGTATAGTTTGAGAAGGAGTATGATTTCAGCTGCAATGACCGAATTGATAAACTGTTGTGTTTCAATTTACATTGGGCTTGCCTGCGCCGTGCGCACCCAGATCGCCGTGCATCTGTTCATTCACTAGAAATATGCTCATCATTTCCGAAATCCTGTCCTTGATGTTGCAGTTGCCTCGAATCTGCTCGCAATATGCACAATAACACAATGGATGGTGTTGGCAGAGACCGCGTGGCCTAATGGATAAGGCGGCTGACTTCGGTTATAATCGCGAAGTTATCAGAAGATTGAATGTTCTAATCCTGAAGCGGTCAACATAACATGCTTTAGTGAAATTTTACATTCTTTGTTGTGATTCTGCCGGGAAACCAACCATCTCTTCCAGTCACTCACCTGCAGCAAAGGAAGGCTGTTTGCTTAAAGAATCTCATGGCAAGTTTTCATCATTGTCGATCTGCATGCACGGGCAGAGCAAGCTGTGAAGAGGACTTTCTTGCACATTATTTCTCTTTGGATACAAAAAGCAGGAGATTGAATGGATGACGATGTGTTAAAGCAGTGCCGAGATGGCCGAGAGGTTAAGGCGATAGACTGCTGATCCATTGTGCTCTGCACGCATGGGCTCGAATCCCGTCGTCGTTGGCTTACAGTTTTGACCTCGTTTTTTCAATCACATTTAACCTCATCGCTAAATTCCCCTTTTACTGACAAGGATGCTGTACTTTCCTCATGTCATGTCTCAAATTAATAACGTATTCGTCAAAAGGAGAGCAGTTGCAGTACAATGGCCAGGGGCACTAATTAGATAGGTATCTGAGAGACAGCACATGCACGATGGGCCTAATATCTTTTCTCACGAGCATCAGAATCTGAGAGCTGCGCTTTTCACTGTCGGCGGCTCGTTGGTCCACGGTTCTGATTCTCGCTTAGGAATGATCACATTTGAAATGCGAGAGGTCTCGGGCCAAATCCCGGACGAGCCCCGCCATGTTTTACTCAAAGTTCCGCTTCTCACTGCCACTCGACGTGTGAGAAAACAGACATATTTCACGTTAAAACGTGTGATTTTGCGCCGATGTTCCCTTAGCATCCAAATCCCAGAGCAAAGTAAAACCCGCCAAACTGAATAAAGTTAAAATATCTCAGAGGTACTCGGCTCTGTGACTCGTTGGATAACCTAAACCCGTGTTTGGTTCCGGCCAATACTTGATCAGTATATCTTCCTGTCTGTACGCATAAGCTCACCTCAATTGGGATAAGCATACATTCAGCCTCAATCTCCACCTCTGCCCTGAATATGAGTGCGTCCTGTTTCTCTAGAGCTGAGTAGATGAGGGAAGCTGCCTTTTGAATTCGTCCCTTGGCTGCCGAATTCAAAGCGGACAGGAAATCAATGCGGGCTGGCAAAGCTGCCTGGTCTGATTAAAAGGCGGTGATACCCTATATTGAAGGCACGTTCTCGTCTTCTGGCCTCAACATTAGGTTCAACGTATCGGATGATAAGCACCGCTCCCATTGTCTGCTAATGGTTCTGCTGTTCCCACTAACACCTCCTCTGGACCATCCTTTGTTACGTTATTGCCCGATTACCACCCACTTTGCCGTTCCCCATTGTGCCATTTATTATTAAATCACTCCTGCGTTCCGCTGTATCACAGACGTTCCCATTTAACCTTTCTCACTGCGTATTTTTACCAGGCGCTATTTTTGTTGAAAAAATCTGTAATCTTTAACTTTTTCCTAAAATATCGGAATGATCATCCGACAGAACGTGAAACTGACTTCTTCCTCCACAGAATCTGAACGACCTGCCGAGTTTTACATATTTATCTGCTTTTAGTCATTCTATTTCCGTGTCCCTTTTAAGGGGATGTTCTGTCTGTCCGAGATCATTCTCTGTCTGTTTAAAATTGTGTGCTATCTGTCCCGCATCATTCTGTGTCTGTTTAAAAGGGATGTGCTGTCTATCCCGGATTTCCAATTTCAAATTTCAAAAACTGCCTTTGGAGGGTGTAGGAATGTTAATTTGTTTGTGTGTTTGTGTAAGCCAGAGTGTGTGCAAACGTGCTGTGCGATCTTACTGTCATGTGAGAAAAATGCATTACATGCAATTTGAAAACGTACTGATTTGATTTAACACTCCTTCGTGGACTCTCTGACGGTAGAAGAATCTGCTGTGGGATTTTGCAATTCCACCTCTGAAAGGACGGAAAATACACAAGTTAGAAATATAGCGATTTTAGCCAGGGCTTGCGTGTGGGCTGTGTGATATGATGACATCCTCCATCGTTATTTTCAAATTCAAATCAAATCAAACCAAGACAAGACAAGACAAGACATGACTGATTGATTGACTTTGTTTATACATGTATAAATATGTATATATTTATATGTAATCCCAAATTTTGAACTTCCAAAAGAAATATGCTTTTTCTGTTCCGCCGGCACCGGGCTCTATTACATTTGACCTCTTGCACAGAACAATAGCTGCTGTCAGATCCAGCAGAAAGACGCACGCGACTTTAAAAGATCGCCTTTGTAGCCCCCAACTTCGCTCGTGGCTTGTCTTCCAAAATGGGCTTACTGTGTTTGGGTATTGATTGACTGCACTCCTCATTTCCAATGAAATTCTTCCCGTCAAACAGCCTTCCTTCAATCAAAAAATATATAGATTATGAATCAATTATTTATTTATTTAAAACTACTCAAATTCAATTTTTTGAATACAAATTTAAATGCATTTATTTTCTTAAAATGTTAAATATATATATATTTCAGTCTGGGCTGGTTTTACGTCCCTCCCTCCTTCCTGGCTGTGGCTTCCATAACTGTCTCTGCCCCGCGTGGTCCCGAGGCCGAATACACAATTGCCTTCAGGGATGATAGAAATCTCACTTTATTCGTTTAAAAAAGAACTTCTGTCAGTCAAGGGTCATTCTGCATCTGGGTAAAAGGGATGTCCTTGCAGTCCCCGATCATTCTGTGTCTGTTTAAACGGGCTGGTTGTCAGTTCCGGTTCAGCACATGGGATTGGGGGTAGTGTGCTGACATGGATTGAGAACTGGTTGTCAGACAGGAAGCAAAGAGTAGGAGTCAATGGGTATTTTTCAGAATGTCAGGCAGTGACTAGTGGGGTACCGCAAGGTTCTGTGCTGGGGCCCCAGCTGTTTACATTGTACATTAATGATTTAGACGAGGGGATTAAATGTAGTATCTCCAAATTTGCGGAAGACACTAAGTTGGGTGGCAGTGTGAGCTGCAAGGTGGATGCTATGAGGCTGCAGAGTGACTTGGATATGTTAGGTGAGTGGGCAAATGAATGGCAGATGAAGTATAATGTGGATAAATGTGAGTTTATCCACTTTGGTGGTAAAAACAGAGAGACATACTATTATTTGAATGGTGACAGATTATAAAAGGGAAGGTGCAACGAGACCTGGGTGTCATGGTCCATCATTCATTGAAGGTTGGCATGCAGGCACAGCAGGCGGTTGAAAAAGCAAATGGCATGTTGGCCTTCATAGCGAGACATTTGAGTACAGGGGCAGGGAGGTGTTGCTACAGTTGTACAGGGCTTTGGTGAGGCCACACCTGGTGTATTGTACACAGTTTCGGTCTCCTAACTTGAGGAAGGACATTCTTGCTATTGAGGGAGTGCAGCGAAGATTCACCAGACTGATTCCCGGAATGGTGCGACTGACCTATCAAGAAAGATTGGATCAACTGGGCTTGTATTCACTGGAGTTCAGAAGAATGAGAGGGGACCTCATAGAAACGTTTAAAATTCTGACGGGTTGAGACAGGTTAGATGCAGGAAGAATGTTCCCAATGTTGGGGAAGTCCAGAACCAGGGGTCACAGTCTAAGGATAAGGGGTAAGCCATTTAGGACCGAGATGAGGAGAAACTTCTTCACCCAGAGAATGGTGAACCTGTGGAATTCTCTACCACAGAAAGTAGTTGAGGCCAATTCACTTAATATATTCAAAAGGGAGTTAGATGAAGTCCTTACCACTCGGGGGATCAAGGGGTATGGCGTGAAAGCAGGAAGGGGGTACTGAAGTTTCATGTTCCGCCATGAACGCATTGAATGGCGGTGCAGGCTAGAAGGGCTGAATGGCCTGCTCCTGCACCTATTTTCTATGTTTCTATGTTTCTATAATCTTTCCCTTTGAAACGGATTTTCTCATAAACCCGGGTCATCCTGTATAGTTTTAGAAGGAGTATGATTTCAGCTGCAATGACCGAATTGTTAAACTGCTGTGCTCCAATTTACATTGTGTTTGCCTGCGCCGGTGCGCACCCAGATCGCAGTGCATCTGTTCATTCACTCGAAATATGCTCATCTTTTCCTCCATCCAGTCCTTGATATTGCAGTTGCATCGAATCTGCGCCCAATATACACAATAGCACAGTGGATGGCATTGGCAGAGGCCGCGTGGCCTAAAGGATAAGGCGTCTGACTTGGATTATAACTGCGAGGCAATCAGAAGATTGCAGGTTTGAGTCCTGCAGCGGTCAACTTAGCTTGTTGCGTCTCTTCCAGTCACTCACCTCAAGTCAAGGAAGGCTGTTTGCTGAAAGAATCTCTCACGACACGTTTTCATCATTGTCGATCTGCATGCACGGGCAGAGCAAGCTGTGAAGTGGACTTTCTTCCACGTTATTTTTGTTTGCATACAAAAAGCAGGAGATTGCATCGCTGACGATGTGTTAAAGAAGAGACGAGGTGGCCGAGAGCTTAAGGCGATGGACTGATAATGGGCTCTGCGCAATGGGTTCGAATCCCATTCTCGTCGTCGTTGTCTGACAGCTTTGACCTTCCTGGTCGTTTTGTCATTCACATTTAACCTCATCGCCAAATTCCCCTTTTACTTACAAGGATGCTGTACTTTGCTCATGTCATGTCTCAAATTAATAATATATTCGTCAATAGGATAACATTTGCAGGACTATGGAGAGGGTGACGAATTAGATAGTTCTCTGAGGGACAGCACAAACACGATGGGCCGAATATCTTTTCTCACTACCGTCAGAATCTGAGAGCTACACTCCTTACTGTCGGCGGCTCGTTGGTCAAGTGCTATGGTTTTTGCTTTAGGATGATCACATTTGATATGTGAGAGGTTCGCGGACGAGCCCCACCATTTGTTACTCAAAGTTCCATTTCTCACAGCCAGTCGACATGTGAGAAAACAGACATATTTCACATTAAAACGTGTGATTTTGCGCCGATGTTCCCACAGCATCCAAATCCCAGAGCAAAGATTTAATCCCCTTCCCACTGAATACTGCGGACAGACATGGTCACCTTGGTAACGGAATGGTCATTCTGTCATCACTTTCTAAACAATAGCACACAAGACAATGGGTCATCAATAAATGGTTACTGAATTAAACACTCTGCAATTACATTGTAAATAATAGGAAATAAAATGCTGGATAATAGCTGGTGCAGAAAGTAGGTAATCTCTCGCAAAGATTAAGAATGATGTGTTTTGTTTACACACACACACACAAGCACATAGCAACGACTCTGTGCATTTTTTTCAGTTGTTCTACTTAACCTGATGCAATTTATTTCTTAGGACTTTAGGAACCTGCGGGAAGCCATTCGGCGGTATTTGCTGTTTCAGTATCTCAAGATATAGCGCGCCGTTGCTCCTCCCACTGCCCGGGTGAATGGGGCACTATTTAAAGGGACAGGGACTCTCATTTCTCTGCCTATTTATACTTGAAGGATCAGTCCAGTTTATCTCAGAGTGTTGTCGGACTTCACGAACAGAGCTCCGATTAACATTCGCTCCCTTCTGTATTGTCCTGTCATTGTAAAGCTGTCGATTCGAGTGACTTGAGCCTTTCTAAAATGGAACATTGTTTTTATAAACCATTTGACTTGCTTGTTTAATTGGGAAAAATTTCAGAATTGTGCAGTGTGAAGAAGGTTTTGTTTAAAGGTGGAGTAAAATGTGTTTCAAACTTTTCTTTCCAACCCTCCATCAACCCCCCAAATTGTAGAACTATCTGCAATACTGACTGGGAAGTTCCCAAGTTCGGTCCTTGGTCTGGGCTGTTAGTTGATCTCAGCCAAGGCAGCAGTTCAGGGTTTATAATTGTCCTCAGTACCACTGGGCTAATTATGAGTAAAAATTAGCCACTACCCTTGCTCTTGATACTGATCCAGTGACATCAATTTGGAGGTTTGTGGATGTCATTTGGAGGTAGGATTGGATTCGGCTTTGATGCCTACCACGGTGGAAATCCTGCTGACACTCTGTGAGTCGACTGATGGTGAAGCACCAGAGCTTAACAAATTTCTGTGGAATTGCACCCAGCCAGATTTAGCACTTCCTGGAGAAAGTAACTCGCAGTTGATTTTAGACCGTAAGGATGGAGGGAGACTCTCTAGAATAAGGCTTTTGCATCTTGGAGGGACAGAGGCGACAGAATGTCCTATAGAATCTAGATTTGTCTATTCTGAATTTATATCCTGAACTTCAAGTAACAACTTTTGTAACCTACATTTGCAGTGTATTAGAATGGGAGGATCTGCAACTTGGTAACTCAAACCAAACATCACATCAAGATTTGAGAGATTCACCAGATTCATCAGGATCACCTTATCATCAGCCTTTGGAAAAACACCAATCACAGCGGTGAGAAACAGGACACATGTTCTGTGTGTGGATAGAACTTCAACCATTCGTCAACCTCTGAGACTCGTGTGCCCAGCTGATTAAACACTGTAAATGTGGGGACTGTGGGAATGGATGCAGATGTGCGTTCGGTGGAAACACATCAGGGAGATGCCATTTACCAGCTGAGTGTGGAAAGAGATTCAGTCTCTCATCTCACCAACTGACATTCGAGGACTTAGATAACAGACTTTCTCCTGTGAATATAGAGCTGTGTTATTGTGCCATGATGTTTTTACTTGTTCATCTAGTTGACTGTAAAACTTTGCCAATTAGTTGATGTGTTCAGTTTACTTGTAGATACTTAAAAAAATACATTTCCTGAGTGGATTCAAATTTAAATTGAAACCAGCTTTGCAGGTGTGATACCCTACTCACACATTGAAGGTGAGAGAGATGCTGTGAACACACGAGAATTCCAGTATCGGTAAGTGATTAACAGACTGGATTTTGTGTTTAATGATCCTGGGCGTGTTAGCTATCCCGACTCTGGACATCAATGCACTCTGGACGGTATGGGGAACTGGGACTTGTCCTGAGAGTAACCAAAGGTCTGAGAACTGATACAATCTAGAGTTAGAAAGCAGTAAAGGCGCAAAATGAAGCAGTCGATAACAAGACATCAATTTGTTTCCTCTTATCATGGAGACATCAAGTATCGACACACTGTGTTATTTGAATTATCAAAAAATAAACTCCATCCCAGTTTTATGGGTGATTAACATCAGCAGAAACAAATGCCAACTCACAGAATGAACACGATTCAGTTAGGATGTGATTAACAGCAGTAATGACAGTAGAACCCAACCCCTGCAGCCACTTTCGAACTCGCAATACAAATGACTGTGTAAATCCCTTCCCACACTTCCCCAGTGCAAACTCGCTGGAGTTTCAGCAGATCAGATGACTGAGTGAAACCTTGGCCGTACACAGAGCAGGTGAATGGTCTCTCCCCAGTGTGACTGCGATGATGGATTTCTAGATCAGACGGGAAACTGAATCCCTCCCTACAGTCTCCACATTTCCATGATTTTTCCATGGAGCAGGTGTCCTTGTGTCTCTCCAGGTTGGACGATCAGTTGAAGTTTCGACCACACACAGAATACGTGTAGTTTCTCCCCGCTGTGAATGGTGCGATGCTTTTCAGGCTGTGTAACTGGTTGAAGCTCTTTCCACAGTCAGTACACTGGAACATTCTCATGCGGAAAGGTTATGTGTGTCTCACTGATGTTTGAAATATTTTTCCACAAACAGAACTGAAAAATGTTTCTCCTTCCACATTCAAAGGCAGATGGTATTTATCATTTCCAGTTTACATGGTTGGGTAAGTACGCAAAGTGAGAATAAAATAAATGAGCTGCTGATTTTCTCTGCTGATCACTGGGCATTTTGTGCTGGCCCAATAGGGTGAACCCGGGCTGGCCCAATAGGATGTGCCTGTGTAAGCCAATAGGGTGAGCCTGGGCTGGCCCAATAGGGTTAGCTTGGGCTGGTCTGACACAATAGGGTGAGGCGTGCTGGTCCAGGTTCACCAGACAACTATCAGAACAACAAGGCTCCCTTTCAGGGGCCTCTGAGCTGGACATAAACATGTGATCAATCAAACTGTCAGATATCCTGAAGCCCCGCCCACCCTTTGTCCCTGCACAAAGGACCGTGCATGCGCCATGAGACCGCCCTGACCAATATGGCGGGGCTGAGCACACTCCCACCACCTGGGGAAACAGTTTTACTCGTTGGAGTTCGAAGGATGAGGGGTGACCTTATAGAAACGTTTACAATAAGAAAAGGGATGGACAAGATAGAGGCAGAGAGGTTGTTTCCACTGGGCGGGGAGACTAGCACTAGGGGACACAGCCTCAAAATACAGGGGAGCCAATTTAAAATCGTGTTGAGAACGTGTTTCTTCTCCCAAAGGGTTGTGAATCTGTGTAATTCTCTGCCCAAGGAAGCAGTTGAGGCTAGCTGATTGAATGTATTCAAGTCACAGATAGATAGATTTTTAACCAATAAGGAAATTAAGGGTTACGGGGAGCGGGCGGGTAAGTGGAGCTGAATCCATGGCCAGATCAGCCATGATCGTGTTGAATGGTGGAGCAGGCTCGAGGGGCTAGATGGCATACTCTTGTTCCTAATTCTTATGTTCTTATGTTCTTATTAGTTACTGCCAAGAAAGGCACCAAGAAAACGGTCCCTAAAGCACCACCGAAGAGCGGCAAGAAGCGCAGAAAGTCGAGGAACGAGAGTTACCCCATTTACATCTACAAAGTGATGAAGCAGGTTCACCCCAACACCGGCCTCTCCTCCAAGGCCATGTGCATCATGAACTCGGTTGTGAACGATATTTTGGAGCGTATCGCTGGTGAGGCTTCCTGCCTGGCCCATTACAACAAGCGCCGCACCATCAGCTCCTGGGAGATCCAGACCGGCGTGCACCTGCTGCTGCCTGGGGAACTGGCCAATCACGCCGTGTCGTAAGGGACAAAAGCGGTGCACAAGTACACCAGCTCCAAGTCAAACTGCCCGCTGTCCTGAGAGATGAAACCCAAACACAACGGCTCTTTTAAGAGCCACCCACAACCTCTCTGAAAGAGCTGCACAAACGCATCTCCCTTTAAACTTAACTCACTAATTATTTCCTGAACAATTGTGTGAGAACCTTTGGAGTTCCAGCTGTAGATTTAGTTTTGAATTCTCAGATAAGCAGCTTCACTCTCAGACCTGTTCATTTACACCGCCTGCCGAATTAAAAGCATGTTTAGTGGCTGAGACTCAGATTTCAGTCTCACATTCTCTCCCGCAAGTACTTGTCAAATTAATTTTTCAATTCCTATTGTGGCAACCCGACACTCCCCGCAGTATAACAATCCAGAAAGGGAGTTCTTATATCGATTATAACTGGGGCAGTTTGAACACTCTGTCTAATATGTCCTTACTGTACAGTATAAATGCAGACGAGGCCCATACTTGAGAGAAGGTCACTCTGTGGTCAGTAACATTTATTAGCCAGCACTGAAGTGATGATAATGGGTGGAGCTTCCCCTTTTATACCTGAAAGTTCAGGTTAGGAGTGTCTCCCACAAGTGCACCTCCTTATGGTCAATGTTCTCACGGTGTACAACTTAGGTCAGTTTATACATGGGTTACAATGACAGTTGAATATATGATATCACCTCTCCCAAAGTCTTATTGGCATCATTGGTTAAGTCTCTCTGGTGGTTTACGCTCCATTGCAGAGCGCCTGAGTTGGGGCTCCAGTTATTGGGCGTTGGCCTGAGTGTCTGCTGATTGTGGTGCCTCAGGCCTGTCCGGACTGCCCACAGTGACTGGGCTCTCCTCCGCTTGATTCCGATATTCAGTCACCTGTGGAGGAATGAACTCGATATCGTGTTCTTTCTCTGCTTCTTCTATGGGGTTGTTGAACACTCTTTTTGTTTAATCCACGTGTTTGCGGCAGATTTGTCCATTGGTAACTTTAACTATCAGAATCCTTTTACCCTCTTTGGCAATCAAAGTGCCTGATAGTTGTTTAAGCCCTGCAGCGTAGTTGAGGACAAAGACAGAGTCATTGACATCAACACATCGCGCCCTCGCATTCCCGTCATGGTAGTCACATTGTGACTGGCGCCTGCTCTCAACAATTTCTTTCATGGTGGGGTGTATAATGGATAACCTGGTTTTGAGTGTCCTTTTCATTGGCAGCTCTGCGGGTGGAACCCCTGTGAGCGAGTGTGGTCGGGATCTATTGGCCAACAGGAGGCGTGATAAGCGGTTTTGTAGTGAACCCCTTGGATTCTGAGCATCCCCTGTTTGATTATCTGCACTGCTCGTTCCACCTGACCATTTCAGGCCGGCTTGAATGGTGCCGTTCTGACATGGTTGATACTATTTCCTGCCATGAAGTCCTGGAATTCAATTCTTGTAAAGCACGGGCCATTGTCGATGACCAAGGCGTCCGGTCGACCATGGGCAGAGAACATTGCACGTTGACTTTCTACCTTGGCGGAGGATGTGCTTGAATTGAGAATGTCACACTCGATCCATTTGAAGTACTGCAACCAAAAACATTTTTTCTCATGAAAGGACCTGCGTAGTCCACATGGATACATGCCCATGGTTTGTCGGGCCAGGATAAGGGGCTAAGGGGGGACTTCCCTGGGCGCATTGCCCAGCTAGGCACACGTGTTGCATCTGTGAACACAACATTCCAGGTCTGCATCTATCCCTGGCCAAAAAACGTGTGACCTGGCAATTGCCTTCATCATGACAATGCCCGGGTGCTCATTGTGGAGTTCTCTGTTGAACATCTCTCTGCTCATCTGGGGCATGACTACACGGTTTCCTCATAGTAGGCAATCGGCCTGAATCGAGGGTTCCTCCTTGCGTCTGTGAAATGTTTTGAATTCCTCAGGGAATGCCCCGTACGTGGCTGCCCAGTCCCCATTAGGACACATTTCTTCACTAAGGCAGTAGTGGGTCTCTATGTGTCCAGATTTTGACCTGACGGGCTGTCACAGGTGAGCCTTCGGTTTTGAAAACATCAACAGCCATGACCATCTGAGCTGCATGCACGGTTGGCCGCTCGGTGGTGGCTAGTGGGAGCCTGCTGAGTGCATCGGTGCAGTTTTCAGTGCCCGGTCTGTGCTGAATTGTGTAGTTATAGGCGGCTAACGTGAGTGGCCCGTCTGTATGGGGGTCAATGCATTTGCATTTATGGCCTTGTTGTCGGCCAAACGGGACGGTTGCGGTTTGTGATCTGTCTCCAGCTCGCACTTCCTGCCAAACAGGTAGTGGTGCAGTTTTTTTTTACAGCATATATCCATGCAAGCGCTTACTTTACTACCATCCCATAGCTCCGTTCTGCCTGGGTCAGACATCTGGAGGCATAAGCTACCGGGTGAAACTAACCATTGGCATTCACATGCTGCAACACACACCTGACCCCATAGGACGACGCATCGCATGTTAAATCATTTTTCTTACATGGGTCATATAACGTTAACATATTATTGGAGCATAACAAATGTTGCGTTCAATCAGAAGCCCTTTCCTGGCTGTCCCCCCCCCAGACCCATTCACACCTTTGTGCAGGAGCACATGTCGCGTGCTCAATTTGGGAAGAAAGTGACCAAAATAATTCTGGAGCCCCAGGAATGAATGCAACTCCGTCGTGTTACGGGGTCTGTGTGCTCTCTGGATTGCTTCCGTTTTGGACACCGTAGGTCTGATCCCGTCTGCTGCTACCCTCATCCGCAGGAATTCTACCTCTGGAGCTATGAAGATGCACTTAACTTTTTTCAGTCACAGACCTACCCGGCCATCGCAATCGGGGTAAGTTTACCGTCTCGCAGGCCAGAAATGATTTATGGTACATTGCAGCAGGCTTTTATAACAGCAAACCTGATGCACTGTCTGTCGGCAGTGACAAGATTATAACCGACAATGTCTAAAAGTCATTTCTGATTAGGAAACTAACCGCTTAATTGCAGAGATTCAATGCTAATTTAGATCTGGGACAATTGTGATCCACAGAGCATTAACCTGCCCTTACATTGATACTGTAGGTGGCTCGGAAAAGAGCCTTTGGTTTATTAGATTAAATCCTGTCCGCTTTACTTGCTCTTGGACACACTGGTGGTTTTCTTGGGCAGCAACACAGCCTGGATATTAGGCAACATCCCGCCCTGAGCGATGGCCACCTTTTCCTGCAGCTTGTTGAGCTCCTGGTCGTTGCGGATGGTCAGCTGCAGGTGTCTGGGGATGGTGCGGGTCTGCTTGCTGTCGCGGGCCGGTTTGCCGGCCAGCTCCAGGATTTCAGCCGGTCAGATACTCGAGCACAGCAGCCATGTAGACCGGGGCTCCGGCACCCACACGCTCAGCGTAGTTCCCCTTCCAGAGGAGCCTGTTAACACGGCCCACAGGGAACTGCAGTCCGGCCCGGGAGAAGCGAGACTTGGCCTTGGCCCGAGCTTTACCGCTCGTTTTTCCTCTTCTAGACATTTCCACAATCTACACATTCATGGAAAGAATGAGAAACTCGTCCCACATCTGCCTTATACCTTCTGGAGGAATGCAGGGAGCGAACTTGTGATTCTGCGGTGAATTTCATTGGTCCTTTCAGCTGACCAATCGCAGTTTGTTTAGCCCACCAAATAAACCTGGGCGGAAATGAATGTTCTGATCACTCAGTCTTCGAAGGATTTAGAAATTCAAAAATCCCGCCAATAATTGTTAAAATTGCGGATTATGTTCGTAACTTCCCCATTAGCCAAATATTTCCAAACACTTTTTGTTTCCCTTTGGCTTAATCCACATTTCACTTGCAAATTCCAGGCTGCTACAATCAGGACTAAATTCGGGTTCAGTTTCAAACTATATGTAATGGGAGGGAATCACTTCCCACTTATTCTGTAACGGGACACAATCCACTCAATCTTTGTAAAAGTTGGATTACATAGATTATCGATCGATCCGCCGCACAGGCAGCAGTGAGACCAGAACTGGGAATCCTTCTGTGAAATGGGAAGAGGGACAGAGTGTTCAAACTGCCCCGGTTCTGCTCTCTCTCAGAACTCCCATTCTGGGTTGTTGCACTCGGACTCGAAGGTTAATAAACGGTTTGAATCCTAAGTAGAATATTCTTTTAAATTGAAAAGGGCGTGAGAGAGAACGAGGTGGCTAAAGTCTGAGTCTCATCCGAAAACAAGTTTCTAATTCTTCGGCAGCCACTGTAAATAAACGGGTCCGAGAGCAAAGGGAAAGGGCGACCAGGGACCGTGTTTGTCGTTTAGGGCGGGAAAAGGAAGAACCGGACAGTAAAATCAGTTATCTGAGAAATTAAAACTAAATCTACAGCTGGAACTGCAAAGGTCCCCACACACTTGTTCAGGAAATAATTACAGCAAATTGAGTCTAAAGGGAGATGGGTTTGTGCAGCTCTTTCAGAGAGGTTGTGGGTGGCTCTTAAAAGAGCCGTTGTGTTTGGGTTTGATCTCTCAGGACAGCGTCCAGTTTTACTTGGAGCTGGTATACTTGGTCACCACCTTTGTCCCTTGCGACAGGGCGTGCTTGGCCAGCTCCCCGGGCAGCAGCAGGCGCACGGCGGTCTGGATCTCTCGCGAGCTGATGGTGCGGCGCTTGTTGTAATGGGCCAGGAGAGAAGCCTCACTCGTGCTGCGCTCCAAAATATCGTTCACAACCGAGTTCATGATGTCCATGGCCTTGGAGGAGATGCCGGTGTCGGGGTGAACTTTGTAGATGTAGATGGAGTAACCCTCCGTCCTCCACCTTCTGCTCTCGTTGACGCCCTTCGGTGATGTTTTCTTGATTACTTTCTTGGTGGTAACAGTTTTCTGGGCGGGGAATGGGCTCAGCGGCCGCCATCTTGGTCAGGGCGGATCTCACGGCGCAGGTGTGGTCCTTCGTGCAGGGACAACGTGTGGGCGGGGCTTCAGGGTGTATATCAGCTTGATTGATCACATGTTTGTGCCCAGGTCAGTGGCCCCAGAAAGAGAGCCTTGTTGTCTGGTGAACTTGGGCCTGGGCTCATTCTATTGATCCAACTCTCGCTCACCCTATTGGGCCATCCCATGCTCACCCTATTGGGCCAGCAGAGGCTCACCCTATTGGGCCATCAAAAGCTCACCCTATTCATCATCATCATAGACAGTCGCTCGAAATCGAGGATGTCTTGATCCAACTCTAAAAGTGAGTTCTCAGGTGACTGAACAGTCCAATACGGGAATTACAGTCTCTGTCCCAGTTGGGATAGACATGGTTGAAGGAAAGGGTGTATGGGACTGGTTTGCTGCACAGTCCTTCCACTGCCTGTGCTAGATTTCGGTATGCTCTCGGCGATGAGACTCGAGTTGCTCAATGCCCTCCCGGATGCACTTCCTCCACTTAGGGTGGTCTTTTGCCAGGAACTCCCAGATGCCGGTGCGGATGTTGCACTTTATCAGACAGGCTTTGAGGGTGTCCTTGAAACGTTTCCTCTGCCCACCTTAGGATCGCATGCCATGTAGGAGTTCCGACGAGAGCATTTGCTTTGTGAGTCTTGTGTCAGGCTTGTGAACAATGCAGCCCGCCCAGCGGACCTGGTCGAGTGTGGTAAGTGCTTCAATTTTGGGGATGTTGGTCTGGTCAAGGACGTCAACGTTGGTGCATCTGTCCTCCCAGGGGATTTGCAGGATTTTGTGAAGACATCGTTGATGGTATTTCTCCAGCAATTTGAGTTCAAAGCTTTCAGCAAGCACATGGTCTGCAGGGCTGTGTAATACACCCCCTCTGTATGGCTCAGAGATGTGCACGCTATACAGCAGACATCGCACCCTATTGGGCCAGCACTGATACAGCCTATTGGGGCAACCGGGCCTCACCCTCTCGGGCCAGCCCAGGCTCACCCCATTGAGCCAGCACAGGCTCACCCTAATGGGCTAGCCCAGCCTCACCCTATCGAGAATCCAGGCTCGCACTATCGGGCCAGCACAGATTCACATTTTCGGGCCAGCACAGTCTCACAATATTGGGCTAGCACAGGCTCATCCTATCGGGTCATCACTGTCTCACCCTATCGGGCCAGCACAGGTTCATACGATCGGGCAGCCCAAGCTCACACTATCGGGCCAGCACAGGCTCACACTATCGGGCCAGCACAGTCTCATTCTATCGGGCCAGCACAACCTCACCATATTGGGCCAGCACAGTCTCACACTATTGGCCCAGCACAACCTCACCATATTGGGCCAGCACAGTCTCACCCTTTCGGGCCGCACAGGCTCATCCTATTGGGCCAACCCAGGCTCAACCTATCGGGCAACACAGTCTCACCCTATTGGGCCAGCACAAACGACCCAGTGACCAGCAGAGAAAATCAGCATCTCATTGATTTTATTCTCACTTTGCACACAGCTGGTGCAGGTCTTAACCCAACCATGTAATGTGGAAATGATCAACATCCTCGGCCTTTGAATGTGGAAGCAGGAATGCTTGTCTGTTCTCTCTGAGGCAAAATATTTCAAACATCTGGGAAAGCACCTCGACACACAAACATCCGAGTGAGATTGTTCCTGTGCACTAGAAAGAGCTTCAACCAGTTACACAGCTTGAAAAAACTTCGCACCATTCACAGCAGAGAGATGCTACACGTGTTTTGTGTGTGGACGAATCTTCAACTGATCGTCCAACCTGGAGAGACACAAGGACACCCACACCATGGAGAAACCGTGGGAATGTGGAGACTGTGGGGAGGGATTCAGCTCCCCGTCTGATCCAGAAATTCATTGTCACAGTCACACCAGGAAGGCCGTTCACCTGCTCCGTGTGTGGGTAGGGTTTCACTCCATCATCTGCTGAAACTCCAGCGAGTTCAAACTGGGGAAGTGTGGGAAGAGCTTAATTCAGTCATCTGAATTGTGAGTTCTCAAGTGACTGCTGGGGTTGGGTTCTACTGTCATTACTGCTGTTAATCACATTCTGACTGAATCATGTTTGTCCTGTCAGTTGGGATTTGTTTCTGCTGATGTTAATCATTCTGAAAACTGGGCTGGAGTTTAATATTTTGACATTGCAAATTACACAATGTGTCAATATTTGATATCTCTATGATAAGAGGCGACTATTGATGTCCTGTTAACGACTGCTCCATTTGGGGCCTTTTCTCCTTTCTAATTCTCGATTGTTTCAGTTCCCACGCCTTTGGTTACACTCAGGGACATGTCCGGGATGCCCACACCTTCCAGAGTGCCTCTCTTTGTCTTGATGTCCAGGTTAGTGATAGCTAACACGCCCGGGATCACTGAACACAAAATCCAGTCTGTTAATCACTTTCAGTGACAGGACTTAGCATGTGCCTACAGCAGTTGTTGAGATAAGCGACTGCATCTCTTTCCACACTCAGCTGGTAAACGGCCTCTCCCTGATGTGTTTTCACCTGACGTGCATCTGCATCCATTCCCACTGTCCCCACATTTGCAGTGTTGAGTCAGCTCGGCACATGAGTCTCACAGGCTCGACGATTGGTTGAAGGTGCATCCATACACAAAACATATGTCCTGTTTCCCCCCGCTGTGATTGGTGTTTTTCATAAGGCTGATGATAAGGTGCTCCTGATGAAACTGATGATTCCCTCAAATCTTGACGTGATGGTTGATTTGAGTTTCCAAGCTGCAGATCCTCCCCTTCTAATAACCTGCAAATGGAGGTTACAAAAGTTGTTACTTTAAATAGAGGATAGAAATTTCCACTGTGATAGGCATCAGAGCCGAGTTCAATCCTGCCCTCAAGTGACATCCACACACTTCCCAGTTGATGTCACTGGATCGGTATCAAGAGCAAGGGCTCTGGATAATTCTTACTTATATTTAGCCCAGTGGTAGTGAGGACAATTCGAACCCCTGAACTGCTGCCTTGACTGAGAACAACTAACAGCCCAGGTCAAGGACCGAACTTGGGACCTTCCCAGTCAGTATTGCAGAGCGTTCTAAAATTTGTGGGGTTGGGGGAGGGTGAGAAAGAATATTTTCAAAGAAAATTAAATCCACCTTTAAACAAAACCTTCGTCACAATGCACAATTCTGAAATCCTTTCAAATTAGAAAAGCAATTCAAATGGATCATCAAAAACAACTGAGACATTATAGAAAGGCTCAAGTCACTGAAAATAAACAGCTTCACAATCACTGCACAATACAGAAGGGAGCGACTGTTAATGGGAGCTCGGCTTGTGAAGTCCTCCGACACTCCGAGATAAACTGGACTGTTCTTTTAAATATAACTAGGCAGAGAAAAGGGAGACCCTGTCCCTTTAAATATCTGCTCCATTCCTCCAGGAGCAATAGAGTACGGTATCTTTATATCCTGACGCAGCAAGACCTAATAAAACATATTGCATCAGCTTAAGCACAACAACTGAAAAGTGTGCACACAAAGTCTTTGCTACATATATATGTGTAAGTGTGTGTGTGTAAACTAAACACATCATTCTTATTGTTTGCAAGTGAATTCCACAGAGATAAGCTATTATCTTCGCCAGTTATTTTTCAGCATTTATTTCCTATTATTTACGATGTAATTGCAGAGTGTTTAATCCCTTTACCATTTATTGATGACCCATTGTCCTGTGTGCCCTTGTTTAGAAAGTGATGTCACAATGACCATTCCGTTACCGAGGTGACCATCTGTGTGCAGTATTCAGTGGGAAAGTGGATTAAATTACACCGAGGGTAATGAGCAGCACCCACCAGTCTCTGCACTTTATTGTTCAGTGATCACCTCACCATCACACAGCAGCTCCTCAGATTTACCTCCAGTATGGATGACTTGTGTCAGTGATGTTGAAAATGAAATTGTAGGGGTTGAAACAGAAGTTGGGGGAGGTGGGTTTGGAGAGAAGGGTGAAAGAGGAGTTGGTGTGAGGGTTTGAAAGAAATGGGGTGATAGAGGAGTTGGGGTGAGGGGTTTGGAGAGTAGGGGCGAAAGAGTAGTTGGGGAGAAATAGTTGGAGAGTAGAGGTGAAGGAGGTGTATCAGTGAGGAGTATTTACTGCCCATTAATTGCCTTTGTTGAACTATCATCGGGTTTATATTCCCTTTAAAATATTTTGTATTGTGTGTTCCACCGAAGTTAGACATGGGGCTGCAGTTCCTTGCAGGCACTGGGCTGTTTCTGGTGAATTAATGTGGGTAGTGATAATTGGGAATAGATTTTAGCGGGATCATTCTGTGCTGAATGCATTGCTGGGCTGCGGGATTGTCCACAGTCCCAATGATGAGGTGCGGTTGACAACAAATCCAGGATTCCCTTACATAGTGACACCAAATCCAGGGACCACTTACATTGTGACACCAAATCTGACATTTCCTTACTATACCGTATAAATGCACACGAGGCCCATACTTGAGAGAAGGTCACTCTGTGACCAGTTACCTTTATTACCAAGACCTCAAGTGATGAAGGTGGGTGGAGCTATCCCTTTTATACTTGAAAGTCCAGGTTAGGAGTGTCTCCCACAAGTTCACCCCTTGTATTCAATGTTCTCAATGTGTAGAACTTCGGTTAGCTTATACATGGATTACATTGATAGTTGAACACATGACATCACCTCCCCGCAAACTCTTATTGAGATCACAGGTTAAGTCTCTCTGGTGGTTTACACTCCCTTGTAGAGCGCCTGAGTTGGGGCTCCGGTTGTTGGGCGCTGGCCTGAGTGTCTGCTGTTTGCGGTGCCTCAGGCCTGTCTGGACTGCCCACAGTGACTGGGCTCTCCTCCACTTGGTTCCGGTGTTCAGTCATCTGTGGTGGAGTAAACTCCACGTCGTGTTCTTCCTCTGCTTTTTCTATGGGGTTGCTGATCCTCCTTTTAGTTTGATCCACATATTTGCGGAAGATTTGTCCATTGGTAAGTTTAACTACCAAAACCCTAATTCCCCTCTTTGGCAATCAGAGGGGTTGGAAGCCATTTGGGCCCTGCAGCGTAATTAAGGACGAAAACAGTGTATTGACATCAATAATGGCGCCCTCGCATTCCTCTCATGATAGTCACATTGTGACTGGCGGCTGCTCTCAACAATTTCTTTCATAGCAGGGTGTATAAGGGATAATCTGCTTTTGAGCGTCCTTTTCATTAGCAGCTCTGCGGGCGGAATCCCTGTGAGCGAGTGTGGTCGGGATCTATTGGCCTACAGGAGGCGTGATAAAGCAGCGTTTAAGGGAACGCCCTTGGATTCTGAGCATCCCCTGTTTGATTATCTGCACTGCTCGTTCCGCCTGGCCATTTGAGGTCGGCTTGAACGGTGCCGTTCTGACATGGTTGATTCCATTGCCTGCCATGAAGTCTTGGAAATCAATGATTGTGAAGCACGGGCCATTGCAGCTGACCATGACATCCGGTAGAACATGGGCGGCGAACATTGCCCGTAGATTTTCGATCGTGGCAGAGGATGTGCTTGAATTTAAAATGGCACACTCAATCCATTTTCAGTCGGTGTCGACTACAACCAAAAACAGTTTTCCCATGAAAGGACCTGCGTAGTCCACATGGATGCGTGCTCATGGCTTGGCGGGCCAGGGGCTAAGGGCGGCTTCCCTGGGTGCGTTGACCAGCTGAGCACACGTGTTGTACCTGCGAACACAAAGTTCCAGGTCTGCATCTATCGCTGTCCACCAAATGTGTGACCTGGCAATTGCCTTCATCATGGCAATGCCCGGGTGCTCATTGTGAAATTCTCTGATAAACACCTCTCTGCCCCTCTGGGACATGACGACTCGATTTCCCCATAGTAGGCAATCGGCCTCAATGGAGAGTTCATCCTTGCGCCTATGAAACGGTTTAATTTATTCAGGCCATGCCCTGTACGTGGCTGCCCAGTCCCCATTCAGGACACATTTCTGAACTAAAGACAGTAGCGGGTCTTTATTTGTCCAGACTTTAAACTAATGGCCTGTCACAGGTGAACCTTCGCTTTTGAAAGCTTCAACAGCCATGACCATCTCAGCATCGTGCTCAGTTGCCCCCTCAGTGGTGGCTAGTGGGAGCCTGCTGAGTGCATCGGCATGAGCGTTCAGTGCCCGATCTGTGCTGAATTGTGTCGTCATAGGCGGCTGACGTAAGTGCCCACCTCTGTATGCGGGCCGAAGCATTCGCATTCATGGCCTTGTTGTCGGCCAAAAGGGACGTTATGAATTTGCGATCTGTCTCCAGCTCAAATTTCCTGCCAAACTAGGGCCTTCCAAGAGCAATTATTTTACCTAAGCCTGAGCTAGAAGCAGTGTAGGAGGTGTATGCCCTTTACAAAGGAGGTGCTCACAGAACTCTGCCACCTCTTGTAACCAAACCTGCAGCCTCACTTCATGACAAGGACAGCGCTGCTACTAGCTGTGAAGGTGACCGTGATTCTGAATTTCCTCACTCTGGGATCCTTCCAGGCAGTCTTCTCTCTTTCCAGAGAGATGCAGGTAGAGCATGGGTCATATAATGTCAACAGTTTGTTGGAGCATAACAAGTTGCGTGCTCTATCAAAAGCCCTTTCCTGGCTGTTCCCCCAGACCCAATCGCGACCTTTGGTGGGAGCACGTGTAGCGGCTGTAACAGCATGCTCAATTTGGGAAGAAAGTTACCAAACAAATTCAGGAATGAATGCAGCCCCGTCGTGTTATGGGGTCTTGTTGCTCTCCGGATCGCTTCCGTTTTGGACGCAGAAGGTCTGATCCCGTCTGCTGCTACCCTCCTCCCCAGGAATTCTACCTCTGGAGTTAAGAGGATGCAGTTTGCCTATTTCAGTCGCAGCACTACCCGGTCCAGTCTGCGTAGCACCTCATCCAGGTCGTGGAGGCGTTCTTCAGCATCGCGACCCGTGATGAGGATGTTGTCCTGAAAAACCACCGTACTTGGAATCGACTTGAGGAGGCTTTCCATATTTTGTTGAAAGATCACGGCAGCTGAACGAATCCCGAACGAACATCTGTTACACACAAACAACCCCTTGTGTGTCGTGATGGTGGTCAGCCTTTTTGAATCACTCGCCAGCTCCTGGGTCATGTGAGCTGAGGTCAGGTCCAATTTTGAAAAAAGTTTGCCAGCGGATAGTGTCGCAAAGAGATCCTCCACTCTCGCTAGCGGGTACTGGTCTTGGAGTGACACCCGATTGATGGTGGCCTTGTGAGCGCCTGATATCCTGACCGACCCATCCGCCTTGTGCACCGGCACGATCGGGCTCGCCCAGTCACTGAATTCAACTGGCAAGATGATGCCTTCCCTCAGCAGGCGGTCGAATTCACATTATATTTTTTCCCGCATCACGTACGACACCGCTCTGGCGTTGTGGTGTATTGGCCTGGCGTCCGGGTTTATGTGAATCACTACCTTCGCCCCCATGAAAGTGCCGATGCCGAGTTGAAATAATGAGTCAAATTTGTCTTGGACCTGTGAGCATGATACTCGCTCCGTAGAAGAAATGCATCGCCCCATTTCCAGTTCATGACAGCAAGCCAACTCCTCCCCAGTAGTGTGGGACCGTCCCCCAGGACAATCCAGAATGGCAACCTGTTCTCCGAAACTAGCACCGGAATAATCTCCTTTGTATATGTCCGTAGCTGTGCATCAATCGGCAATAATTTTGGACTCCGGGCCTTGGACACCCACAACCTTTCAAACTGGTTGATACTCATCAAGGACTGGCTGGCCCCCGTGTCTCGCTCCATTAATACTGGGATGCCATTGAGGAGCACTTTCATCATTATTGGTGGCGTCCTGGTATATGAACTGTATATGTGCTCCACATGAACTCGCTGAACATCAGCTTCCAGTGATTTTCCCCAGTATTCATTTGGCCACGTAGGGCTTACATCGGGCCTGTCCTTCTCGTACATCAACCTGGCTGCAGGCTTCCTGCACATACGCGCCAAATGACCGCTGACGTTGCAGTTTCTGCAGGTATATTGCTGATAGCCAAACACCCAGGCTCTGTCTGGGTGTTTGGCTTCACACCTCCAGCATGAGCTGGAGGACCCGTTGTTGGAAACAAAAGATCCATTACCAGTCGATCGTCTCTGACTGTCTCTGCAACTGTCCTTAAGTGCAGCATTAACAGGTGTTGATTGCCCCATTACTGGCCGCATTGTACATTGCAATGGCATGATTCACCGTTCAGCTAGCCATTGTCCCTGTTGAATTCCCCTTTTGGGTTCGACTGCATGCTGGGACATGTCCGATTGCCCTTGTCTGTCGAGAGAACTGTGTGCCGCGTTAACAATGTTGACTCCCTGGTCATTTGCCGCATTTGAGCCAAGATTTTTGTCATACATCATTCTGGTCTCTTCCTCCCCTGAGTTAAAGTCTGGGCTGTCAGAGCCGCTTCCAAGGTCAAGTCTTTGGTCTCAATCAGTTTCCTGAAAACCCCAGCATGCCCGATGCCCTCAATAAAAAAGTCTCGCATCATCTCTGCTCTGCCTGCATCTGTGAACTTACATAGGCTCGCCAGTCGCTGGAGATCTGCCACGAAGTCAGGAACGCTTTTCCCTTCTCACCGCCAGTTCATGTAAAACTGGTGTCTCGCTATGTGCATGCTGCTCGCAGGTTTAAGGTGTTCCCCGATCAATTTACTGAGCTCTTCGCACGTCTTGTCCCCGGCTTCTCTGCTGCTAGAAGGGCCTTCATCAGGAAGTACGTTCTGGATCCACAAACCTTCGCGATGAGCCCTGCGTTTGTCGGCCGAATCCTGTCCCAAACTTTCCTTAGTGACAAAACTTTGCTGTAGTCTCTCAATAAAGTCGTCCCAATCATCACCAACACAGTACCTCTCTTCTGTGCTACTAGTGGCCATGCTCGCGTGGTTTAAATCCCAGTTTCTCGTCGCCAATGATATGTCCTTACTATACAGTATAAATGGACACGAGGCCCATACTTGAGAGAAGGTCACTCTGTGACCAGTTGCCTTTATTACCAAGATCTCAAGCGATGAAGGTGGGTTGACCTTCCCCTTTTATACCTGAAAGTCCAGGTTAGGAGTGTCTGCCACAAGTTTACCCACTTGTGGTCAATGTTCTCAAAGTGTACAACTTCGGTCAGCTTATACATGGGTAACAATGATAGTTGAAAACATGACAAAATCCAGGGACCACTGACATTAAGACACCAAATTCAGGAACCACTTGCATTGTAACTCCAAATCCAGGGATCACTTTCACTGGTGCATCAAATCCAGGGACCACTTGCACTGAGACATCAAATCCAGGAACCACTTGCACTGGGGCATCAAATCCAGTGACCACTTACACTGGGGCACGAAATCCAGGGACCCGTTACACTGAGGCATCAAATCCAGGGACCACTTGCACTGAGGCACCAAATCCAGGGACCAGTTACAATGAATCATCAAATCCAGGGACCACTTACACTGAGGTAGCAAATCCAGAGACCCCTTACACTGAGGCACCAAATCCATGGATCCCTTACAATGAGGCCCCAAATCCAGGGACCCCTTATACTGAAGCCCCAAATCCATGGACCTCTTACACTGAGGCACCAAATCCTCCAGGGACCAGTTACAATGAATCATCAAATCCAGGGACCACTTCCAATGAGACTACAAAATTACAGAATTACACAGAAATGAGCCACTCGGACTAACCAGTCCGTGCTGGTGATTATGCTCTGCTTGGTAATGAGATAGCCTCAGTCTGGAGAATGGTCATGCCGGTGAAAGCAGCTCTAGTTAGGAGGAAAGGTGGATAATGAATGAAGAGACGATGGAGGAATCAGGCGGTGACTGGTGGGGCCTGGTGACAGATTATTGCCAGAAGTCCTTTTCAGGCAGGGTGATGATTAGATGTAACCAGTGCGACAAATGTATCTATCTGTTATTGTTCCCAAATACTCAAATCTAATGTCACTAATTTATTTTTCCATGAGAAATGTAGAGATTACGATGTGTTATTGACAGAAAGAAACGAAGCTTGCGCAGGAAAGAAGGTTCCTTGTATGAACACATTGTGAGGCTTTTTTGTGACTCGGCTCTGTGAGGTTAAAAACATGAAATGGAAAAGGGCATGTCCAGTCACACTTATATTGCCAATAGTGCTTTCTAAGTTAATAATTATATCCTAAGCCGAATATCCTATTGACTATCCTAATCACTAATCCCAATCCTAACAAATAAGCACAAAACACAACCACTAAACCGACATCTAAACCCAGCCCCTAACCAACGCTAAAAACATAAGAAATAGGGGCAGCAGTAGCTATCTGGCCCTTCAGCCCACCCCGCCATTCAATAAGATCTTGGCTGATCTGATCTTAGCCTCAATTACACTTCCCTGCCCTCTCCCCATAAACCTTGACTCCACTATCTTTCAAAAATCACTCTATCTGCAACTTAAATATTTTCAATAACCCAGACTCCACTGTTCTGAGGGATTCAAAATCCTGGGGCATTGGAAGCGGTTCTGGGGGAGGTGGGACCAGTACAAACCGGACGGTCTGCATCTGGGCAGGAACGGAACCAATGTCCTCGGGGGAGTGTTTGCTAGTGCTGTTGGGGAGGAGTTAAACTAATGTGGCAGGGGGATGGGAACCAATTCAGGGAGACAAAGGGAGACAAAAAGGAGGCAAAAGCAAAATACAGAAAGGAGATGAGGAAAAGTGGAGGGCAGAGAAACGCAAGGCAAAGAACAAAAAGGGCCACTTTACAGCAAAATTCTAAAAGGACAGAGGGTGTTAAAAAAAACAAGCCTAAAGGCTTTGTGTCTTAATGCAAGGAGTATCCGCAAGTAGGTGGATGAATTAACTGTGCAAATAGATGTTCACAAATATGATGTGATTGGGATTGCGGAGACGTGGCTCCGGGATGGTCAGGGCTGGGAACTCAACATCCAGGAAGGATAGAATAAAAGGAACAGGAGGTGGGGTAGCATTGCTGGTTAAAGAGGAGATTAATGCAATAGTTAGGAAAGACATTAGCTTGGATGATGTGGAATCAATATGTGTAGAGCTGCAGAACACCAAAGGGCAAAAAACGTTAGTGGGAGTTGTGTACAGACCTCCAAACAGTAGTCGTGATGTTGGGGAGGGCATCAAACAGGAAATTAGGGGTGCATGCAATAAAGGTGCAGCAGTTATAATGGGTGACATTAATATGCACATAGATTGGGCTAGCCAAACTGGAAGCAATACGGTGGAGCAGGATTTCCTGGAGTGCATAAGGGATGCTTTTCTCGACCAATATGTCGAGGAACCAACAAGGGGGGAGGCCATCTTAGACTGGGTGTTGTGTAATGAGGGAGGACTAATTAGCAATCTCATTGTGCGAGGCCCCTTGGGGAAGAGTGACCAAAATATGGGGGAATTCTGCATTAGGATGGAGAATGATACAGTTAATTCAGAGACCATGGTCCAGAACTTAAATAAGGGTAACTTTGAAGGTATGAGGCGTGAATTGGCTAGGATAGATTGGCGAATGATACTTAAGGGGTTGGTTTTGGATGGGCAATGGCAGACATTTAGAGACCACATGGATGAATTACAACAATTGTACATTCCTGTCTGGCATAAAAATAAAAAAGGGAAGGTGGCTCAACAGTGGCTATCGAGGGAAATCAGGGATAGTATGAAAGCCAAGGAAGTGTCATACAAATTGGCCAGAAATAGCAGCGAACCTGGGGATTGGGAGAAATTTAGAACTCTGCAGAGGAGGACAAAGGGTTTGATTAGGGCAGGGAAAATGAAGTTCGAGAAGAAGCTTGCAGGGAACATTAAGGCGGATTGCAAAAGTTTCTATCGGTATGTAAAGAGAAAACGGTTAATAAGACAAACGTAGGTCCCCTGCAGTCAGAATCAGGGGAAGGCATAACGGGGAACAAAGAAATGGCAGACCAATTGAAAAAGTACTTTGGTTCAGTATTCACTCAGGAGGACACAAACAACCTTCCGGATATAAAAGGGGTCGGCGGGTCTAGTAAAGAGGAGGAACTGAGGGAAATCATTATTAGTCGGGAAATTGTGTTGGGGAAATTGATGGGATTGAAGGCCGATAAATCCCCATGGCCTGAGGGACTGCATCCCAGAGTACTTAATGAGGTGGCGTTGAAAATAGCGGATGCATTGACAGTAGTTTTTCAACATTCCATTGACTCTGGATCAGTTCCTATCGAGTGGCGGGTAGCCAATGTAAACCCACTTTATAAAAAAGGAGGGAGAGATAAAACAGGGAATTATAGACCGGTCAGCCAGGCCTCAGTAGTGGGTAAAATGATGGAATCAATTATTAAGGGTGTCATAGCAGCCCATTTGGAAAATGGTGACATGATAGGTCCAAGTCAGCATGGATTTGTGAAAGGGAAATCAAGCTTGACAAACCTTCTGGAATTTATTGAGGATGTTTCCAGTAAAGTGGACAAAGGAGAACCAGTTGATGTGGTATATTTGGAATTTCAGAAGACTTTCGACAAGGTCCCACACAAGAGATTAATGTGCAAAGTTAAAGCACATGTGATTGGGGGTAGTGTGCTGACGTGGATTGAGAACTGGTTGTCAGACAGGAAGCAAAGAGTAGGAGTAAACGGGTACTTTTCAGAATGGCAGGCAGTGACTAGTGGAGTGCCGCAAGGTTCTGTGCTGGGGCCCCAGCTGTTTACATTGTACATTAATGATTTAGACGAGGGGATTAAATGCAGTATCTCCAAATTTGCGGATGATACTAAGTTGGGTGGCAGTGTGAGCTGCGAGGAGGATGCTATTAGGCTGCAGAGTGACTTGGATAGGTTAGGTGAGTGGGCAAATGCATGGCAGATGAAGTATAATGTGGATAAATGTGAGGTTATCCACTTTGGTGGTAAAAACAAAGAGACAGACTATTATCTGAATGGTGACAGATTAGGAAAAGGGAAGGTGCAACGAGACCTGGGTGTCATGGTACATCAGTCATTGAAGGTTGGCATGCAGGTACAGCAGGCGGTTAAGAAAGCAAATGGCATGTTGGCCTTCATAGCGAGGGGATTTGAATACAGGGGCAGGGAGGTGTTGCTACAGTTGTACAGGGCCTTGGTGAGGCCACACCTGGAGTATTGTGTACAGTTTTGGTCTCCTAACTTGAGGAAGGACATTCTTGCTATTGAGGGAGTGCAGCGAAGGTTCACCAGACTGATTCCCGGGATGGCGGGACTGACCTATCAAGAAAGATTGGATCAATTGGGATTGTATTCACTGGAGTTCAGAAGAATGAGAGGGGATCTCATAGAAACGTTTAAAATTCTGACGGGTTTAGACAGGTTAGATGCAGAAAGAATGTTCCCAATGTTGGGGAAGTCCAGAACCAGGGGTCACAGTCTGAGGATAAGGGGTAAGCCATTTAGGACCGAGATGAGGAGAAACTTCTTCACCCAGAAAGTGGTGAACCTGTGGAATTCTCTACCACAGAAAGTAGTTGAGGCCAATTCACTAAATATATTCAAAAGGGAGTTAGATGAAGTCCTTACTACTCGGGGGATCAAGGGTTATGGCGAGAAAGCAGGAAGGGGGTACTGAAGTTTCATGTTCAGCCATGAACTCATTGAATGGCGGTGCAGGCTAGAAGGGCTGAATGGCCTGCTCCTGCACCTATTTTCTATGTTTCTATGTCTATGAAGCTTGGCGTGCAGGTACAGCAGGCGGTTCAGAAAGCAAATGGCATGTTGGCATTCATAGCGAGGGGATTTGAGTACACGGGCAGGGAGGTGTTGCTACAGTTGTACAAGGCCTTGGTGAGGCCACACCTGGAGTATTGTGTACGGTTTGGTCTCCTAACTTGAGGAAGGACATTGTTGCTATTGAGGGAGTGCAGCAAAGATTCACCAGACTGATTCCCGGGATGGTGGGACTGACCTATCAAGAAAGATGGATCAACTGGGCTTGTATTCACTAGAGTTCAGAAGAATGAGAGGGGACTTCAAAGAAACGTTTAAGATTCTGACGGGTTTAGACAGGTTAGATGCAGGAAGAATGTTCCCAATGTTGGGGAAGTCCAGAAATTGTGGTCACAGTCTAAGGATAAGGGGTAAACCATTAAGGACCGAGATGAGGAGAAACTTCTTCAGCCAGAGGGTGGTGAACCTGTGGAATTCTCTACCACAGAAAGTAGTTGAGTCCAATTCACTAAGTAGATTTTAAAGGGAGTTAGATGAAGTTCTTACTATTCGGGGGATCAAGGGGTATGGCGAGAAAGCAGGAAGTGGGTACTGAAATTTCATGTTGAGCCATGATCTCATTGAATGGCGGTGCAGGCTAGAAGGGCTGAATAGCCTGCTCCTGCAGCTATTTTCTATGTTTCTATGTTTCTATGTTCTTTGGGGTAGAGAATTTCAAAGATTCACGACCCTCTGAGAGAAGAAATTCCACTTCATTTCCATTTTAAATGGGTGTCCCCTTATGCTCAGACTTTGCCACCTAGTTCTCGATTCACCCACAAGAAGAAACAGAGATCAGTGGGAAAACTAAAGACCTGATAAAGGAAGTATTTAAATAATTATGTTGATGCAAGAAACACTGCACGCTATGTTAGTAACAAGTAATTGTAATCAACTAACCCATCAAAATAAGCAAAGGCAATTATAAAGGTCAGAACACTTCAAAGTCGATCACATGCAGTATGTGTGAAGCTCTATTAACCGCATTCAACAATCGTTAAATACAGAAAATAACAGATTTACAATCTTATGCAAGATAGTTCTTTGAAGGGTTGGTTGAAAGGAACGTTAAATGAATGTAAAGTGAGACACGCCGTTTCAGTCTGAGACATCCACAAGCCGTATACTCAAATGAAACAAGCTTGGGATTTGATTTGGGAAAATATGAATTACGTGAGAAGTGAAGTAATCTAGAGTAAAAAGAGGCCCAAAATGGAAGGGAAGGGAACATTAATTAGTCTCTTATTATGGAGAAATGAAATATTCGACACTCGGTGTTTGAAACAATATTGAGACAGAACATTAATCTCCAGCTCAGGTACAGGGTTACTCAGAGCAGCAGAAACAAAGTCCAGGTGCCAGAATGAACATGGTTCAGTGCCCAATGGGAGCCCAGTCAAACCTGCTCCATTCACTGACGTTCCATTACTATTTACCCAGCATTTTCGCGAGGGAGGACGTGCCGACCCCAGACTACAGAGGCCCAGTGCGCAGGCGCGAGACCCAGCTGTGTTTTGAGCATGCGCGGTGCGTGCAATGGCGGAGCGGACATGGTGAACATCTGTTCCGCAAATCAGTCCATTTTCAACGGGTCCGAGGAGAGTAATGGACCAGCGGGTAGGCGGGGAGGCATCATAAACAACTGGTGCCCGCCGGAATCCCGGAATAATAACCGGAATATCGTTGACTACAGCCTCGAGTCTTTCTCCCGGTCACAGACCCAGGGTAACGGCGGCAATATTTGTACAGGAAGGCAGGGTCAGTTCTCCGCCATCTTTGTTCAGTGAGCAGCAAATCGCATGCGCGACCATCTTGGTAAAGTAAAAGCTGAGTTATTTTATTCTCGACACCTCGGATTTCTCACCATCTCCTGAAGGCGCTGCTCAGTGCTAAGCTTCTGTTTACATCCCAGACAATTGTAACAGGAAAGCACCAGAGCTGTTCACTCCCAGGGTTAGAGTCCCCATGTACAGTCCCAGGGTTATTATCTCATAAGAACATAATAATATAAGACATAGAACAGGAGTGGGTCATTTGGCCCTTGGATCCAGCTCTGCCATTCAATAAGATCATGTGATCTGATCGTGGACTCAGCTCCACTTCTCTGCCCGCTCCCCATAATCCTTTAATCCCTTATCGCTCAAAAATCTGTCTATCACTGCTTAAATATAATCAATGACCCAGCCTTCACAGCTCTTGGGCAGAGAATTCCACACATTTACAACCCTCTGAGTGAAGAAATTCCTCCTCATCTCAGTTTTAAATGGGTGACCCCTTATTCTGAGACGATGCACCCTAGTTTTAGTTTACCCTATATGAGTGGCAATATCCTCTCTGGATCCACCTCGTCGACTTCCCTTGATATCATATGTTTCAATAAGATCATCTCTCATTCTTTTGAACTCCAAAGTGTATCAGCCCAACCTTCTCAACATATCCTCATCAGACAACCCCCTCATCGCCGGAATCTACCTCTGAACAGCCTCCAATGCAAGTATATCCTTCCTTAAATCCGCAGACCAAAACTGCATGCAGTATTCCAGGTGTGGTCTCACCAATATCCTGTACAGTTGTAGCAGGACTTCTATGCTTTTATAATCTCTCCCCCTTGCAATAAAGGCCAACATTCCATTTGCCTTCCTGATTACTTGCTGTACCTACATACTAACTTTTAGTGTTTTATGCACAAATACCCTCAGGTCTCTCTGTCCTGTAGCACTTGCAATTTTTCTCCATTTAAATTATAAGTTGCTTTTCTATTATTTCTGCCCAAGTGGATAACCTCACATTTTCCCATATAATACTACATCTGACAAATTTTTGCCCACTCAATTAGCCTGTCTATATCCCTTCGCAGATTTTTTGTGTCTCAATTTGCTTTCTCACCCACCTTTGTATCATCAGCAAACTTGGCTATATTACACTCGGTCCTTTTATCCAAGTCATTAATATAGAGTGTAAATAGTTGAGGACCTAGCACCGATTCCTGCGGCACCCCACTAGTCACCATTTGCCAACCAGAAAAAGACCCATTTATCCCAACTCTCTGTTTTCTGTTAGTTAGCCTATCCTCTAAACATGCTAATATACTGCCCCCAAACCAGTGAGTTTTTATCTTGTGCAGTAACCTCTTATGTGGGACCTTATCAAAAGCCTTCTGGGAATCTAAATACACCACATCCACTGGTTCTGCCTTATCCATCCTACTCATTATATCCTCAAAGAACTCCAGCAAATTTGTCAATCATGATTTCCCTTTCATGAAGCCACACTGACTCTGCTTGATTGAATCATGCTTTTCCAAATCTCCCACTACTGCTTCCTTAATAATGGTCTCCAGCACTTTCCCAATGTTAGATGTCAGGCTAACTGGTCTATAGTTTCCTGCTTATTGTCTGCCTCCTTTTTTAAATAGTGTCGTTACATTTTCGGTTTTCCAATCTGTTGGGACCGCTCAAGATTCCAGGGAAATTTGGTAGATTACAACCAATGTGTCTACTATCTGTGCAGCCACTTCTCTTAAGACCCTACGATGTAAGCCATCAGGGCAAGGTGACTTGTCTGCCTTTAGTCCCATTATTTTTCTGAGTACTATAATGAATAGTGATTGTATTAAGTTCCTCCCTCACGATAGCCCCTTGATTATCCACTTCAGTATTACACTCAGTGACCGAGTGTTTTACTGTAATTAAACTGATCTCAGATTGTTTCTGTCAGATATTAACTCCTGCACGGTGCCAGCAAACACTCCCACTCCCTCGTCCCTCTGATGTTTCTGCAGGATTGCTTTGTGAAGACGGGCTCATGGAGAGAAACACCCTGCACGGAATGATCCCAAATTGAGAATCTCAAAGGGACCAGGCTTGCAGCTTTAATTATTATCTGTCCTTTTCCCCCAGGCCCAGTTCCTTTGCTCAGATTCTGATAAAAGTAAATTGGGAAAAGTGCACTTTGATTTTTACACACTAAATTATTGCAGAGAGCTGCGCATGCGCAGTTCAGCCCAGCCTCCTGTGTAGATTTCAAGTGAGCAGAAAAGCACATGCGCCCTCCCCTCCCCCAGCCTTGCCTGTGATCACCATTCACTCAGTGAGTCGAAGAAGATGTTTTTTAACAGCCGGGAATGGAGACACCGTGACCCCGGGGTAAGGCAGTGAGCAGCAGCCTCCTTACAGCAGCGCAGCGCTGTGAGAGAGTGTCCACAGATGGGCTCAGAAATCGGCGCTGAGTCCGGGGGCGTTTAGTGGGAGTTTAGGGGGAGTCGGGGGCTGTGTGTAAGAGGCAGAGTGGACCAAGAACCAGTGTCAGTGCATGGTGTAGGTCAGGGAAGGGAGAGGCCATTCTCGGGCTGTGTGTGGACAGTGTGTGTCCAGGGTAAGAGAGACAGAATGGTCAGAATCACCTATTTACATTCTGCTGGTTTCTCTCTCCAAACCAGTCGTGAACGTTCCTGATTTAGTTCCATTGGGGGCTGTGTGTAAGAGGCAGAGTAGAGCAGGAACTAGTTCCGGGACATGATGTGAGTGGAGGAAGGAAGAGGCCATTGTCCGGCTGTGTGTGGACAGTGTAAGGTAACAGAGAAAGTAAACCACTCGCTCTTTCCAATCATTGCTGCTTTCTTTCCCCAAATCAGTCGTGAATGTTCCTGATTCAGTTCCAATCTCACCGTGTCTGTTGTTCTTGGGCAGCGAGCAGTGGAAACACAGCCTGACAGTGAGGATGTGGGGAATTTCACAAAGTGCAACTATTGCAGGCATCAGGACAGGAGTGTGGGGGAAGATATTTTAAAGACGGGTTATGTTGTTTCGGTGAGCTGAGTTCTCCAGAACCATGTTGCTTGTGATCGAGAGATACATTGTCACTCCATCAGATACATCATATTCTCCCTGCATCCATATCTTAGAACTAATAATGTTCTCGTATTATTAATCTCAGAGCAAAATTCTTCAGCCAGAACGAATGTGATCTTTCCTCCATCCAGAATACAAGGAACAGTGCAGGCAACTCCTTCTCACACACAGTAAGTAGATTATCACTCACAGAGCGCAGAGACACAGAACTGGCCTCAATCCTATTGTCACAGACAGCAGAAGCTGTCAGTCCCACAGTGATCCGAAGTGGCAGAGTTACATTGTGAATCTTACAGCCACATGGAGCAGTAGAATCTGATGCTGTTTCACCATTGAAACAGATCACACTGACAGGTACATTAAACACCCACACTCACTTGCCAGAAACTGGCAGGTAGAGAATAAAAGACAATCACCGATCAGAAAAAATGTCAAATAGGTAGTATAAACCACACTCGCATATCAGACGTTGATGGCTACAGAGCAAAAGCCATATTCGTGTTTCAGAATCTGACGGATTCAGTATTTAACCCCTGAACATACCAGAAGATGACAGGTGCAGAATAAAACCCACATTCCCGTACCATAGACTGACAGATACAGTATACAACATACAACCACATATATGAAAGTGACAGTAACAGAATAAAATCCCTACTTACATACCAGAGAGTGACAGGTAAAGTGTAAATCCTATGGGCACATATCGGAAAACTGAAAGACAGTAAGTAAAATTGTTACTTGCATCGCAGAAACTGATCGGGGCAGAGTAAAACCCACACCCACACATCTGAAAAATGACACGTGGAAGGCAAAATCTTCATTCAAATATCAGAGAAATACAGGTTAAAAAGTAAAATTGATTCTCACGTTCACATATCAGAGACTGGCAAATACAGATTAAACCCAGACTACCATCGCAGAAACTGAGAGGCACAGATTAAACCTCAACACACACCAAAACCTGACAGTTACAGAAAAATACACACACTTGCATATCAGAGACTGAGAGATACAGTATAAAACCCATACTCACATATCAGAGGCAGACATATTAAAATCTATATTCCCAAAACATAAATTGACATAGAGTGACATGCCCATACTCACGAACCAGGAATTGACAGGTACAGGGTAAAGAACTCTCTTTCATTCCAGAAACTGACAGGTACAAAGGAAATCCCACTCACAAATAATCAGAAACTGGCAGGTATAGAGTGAGGCCCACAATCACATATCAGAACTTGACGGGTACAGAATAAAACCCAGGCTCCCATAACAGAAATGGAGAGATACAGAGAAAGGCCCACACTCACATGCCAGAGACAGCTAGATACAGAGTAAAACTCAGATTCATTGACCAGAGACCGACAGATTCAGCATAAAACTCACCTCCATAACACAAATTGACAGTTAGAAAGTAAAACCAATACTCTATCAGGAATTGCTGCGACACAGTAAAACAATACCAACATACTGGAGAATGTCGGGTATGGAGTAGAGCTCACATTCACAAAACAGAGATGGACAGATACAGCACAGAACACACACTCACACACCAGGAATGGAAAGAAACATGGAAACATAGAAACATAGAAAATAGGTGCAGGAGCAGGCCATTCGGCCCTTCGAGCCTGCACTACCATTCTATATGATCATGGCTGATCATACAACTTCAGTACCCCACTCCCGCTTTCTCTCCATACCCACTAATCCCCTTAGCCGTAAAGACCTCATCTAACGCCCTCTTGAATATCTCCAACGAACTGGACACCACAACTTTCTGTGGTAGAGAATTGCACAGGTTTACCATTCTGGGTGAAAAGGTTTCTCCTCATTTCAGTCCGATATGGCTTACCGCTTATCCTTAGACTGTGACCCCTGATTCTGGACTTCCCCATCATCGAGAACATTCTTCCTGCCTCTAACCTGTCCAGTCCTGTCATAGTTTTATATGTTTCTCTGAGATCCCCTCTCATTCTTCTAAATTCCAGTGAGTGTTAGCCTAGCCGATCCAGTCTTTCTTCATATGTCAGACCTGCCATCCCGGGAATCAGTCTGGTGAACCTTCGCTGCACTCCCTCAATGGCAAGCACGTCCTTGCTCAGATTAAGAGACCAAACCTGCACACAGTGCTCAAGCTGTGGTCTCACCAAGGCCCTGTACAGTAAGACTTCCCTGCTCCTATACTCAAATCCTCTCGCTATGAATGCCAGCATGCCAGTTGCTTTCTTTACTGCCTGCTGTACCTGCATGCCTACCTTCAGTGACTTGATGTACCATGACACCCAGGTCTCTTTGCACCTCCCATTTTACTAATCTGACACCATTCAGATAATAATCTGCCTTCCTGTTTTTGCCACCAAAGTGGATAACCTCAATTTATCCACATTATACTGCATCTGCCATGCATTTGTCCATTCACCGAACCTGTCCAAGTCACTCTGAGCATCCTACTCACAGCTCACACTGCCACCCAGCTTAGTATCATCTGCAAACTTGGAGATATTACCTTCTATTCCATCATCTAAATCATTAATATATATTGTAAATATATGGGATCCCAGCACTGAACCTTGCGGCACACCACGAGTCACTGCCTGCCATTCTGAAAAAGACCCGTTTAGTCCTACTCTTTGCTTCCTCTCTGCCAACCGGTTCTCTATCCACGTCAATACATTACCCCCAATACCATGTGCTTTAATTTTGCACACTAATCTCTTGTGTGAGACCTTGTCAAAAGTTTTTTGTAATTCCAAATACACCACATCCACTGGTTCTCCCTTATCTATGCTACTAGTTACATCCTCAAAAAACTCTGGAAGATTTGTCAAGCATGATTTCCCTTTCATAAATCCAAGCTGACTTGGACCAATCCTGTCACTGCTTTCCAAATGACCTTCTATTACATCTTTAACAATTGATTCCAGCATTTTCCCCACCACCGATGCCAGGCTAACCTGTCTATAATTCCCTGTTTTCTCTCCCCCTCCTTTATTTAAAAAAGTGGGGTTACATTAGCTACCCTCCAATCTATAGATAGTGATCCAAATTCTATGGAATTCTGGAAAATGACCACCAATGCATCTACTATTTCTAGGGCCACTTCTTTAACTACTCTGGGATACAGACTATCAGGCCCTGGGGATGTATTGGCCTTCAGTCCCATCAGTTTCCCTACAACCATTTTCTGATGAATAAGGATTTCCCTCAGTTCCTCCTTCCCACTAGATCCTCGGAAGGTTATTCGTGTCTTCCTTAGTTAAGACAGAACCATAGTATTTGTTCAATTGGTCTGCCATTTCCTTGTTCCCCATTATGAATTAACCTGATTCTGACTGCAAGGGACCACGTTTGTCTTCATTAATCTTTTTCTCTTCACATACCTCTTGAAGCTTTTGCAGTCATTTTTTAATGTTCCCTGCAAGCTTACTCTCATAGTCTATTTTTCCCCTCCTAATTAGACCCTTTGTCCTCCTCTGCTGAATTATAAATATCTCCCAGTCCTCAGGTTTGCTGCTTTTTCTGGCCAATTTATATGCCTCTTCCTTGGATTTAACACTGTCCCTAATTTCCCTTGTTTGCCACGGTTGAGCCACCATTTCAGTTTTAATTTTATGCCATATACATTAGTTGTACATTAGTTGTAATTCATCCATGTCATTTTAAATGTCTGCCATTGCCTATCCACCGTCAACCCTTTAAGTTTCATTCGCCAGTTTATTCTAGCCAAATCACGTCTCATGCCATTGAAGTTTCCTTTAAGTTCAAGACCCTAGTCCCTGAGTTAACTGTGTCGCTCTCCAGCTGAATGAAGAATTGTACCATATTATGGTCACTTTTCCCCAAGGGGCCACGCACGCCGAGATTGCTAATTAGTCCTCTCTCGTTGCACAAGACCCAGTCTAGGATGGCCGGCTCTCCAGTTGGTTCCTCGACATATTGGTCTAGAAAACCATCCCTTATACACTCCAGAATATCCTCCTCCACAGTATTGCTACAAGTTTGATTAGCCCAATCAATATCTAGGTTAAAGTCACCCATGATAACTGCTGTACCCTTATTGCACGCGTCACTATTTTCCTGTTTGATGCCATCCCCAACCTCCCTACTACTGTTTGGTGGTCTGTACACAACCCCAACTAACGTTTTCTGCCCTTTGGTGTTTCGCAGCTCTACCCATATGGGTTCCACATCTTCCCAGCCAATGTCCTTCCTTACTATTGCATTAACCTCCTCTTTAACCATTAACACTACTCCACCTCCTTTTCCTTTCTGGCTATCCTTCTTGAATATTGAATACCACTGAATGTAGTGTTCCCAACCTTGGTTACCCTGGAGCCATGACTCTGTAATCCCAATTACATCATATCCGTTAACAGCTATCTGTGAAGTTAATTCGTCCACCTTATTATGAATGATCCTCGCTTTGAGACTCAGAGCCTTCAGGCCTTTTTTTTTTTTAACAATCTTTGTCCTTTTTGATTCAGAATGAAACCCACAGGCAATTACCAGAAATTGACAGATACAGGATAAAATCCATGCTCTCGTATCAGAAACTAAAATACAGAGTAAAACCCTCATCCACATACCAGAGATGGACAGATACAGAGTCAAATCCACACTACCATACCAGGCACCCACTATATATGAAAATAAGAACATAAGAAATAGGAGCAGGAGTAGCCATACGGCCCCCCGAGCTTGCTCCATCATTTAATACGATCATGGCTGATCTGATCATGGACCCAGATCCACTTCCCTGCCTGCTCCCCATGACCCCTTATTCCGTTATCGGTTAAGACACTGTCTATCTCTGTCTTAAATATATTCAATGTCCCAGCTTCCACACCTCTCTGAGGCAGCGAATCCCACAGATTTACAACCCTCTGAGAAAAAATTACTCCCGCCTCAGTTTTAAATGGGGGCCCCTTATTTTAAGATTATGCCCCCTCGTTCTAGTCTCCCCTATCAGTGAAAACATCCTCTCTGCTACCACCTTGTCAAGCCCCCTCATTATCTTATACGTTTTGATAAATCACCTCTCATTCATTCTTCTGAATTCAATGAATAGAGGCCCAACCTCCTCAACCTTTTCTCATAAGTCAACCCCTCATCTCCGGAATCAACCAAGTGAACCTTCTCTCAACTTCCTCCAAAGCAAGTATATCCTTTCATAAATATGAAACCAAAACTGCACGCAGTACTCCAGGTGTGGCCTCACCAATAACTTGTATAACTGTAGCAAGAATTCCCTGCTTTTATACTCCATTCCCTTTGCAATAAAGGCCAAGATTCAGTTGGCCTTCCTGATCACTTGCTGTACCTGCATACGATTCTTTTGTGTTTCATACACAAGTACCCCCAAGTCCCGCCGTACTGCAGCACTTTGTAATCTTTCTCCATTTAAATAATAACATGCTCTTTGATTTTTTTTCTGCCATAGTGCATGACCTCACACTTTCCAACATTATACTCCATCTGCCAAATTTTTGCCCACTCACTTAGTCTATCTGTGTCCTTTTACAGATTATGTGAGTCCTCCTCACACATTGCTTTTCCTCCCATCTTTATATCGTCAGCAAACTTGGCTACGTTCCACTCAGTCCCCTCTTCCAAGTCGTTAATATAGATTGTAAATAGTTGGGGTCCCAGCACTGATCCCTGCGGCACCCCACTAGTTACTGATTGCCAACCCGAGAATGAACCATTTATCCCGATTCTCTGTTTTCTGTTAGTTTGACAATCCTCTATCCATGCTAATATATTACCCCCAGCCCCGTGAACTTTTATCTTATGCATTAATCTTTTATGTGGCACTTTGTCAAATGCCTTCTGGGAGTCCAAATACACCACACCCACTTTATCCACCCTGTTCGTTACATGCTCAAATAATTCCATCAAATTTGTCAAACTTAACTTCCCCTTCATAAATCCATGCTGACGGCCTGACCGAATTATGCTTTTCCAAATGTCGTGCTAATGCTTCTTAAAGAATGAACTCTTCAACATTTTCCCAACCACAGATGTTAGGTTAACTGCTCTATAGTTTCCTACTTTTTGTCTGCCTCCTTTTTAACCAAGTATGGCTCTCAGTCCCCGGGCAACACCGAGTACGGCTCTCAGTGCCCAGGCAACACTGAGCGCGGCTCTCAGTCACCGGGCAACACTGAGCGCGGCTCTCAGTCCCCGGGCAACACCGAGTGCGGCTCTCAGTCCCCGGGCAACACCTCGTGCGGCTCTCAGACCCCGGGCAACACTGAGCGCGGCTCTCAGTCCTCGGGCAACACCGAGTGTGGCTCTCAGTCACCGGGAAATACCGAGTGCGGCTCTCAGTCCAAGGGCAACACCTAGTGCGGCTCTCAGTCACCGGGAAACTACGAGTGCGGCTCTCAGTCCCCGGGTAACACCGAGTGCGGCTCTTAGTCCCCGGGCAACATCGAGTGCGGCTCTCAGTCCCCGGGCAACATCGAGTGTGGCTCTCAGTCCCCGGGCAACACCGAGTGTGGCTGTCAGTCCCCGGGCAACACCGAGTGCGGCTCTCAGTCCCCGGGCAACACCGAGTGTGGCTCTCAGTCCCCGGGCAACACCGAGTGTGGCTCTCAGTCCCCGGGCAACACCGAGTGCGGCTCTCAGTCCCCGGGCAACACCGAGTGCGGCTCTCAGTCCCCGGGCAACATCGAGTGCAGCTCTCAGTCCCTGGGAAACGCCAAGTGAGGCTCTCGGCCCCCGGGCAACACCGAGTGCGGCTCTCAGTCCCCGGGAAACGCAAAGTGCGGCTCTCGGCCCCAGGGCAACACCGAGTGCGGCTCTCAGTCCCCGGGCAACACCGAGTGCGGCTCTCAGTCCCCGGGCAACACCTCGTGCGGCTCTCAGACCCCTGGCAACACTGAGCGCGGCTCTCAGTCCTCGGGCAACACCGAGTGTGGCTCTCAGTCACCGGGAAATACCGAATGCGGCTCTCAGTCCCCGGGCAACACCTAGTGCGGCTCTCAGTCACCGGGAAACTACGAGTGCGGCTCTCAGTCCCCGGGCAACACCGAGTGCGGCTCTCAGTCCCCGGGCAACATCGCGTGCAGCTCTCAGTCCCCGGGAAACGCCAAGTGCGGCTCTCGGCCCCCGGGCAACACCGAGTGCAGCTCTCGGGGCCTGAGTCAGAACCACCCGGCCCGGCACCAGCAACCCCCAGAGGCAGCACCTTCCCCACACCAGGAAAACAACAACTTACATTTATACAACAGGCCCAGCAATTCCCAGCCGCTCTATCAATGTCAGCTAACACGGGAGCCAGAAAAGGAAGTTGGGTGGTCAGCAGCTTAGTGGGAATAGGGTCAAGATCAAGTGAGAAGAGAGCTAAAGAGAAAACATAATTTATAATTGTGGGACATTTCCCGTGGGACCAAGAAAGATCAGGTGCACTGACATTACTTCCCGTCATTTGGCAGCGCGTCAACTCCCTTCACTGTAATGTTTGTGCTGCAATGATTATATCGAAAATAATAATACAATGTTTGACGTGAATATGCCCAAAACCTTGGCCAAATATATTGCTCACATTTCTAACTAACAATATACAGAAAGCCGGGCTCTGCCGGCATGGCCGCACCTTAAACAGAAAGCTTCAGTTTTCCTCCTGTTAAATGATGCGGTTCACCGCTGTCGATGCACGAAGTGAATTCCCCGAACTCCCAATCAAATTTCAAATTTTACCCCACTCCCGGCGTTTGACAATCATCCCTTTCAATCACGGAGTTGAGGCTTGCAATTGAATGAACAATGTATATCTTTAGAACGGCATGAAGTCGGGATTTGCACCAACACCTGGAATAAAAGTAATCTAAAAACTAGGGTAGAAAAATGTAACCATAGAAAAGGGCTCGAAATAAGCCTCGCTTCACTGCAATTAACATTTATCTAACGTTACAGATGATGTTGAAACCGTTTCCAGAGGGCTAACTGTGACAAGGGACCGGTACAGTATTAGAATAGCTTCTGACACGTGAGAATCAGAATCTCTCTGGGTATCTACCTCCCCATGGATTTGGTGGGCTGCGGTGAGGATTCACGACGCTGCTCCATGCATTATCTTCTAGTATTATCCATTGCCGTAGTTTCACGTTGATATGTTCTGTGATATTATAGAGACCGAGGAATGCAGGGACAGGAGTAAACCATTCAGTCGCTCGGACATGCTCCACCGTTCAATTACTCCCCAACACAATATTTCCCGCATTTACAGAAACAATTGAATTTACATAGCGCGTTTCACAACCAACGGATGTCGCAAAAGGCTTTACAGCCAATTACATAATTTTTGACCGTTAGTCATTGTATTTTTTGTCGCAAATGCGGCAGCTATTTTGTACACAGCAGTGTCCCATAAACAGCAATGTTACAATAACAAGCTAATCTCCGTTAGTCATGAATTTGATTGCGGGATAAATATAAATTTGTGCAACTGGATAACTCCCCTGCTCTTCTTAGAAATGGTGCCATAGCACCGGCTACGCCCTCCTCGGAGAACATAACACTCATCTGAAAGATGGCACCGCCGACAGTGCAACATTCCCTCTATAATTGACTGGATTTTCAGCCCAGATGTGTGTGATGAAGTGTCTGGAGTGGGTGTTTCTTGCTCCAGTCTGCACTATTTACTGCAGCAATACTTAACACAAGCTCATCTGTGAAATAACATTCCACTATATGTTAAATCTGGATTGGATATGTATTTTTTTAATCTCCTTTGTATTAGACAGAGATGTACTTAATGGCTACGAACTGATTGTCGACCCTTCTTATAACTTTACACACGCATTAAGATTCAATGTACCACATGCATTTTTGAAATAGAACTTTTTATTTTTTTTATATGTTCATCTTTTTCATGTTAATCGAACAAGTATACAGTCGTCCTGAAGCCTAAAATATGTCAAGCATTGAAAAACTGAGAAAAAGAAGCATTCTAACTTCATGCAATTAATACAATGTGAGAATCAACTAACTGGTCTTGAGACTACATAATACACTGTCTTTACAATTGGTTCTTGGAAGTACGAAGCCTGGGGCAGAATAATATTTGTAGAATAGGAGATCACATGTTCTGAAGTTGCTGGCTAAGGCCTTGAGAAAAAGCAAGAGCCAGATAAAATGGACGAACAACCCTCTTTCCCTCTTGTAGGGCGGTAATTGGTCAGCCATAAATATATGGCACCTTGAGGACTAGTCAATCAGCCCTTGTCCATCAAAGTTATGGATGTGGTGAGGGCCGACTCTTCTTTCCTTCGTCTGAAAGAAACTCCACGCCCTATTGGCCAGCCCACTTTTGGGAAGACCCCAAAATGGTACCTGTGTCAATATCAACTCCTGGTACCGCCTGGAAAAGTAGTATAAAAGGGCCACTTATGACAGTTAGACTGTAGAGTACCAGGAGCATGGGCTGAGCCTAGAGAGGGACCAGGCAGTAGTGGCCCACGGGAGGAGGATCCGGATCCAAACAGACAAGATAAGGGCCAATGAACATAGAATAGCCCAAGCTGCTTGATTCCAAGGCAAAGGACAAGGAACAGAGAACACCTCGAGTGGGACGAGTCCAACCCAAGGGCCAATGAACAGAAGATACTCCAGGCGGGGTGAGGTTGAAGAGAGCCTTGGTGCGTTGGACTGATTCTTTCAGACTCCTATCAAAAGGAAACTGAAACTACCTGAGGCAGCACGGGTGATATAATTTCCGTTCTATACTGTAAACTACTGATAAATGCTCACCTTTGTGTAATACCTAATAAAAGAACAATGTGCCATATTGAAGTAACGTCAGACAATTGGGAAAGCTTGCAAAAGCCCTAGCAAAATCTGGTGTGACCAAACGGTGGTGTTTATTTGAGTTTAAAAAACATTCTAAGACTGACCCATTTTGCTGGTACATCGTTCGAGGAAGGATAGCTATTGGGGAGTGCAGGGATATTTGCACACCTGCCAGTTTTTGTAATGTCGCAGAATATCTGAATGTACAACTGACAAAGAGACAGCCTTAGAGAAACACTTCGGTAAGTTGAGTGGGACGGATTTAGTCAAGGCAATTTTGCCCTGTAATTATAAAGCTAATTTGCAGTGGTTCATTCAAGAGAAGGTGGATGACAATGCAATCAGATTGGAAAAGGGCAGACCGTGGTTCGGATTTGCGGCATTCGTTTGCAACAAATGAGTGAGCAGCTAATCATTGATCTGGAAAACAGCTAAGCGTGAAAAAACTGCAATTACTTAACCTGGAAAAGTACTTAGCCAAACAATGCAGACTTTCAAGGCACACCTGATAAGGGCCCAGGACCTGTTATGTATGCTGCAGAACCTGCAAACTCAGGCGTATGTATCAGCTGTACTCGCAGTCGGGTCACGAGCGATGAATGATAGAAATACAGGATTCGAAAACGAGTTTGAAGTTTGGACCCAAAGGTTGGAAGAAGCGATAGGAACTTTATTGGGAAATAATGATCAAACCACCTCGGGAGGCTGATCATACCCAATGTGAACATACGACCTACGAGCGGTGGGACAAATTGGGACCCCGGAATGGGGTGATTTCATCTGTTACAATGTTTTAGGGTATAAACCGATATAAACTAGGGAGGAACTGGTTGGATGGACAAGTTATCCCTCGTTATTACACGGACAGAAGCAAAGGTAGAAAGAGAAAGAAAAATTCCATGGAAAAAGTGATCCATCCGTGGCTAACTCAGCAAGTTAAGCATAGCATTACATTGTAATATGCTTATAATAGTGCGAAGAGTGGTCGTAAGCCTGCGGATTGTGAGAATTTCAGAAACCAGCAAAGAATGACAAACAAATTGATAAAATGTGGAAAAATATAATATGAGAGACAACTTGCAAGAAATATAAAAAGAGATTGTAATAGCTTCTACAAGAATGTAAAAAGGAACAGCGTAGCACAAGTGTACTTTGGTCCCTTAGAGGCTGAGACAGGAGAAAACATTATGATGTACAAGGAAATGGCAGAAACGTTAAACAAATATTTTGTACCAGTCTTCACATTTGAATACACAAAAAGCATACCATCAATTTTGGGGAACCAAGGGTCTAATGAGGGTGAGGAACTTAATGCAATGAATAGAAGTAGAAAAAAAGTACGAGGCAATGAATAGGACTAATAGCCGACAAGCCCCTCTAGATCTGATGGGCTACATCGTAGGTTTATAAAAGGGCTGAATGCATAGATAACGGATGTATTGGTTTTGATCTTCCAAAATTCAGTAGATTACTGATGCTGTTCTGGGATGGAATTGTGCAAATATAACACTGCTATTCAAGAAAGTGGGGAAGAGCAAATAGAGACCTACTGGCCAGTTAGACTGATATCAATGTTGGGGCAAAATGCTGGAATCCGTTGTGAAAGAAGTGGAATCAGGACACGTAGAAAATCATATCACTCAGAGCAAATCTGGTTTTATGAAAGGGAAATCGTTTTTGACAAATTTATTGTAATGCGTTTAGGACTTAACGAGCAGCATAAATAAAGGGGAGCCAAAGGATGCAGTATATTTAAATTTCCAGAAGGCATTCCAAAAAATGCCAAATAGATAGTTATTACACAAGATAAGGGCTCAGGTATTAGGCTAATATATCAGCATGGCTAACGGTTTTCTTCATGGAAAGGAACAAAGAATAGGGTTCATTTGATCTTTTGCAGGTTAGTAGCTGGTAACTAGTGTGGAGCCTCAATGATCAGTGCTGCGGACTCAGCTATTTACAAACTATATTAACTACCGATATGAAGGGACCGAGTGTGCTGTAATCACGTTTGCTGACGCTACAAAGCTGTGTGGGAGAGTAAGCTTTTAAGGAGAACGCAAAGCGTCTGAAAAGGGAAATAGATAGACTGTGAGTGGGCAGTAAGCTGGCAGATGGAGTGTAATGTAGGGAAATGTGATCGTATCTACTTTAGGAAGAAAAATAGGAAAACATAATATGTTTAAATGGTATCAAACTTTTAAATGTTGTTGTTCAGCGAGAGTTGCATGTCCTTGTGCAAGAAACACACATGCAGGTACGGCATGCAATAAGGAATGCAAATGGCATGTTGTCCTTTCCTGTAAGAGGGTTGGAGTGGAAGAGTGCGGAAATATTGCTTACATTGTGCAGTGCCTTGGTGGGACCATACCTGGAAATTGTCTCCCTATCTGAGGAAGGATAAAGTTGCCTTGGAAATGCTGCAACAAAGGATCGTTAACTGATGCAGGGGATGCGAGGGTTGTCTTATGATGAGAGATTTAGTAGAATTGAGTTACACTTTCTGGCATTTAGTAAAGGGAGGTGATCTCATTGAAACAGCCAATATGCTGAAAGAGGGTTGATAGGCTAAATAATGAGTGATTGTTTCCCCTAGCTGGAGTTTCTGTATTAAAACCGAAATAAGGAATACATTCTTCACTCAGCGGGTTGTGAATGTTTGCAATTCTTTGCCTCAGAAGGCTGTGGATGTTGATGTTTGAGTATATTTAAGGGTGACTTGGATCTATTTTTTGGACTCACGGGGAATCAAGGAATGTGGGAATCGGGCCGGAAAGTGGAGTTGAGGTAGACAATCTCCTATTTCTTATGTTCTTATAGAATCATAATATCATGGAAGTTTACAGCACAGAAGGAGGCCATTTCGATCCATCGTGTCTGTGCCAGCCAAAAAGCAGCGAATCGCACTTTTCAGATCTGGATCTATGGCCCTGCAGGTCATTGCACTTCAGGTGCATATCCAATCCGTTTTAAATGTGGTGAGGGTTTCAGTCAGTGAGTTCCGCTGCCCAGCCATCTTATGGGTGTGAAGTATTCCTCAAATCCCCTCTAAACTTTCTGCCAATTATTTTAAATTTAAGCCCCTGGATTTTGACACTGCTGCTAAGGGAAATAGACCCTTTCTATTGGCACTGCAGAATATTAGCACGATTTTCCCACTCTTACACTCCATCCCACTTACAACAAAGGTAAACATGCCATTTGCATTCTTTAGATCGAGCACTTAATAATTTAATACTGCCCAATGAGGTCACCGCTCAGTCTCCTCTATTCCAAGGATAAGAAACGCAGCCTATGCAATCTGTCCTCATAGATATGAATGAGTGATCATAGCATGATTGAATTTCACATTCAGATGGAGGGTGATAAATTTGGTTCTCTAACTAGCGTACTGAGCTTAAATACAGGAAACAATGAAGGTATGAGTGTTCAGTTGGCTAAAGTGGACTTGGACAATAGAGTAAAGTTTAGGACAGTTGATGAACAGTGGCGTACATTTAAGGAGATATTTCACAACTCTCAAGAAAAATGAGGAGGAACGGGCGTGAGAGAAACGATAGCAATCCGTAGCTTACTAAAGAAATAAAGAACGGTAACCAATTAAAAACAAGGGCAAACAATGTGGCCAAAACTAGTGAGAGGACAGAAGATTGGGAAGCGTTTAAAAGCCAACAAAGAGTGACTAAAAATGATTCAGAAAGGGAAGATAGATTATGAAAGTAAACTAGCACGAAATATATAAACAGCTGGCAAGAGTTTCTATAGTATATAAAATGGACAAGAGTGGTCGAGAGTAAATGTTGGTCCCTTGGAGGACGAGACCGTCGAGACCGGGGAATTAGTAATGGGGAACATGGAAATGGCAGTAACTCTGAACAAATATTTTGTATCAATCCTTATGGTGAGTACACTAACAATATTCCAACAGTGGATAGTCTAGGGGCTATAGGGGGAGGAACTTAACACAATCAAAATCACTAAGGAAGTGACACTCAGTAAGATAATGGGACTAAAGCCATATTAATTCACTGGATCTGATGCATGCATCCTCGGGTCTTAAGAGAATTAGCGGCAGGGATAATGGATGCTTAGGTTGTAATTTGCAAAAATTCACTGGATTCTGGGGAGATCCCAGCAGATTGAAAACTGCAAATGTAACGACTTTATTTATAAAAAGGAGGCAGACAAAAAGCCAGAAAATATAGACCAGTTAGCCTATCATCTGTGGTGAGGAAGACGATGGAGTCCATTAGTAAAGAAGCAATAGCAGGACATTTGGAAAAGCAAAATTCGGCTGGGCACAATCAGCATGGAGTTATGAAGGGGAAGTCATGTTTGACAAATTTGCTGGAATTCATTGAGGATTTAACGAACAGGGTGGATGTGGAACCAGTGGATGTGGTGTATTTGGACTTCCAGAAGGCATTTGACAATATGCCACATAAGAGGTTACTGCACAAGATAAAAGTTCACGGGTAAGGGGTAATATATTAGCATGGATAGACGATTAGCTAACGAACAGAGAACAGAGACCTGCAATAAATGGTTCATTCTCGGGTTGGCAAATAGTAACCAGTGGGGTGCCGCAGCGATCAGTGCTGGGACCCCAACTATTTATAATCTATATTGACGACTTGTAGGAAGCGACTGAATATAACGTAGCCATGTTTGCCGACGATACAATGATCGGAGGAAAAGAAACGTGTGAGGAGGCCAAACAAAATCTTCAAAAGGATATAGACAGGCTAAGTGAGTGGGCAAAAAATTGGCAGATGGAGTATAATGTTGGAAAATGTGAGGTCATGCACTTTAGCAGAAAAATAAATCAAAGAACAAATTATTAATTAAATTGAGAAGGATTGAAAAGTGCTGCAGTGCAGCAGGACCTGGATGTACTTGTGCAAGGAACACAAATGGTTAGTATGCAGGCAGTGCAAGTGATCAGGAAGGCCGATTGAATCTTGACCTTTAATGCGACGGGGATGGAGTATAAAAGCAGGGAAGTCGTACTACAGTTGTACAGGGTATTGGTGAGGGTACCTGGAATACTGCGTGCAGTTTTGGTTTCCATATTTACAAAAGGATATACTTGGTTTGGAAGCACTTCAGAGAAGGTTCACAAGGTTGATTCCAGAGATGACGGGGTTGACTTATGAGGAAACGTTGAGTAGGTTGGGCGTCTACTCATTGGAATTCAGAAGGATGAGAGGTGATCTTATCGAATCGTGTAAGATTATGAGGTGGCTTGACAGGGTAGATACAGAGAGAATGTTTCCACTGATAGGGGAGAGTAAATCTAGAGTCCGTAATCTTAGAATAAGGGGCCATCCATTTACAACTGAGATGATGAGAAATTCCTTCTCTCAGATGGATGTGGATCTGTGGAATTCGCTGCCTCACCGAGCTGTAGAAGCTGGGACATTGAATAAATTTAAGGCAGAAATAGTCAGTTTCTTAAACGATAGATAATAAAAGATAATGGATAGCGGGCAGGAACGTGGACCTGAGTCCACGATCTAATCAGCCATGATCGTATTAAATGGCGGAGCAGGCCTTCTCCTCCTCCTATTTCTTATGTTCGTATAAGATTCTCCACTCCCGGAAACATACTCGTAAATCGTCTCTGTAACTTCTCCAGTGCAATCCCATCCTTCCTGTAATGTGGTGACCAGAGCTAATATTTTATACAGTTCAAGCATAACCCTCTGGTCTTGTATTCGATGCTTCGGCTAATAAAGGCAAGCATTCCGTATATCGTCTTAACCACCTTATCTTGCTGGCCTGCTCCCTTCAGGGATCTGTGGATATGCTGTCCAAGGTTCCGTTCTTCCAGTAAACTTCTGAGTGTCTTTCCATTTAATCTGTATTCCCGTTCCTTGTAAGCCCTCCCCAAAATGCATTATTAACACTTCTCCGGATTAAATTCCTTTTGCCACTGTTCAGCCCACCTGACCAGTTGATTAATATCTTCCTTCAGTCAGCAGCTTCCGTCTTCATTACTAACCACACAGCCGATTTTAGTACCATCTGCAAATGTTTTTATCATACCCCCAATATTCAAGCCTTGATCAGTGACGTGTACCACAAAAATGAAGGGATTCAGTACTGAGCCCTACGGAATCCCACTGGAAACAGCCTTCCAGTCACAAAAATACCCCTCAAACTTTACCTCTGCTTCCTGCCTCTGGCCCAATGTTAGATCCAACTTGCCACTTTGTCGTTGATCCCTGGGCTTTTACATTCATAATCGGTCTGCCGTGTGGGGCCTTATCAAAAGCCTTGCAGAAATCCATACACACTACATAAAACACACTACTCTCATCGATACCCCTTGTTACCTCCTCAAAAAAATCAATCAATTTAGTCAGAAACACCCTTCCCTTAACAATTCCGAATCGAATCGTGTGGGAATGTGCCGATGCACGTTAATGTGGTAACAATGTATACAATTAATTAGCAGAGTGGGAAAAACACATCAGTGCGCGAATAACTGTGGGTAACAGGAGGAGGGCCTGGACTTCGTCCTGGACCTTGGCAATATTACAAACAGAGAATTAGAAAAAAATCTCCTGAGGCGAATATTCAAATGTCGATGGAGAAGCAACATAAAGTTGAACGGACACTGAAGCTGCCAGTTTTTGTGCCAAGAAAAATAAAACTTAACACCTGCTGAGTTTAAATTACCATTTATGTGGAACTATGTGTTAAAGTGCGGAATTTTTGTTTTTAATTTAGTTGCTGATAATTCAGCTCCCAACCCTCGAAGTTTTTGTAAATATGAAGTTATTAGTAAATATAAATGTGGTTGAAAGAGAAAGGATATATTTAGCTAAGATTACATAATGGAAGAAAGGAAACGTTTATTAAATCCCTTTTCTTTTTTCAGCATTGTGTCCACGTTGGGTAGAACAGGTGGTGAAGTAGACATTTTTGCACATTATTTCTGTTTGGATGCAAAAAGTAGGGGACAGATGTCTCACATTGCTGTAAATAGGAGACGATGTTGCCGAGAGGTTCAGGCGATGGACTGCGAATCCAGTGTGCTCCCACCCTCGTCGTTATTGTGTTAAATATTTGACCCCTCTCGTTTTTTGTCAATCACATTTAACCTCATTGCCAAATTCACCTTTTACTGACAAGGATGCAGCTCTTTGGGAATGTAATGTCTCAAATTAATAATATATTCATCAAAGGGAAAATATTAGCAGGACGATGGAGAGGGGGACTCAGCAGATAGGTCTCTGAGAGTCAGCACAGGCACGATGGGCCGCATAGTAAACTACCATCAGAATCTGAGCGCTACTCTCTTCGTTATCGGCGGCTCGTTGGTCTAAGGGTATGATTCTCACTTCTGGATTTTCATAATTGGGAAAGCGCGAGGTCCCAGGTTCAAATCGCGGACGAGCGCTGCCAACTTTTAGTCAAAGAAACGCTTCTGAGCCGGTCGACATTCCCTTTTGTCCTTCCTCGCTGCCAATTTATTTCCAAGCGCTATTTTTGTTGAAAAAATCTGTAAACTTAAATTTTTCCTAAAATATCGGAATGATCATCTGACTAAACGTGAACCCGGGATCTTCACCCACAGAATTTGCACGACCTGCTGAGTATTACAGAATACTCTGTTTTTGTTCGTTCTTTTTCCGTCTCCCTTTTAAGGTGATGTGCAGATGGTTGGGGTCATTCTCTGTCTCTCCAAATGGTGTGCGATCGGTCCCAGTTCGTTCTGCGTCTGTTTCAAAGGGATGTTCTGTCTGTACCGGATTTCAAATATCAACTTTCAAAAACTGCCTTTGGAGGGTGCAGGAATGTTAGTTTGTTTGTGTGTTTGTGTAAGCGAGAGAGTGCGTGCAAACGTGCTGCGCGATCTTACTGTGCATTTGATGTCACGTGAGAAAAAAGGCATTACATGCAACTTGAAGCCACACTGATTTGATTGAACACGCATTCGAGGACTGCCTGACAGGAGAAGAATCTGCTGTGGGATTTTGCTATTCCACATCTGAAAGAAGGCAAATGACATAAGTTAGAAACATAGCGATTTTAGCGAGAGATTGTGCATGGGCTGTGTGGCATGATGACCTCCTTCCCCCTTATATTCAAATACAAATCAAATCAAGAAGAGGCAAGACATGACTGACTGACTGACTTTGTTTATATATATATGTATATAAACATTTATATATACGTATATTTACATACATTCCCTACTTTTTAACTTTTACAATAAATGTACTTTTTCTGTTCTGCCTGCACTGGGTTCTATTACATTTGACCTCTTTCACAGCACACGCAGCTGCTGTCAGATCCAACAGAAAGGTACTCGCGACTTTAAAAGATCGTCTTTGTTGCCCACATCTTCCATCGTGGCTTGTCTTCCACCATGGGCTTACTGTGTTTGGGTATTTGCAGACTGCACCACCTGATTTCCAGTGGAATTCATCCAGTCACACAGCCTTCGTTCAATCAAAAATATATAGATTATAAAACAATTATTTATTTATTTAAATCAAATCAAATTCAATTTTTTGCAATAAAATTGTAAAATTATTTATTTTCTTATTATGATAAATATATAGATATTTTAAAATGTCTTTTTGTCTGGGTTGGTTTTACTTCCCTCCCTACTTCCTGCCTGTCTATCACCTGTGGCTTCAATAACCGTCCCAGGCCCTACTGGACCTGAGCCCCACACTCACTCACGCACAGCATAATTGCCGTCAAGAATGATAGAAATCCTACTTTTTTCTTTTAAAAGCGAACTGCTGTCAGTCAAGGGTCATAGAAACATCGAAACATATAAAATAGGTGCAGGAGTAGGCCATTCGGCCCTTCGAGCCTGCACCGCCATTCAATGAGTTCATGGGTGAACATGTAACTTCAGTACCCCATTCCTGCTTTCTCGCCATACCTCTTGATCCCCCTAGTACTAAGGACAACATCTAACTTCATCTAAATCATTGATGTATAATGTAAATAGCTGGGGTCCCAGCACTGAGCCCTGCGGCACCCCATCACTGCCTGCCATTCTGAGGAGGATCCGTTTATCCCTACTCTCTGCTTCCTGTCTGCCAACCAGTTCTCGATCCACGTCAATACATTACTCCCAATACCATGTGCTTTAATTTTGTACACTAACCTCTTGTGTGGGACCTTGTCAAAAGCTTTTTGAAAGTCCAAATACATCACATCCACTGGTTCTCCCTTGTCCAGTACTAGTTACGTCTGCAAAACATTCTAAATATGTCAAGCATGATTTCCCCTTCATAAATCCATGCTGACTTGGATCGATCCTGTCACTGCTTTCCAAATGCGTGCTATTTCATCTTTAATAATTGATTCTAACATTTTCTACTGATGTCAGGCTAACCAGTCTATTATTTCCCGTTTTCTCTCTCCCTCCTTTTTTTAAAAAGTGGTGATATATTTGCTACCCTCCAGTCCATAAGAACTGATCCAGATTCGATAGACTGTTGGTAAATGATCACCAATGAACATAAAGAACATAAGAACATAAGAATTAGGAACAGGAGTAGGCCATCTAGACCCTCGAGCCTGCTCCGCCATTCAATAAGATCATGACTGATCTGGTCGTGAACTCAGCTCCACTTACCCGCCCTCTCCCCGTAACCCTTAATTCCCTTATTGCTTAAACATCTATCTATTTTTTACTTGGAAACATTCAATGAGCCAGCCTCAAAAACTTCCTTGGGCAGAGAATTCCACAGAATCACCTCCCTCTGGGAGAAGAAATTCTTTCTCAACTCGGTTTTAAATTGGCTCCTCCGTATTTTGAGGCTGTGCCCCCTAGTTCTAGTCTCCCCCACCAATGGAAACAACCTCTCTGCCCCTATCTTGTCTATCCCTTTCATGATTTTAAATGTTTCTATAAGATCACCCCTCATCCTTCTGAACTCCAAGGAGTAAAGACCCAGTCTACTCAATCTATCATCATAAGGTAACCCCCTCATTTCTCATTCTATATCTTTGTAATAGGGATGTGTTTGCAGTTCAGGATCATTCGCTGTCTGCTTAAACTGGATGGCTGTCAGTTCTGGTTCATAATTTGCCCCTTTATGACGTAATTTCACATAATCCGGATCATTCTGTATAGTTTTAAAAGGAGTGTGATTTCAGCTGCGATGACCGAATTGTTAAACTGTTGTGTTTCAAGCTACATTGACGTTGCCTGTGGCCGTGCGCATCCGTATCGCAGCGCATCTATTCGTTAATCGAAATATGCTCATGTTTTACTACATCCATTTCTTGAAATAACCCTTGTCCCAAATTTTCTCTGAATATAAAAAACAACAAAATCTGTGCAGATGGCAGCGGCCGCGTGGCCTAATTGATAAGGCATCTGACTTCGATAGTAACCACGAGGTTCCAATCCTACCGTGGTCAAATAACACGCTGCGTGAAATTTTATATTCATTGTTTTGATTCTGCCTCAAAACCAACCATCTCGGACAGTCACTCACCTGAAGTAAAGGAAGGCTGTTTGCTTTAATAAGCGAATGGCACATTTTCATCACTGCCGATCTGGTTGCACGGGCAGAACAGACGGTGAAGTTGACTTTCTTGCACATTATTTCTGTTTGGATGCAAAAAGTAGGGGATGGATGTCTGAGGTTGCTTTAAATAGGAGACGAGGAGGCCGAGAGGTTCAAGCGATGGACTGCTAATCCAGTGTGCTCGCACTATCGTCTTTATTGTGTTAAAAATGTAATCCCTCTCTTTTTTTTATCAATCACATTTAACCTCATTGCCAAATTCACCTTTTACTGACAAGGATGCAGCTCTTTGGTAATGTAATGTCTCAAATTAATAATATATTCATCAAAGGGAAAACATTAGCAGGGCTCTGGAGAGGGGGACTCATCAGATCGGTCTCTGAGAGTCAGAACAGGCACGACGGGCCGAATAGTAAACTACCGTCAGAATCTGAGAGCTACGCTCCTCGTTGTCGGCGTCTCGTTGGTCGAGGGGTATGATTTTCGCTTTGGGATTTTAAAAATTGAAATGCGAGAGGTCCTGGGTTCAAATCTCCGACGAGCCCTGCTAACTTTTAGTTGAAGAACCGCTTTAGTCATTTTACCCACTTTGCCTTTTCGCATTGTGCCATTTATTATTCAATCACTCCTACGCTCCACTGTATCACAGGCATTCCCTTTTGTCCTTCCTCGCTGCCAGTTTTTTTCCAGACGCTATTTTGGTTGAAAAAATCTGTAAATTTACATTTTTCCTAAAATATCGGAATGATCATCTGACTGAACGTCAACCCGGGATCTTCATCCACAGAATTTGCACGACCTGCTGAGTTTTACAGAATTCTCTGTTTTTCTTCATTCTGTTTCCGTTTCCCTTTTTAAGGTGAAGTGCTGATGGTCGCGGTCATTCTCTGATTCTCTAAAATGGTGTGCTATCAGTCCCAGTTCGTTCTGTGTCTGTTTAAAAGGGCTGTGCTGTCTGTCCCGGATTTCAAATATCAAATTTCAAAAACAGCCTTTGAGGGTGCAGGAATTCTAGTTTGTTTGTGTGTTTGTGTCAGCGAGAGAGTGCGTGCAAACATGCTGCGCGATCTTACTGTGCATTTCATGTCATGTGAGAAAAAAGGCAGCATTTGCAACTTGAAGCCACACTGATTTGATTGAAGACGCATTCGAGGACGGCCTGACAGGAGAAGAATCTGCTGTGGGATTTTGCTATTCCACATCTGAAAGAAGGCAAATGACATAAGTTAGAAACATAGCGATTTTAGCGAGAGATTGTGTATGGGCTGTGTGGCATGATGACCTCCTTCCCCCTTATATTCAAATACAAATCAAACCAAGAAAAGACAAGACATAACTGACTGACTGACTTTGTATTATATATATATAAATATATGTATATAATTATTGATATATATGTACATTTATATACATTCTCTATTTGCCAACTTTCACAATAAATGTGCTTATTCTGTTCTGCCTGCACTGGGCTCTATTACATTTGACCTCTTTCACAGCACAAGCAGCTGCTGTCAGATCCAGCAGAAAGGCACTCGCGACTTTAAAAGATCGCATTTGTTGCCCACATCTTCCCTCGTGGCTTGTCTTCCACCATGGGCTTACTGAGTTTGGGTATTCACTGACTGCACCCCCTGATTTCCAGTGGAATCCAGTCACACAGCCTTCGTTCAATCAAAAATAAATAGATTATGAAACAATTATTTATTTATTTAAATGAAACAAATTCAGTTTTTTGATATAAAATTGTAAATGTATTTATTTTCTTATTATGATAAATATATACATATTTCAAATAGGCTTTTTTTCTGGGTTGGTTTTACTTCCCTCCCTCCTTTCTGTCTGTCGATCACCTGTGACTTCAACAACCATCCCAGCCCCGCGTGGTCCTGAGACCCACACTCACTCAGGCAAAGCACAGTTGCCTTCAGGAATGATAGAAATCCCACTTTATTCTTTTAAAACGGAACTGCTGTCAGTCAAGGGTCATTCTACATCTGTAAGAGGGATGTACTTGCAGTCCCGGATCGTTCGGTGTCTGTTTAAACGGGGTGGTTGTCAGTTCCGTTTCATAATTTGCACTTTTAAGACGTATTTTCTCAGAAAGCCGAATCATCCAGTATAGTTTTAAAAAGGAGTTTGATTTCAGTTGCGATGACCGAATTGTTAAACTTGCGTTTCAAGCTACATTGACGTTGTCTATGCCCGTGCGCATCCATATCGCAGCGCATCTATTCATTCCTCGAAATATGCTCATGTTTTTCGAAACCCACTCCTTGATATCACCCTTGTCCCAAATTTACTCTCAATATAAAAAAACAACAAGTGTTGCGTCAACGGCAGCGGCCGCTGTCCCTAATGGCTAAGGCGTCTGACTTCGGTGACAACCGCAATGTTATCAGAAAATTGCAGATTCGAGTCTTGCCACGGTCAACTTACTCGCCGCGTGAAATTTTATATCTATTTTTTGGATTCTGCCTCAAAACCAACCATCTCGTACAGTCACTCACCTGAAGTAAAGGAAGGCTGTTTGCATTAAGAAGCTAATGGCACATTTTCATCACTGCTGATCTGGTTGCATGGGCAGAACAGGCGGTGAAGTAGACATTTTTGCACATTATTTCTGTTTGGATGCAAAAAGTAGGGGATAGATGTCTGACGTTGCTGTAAATAGGAAACGAGGTTGCCGAGAAGTTCAGGTGATGGACTGCTAATCCAGTGTGCTCCCACCCTCGTCGTTATTGTGTTAAACATTTGACCCCTCTCGTTTTTTGTCAATCACATTTAACCTCATTGCCAAATTCACCTTTTAGTGACAAGGATGCAGCTCTTTGGGAATGTAATGTCTCAAATTAATAATATATTCATCAAATGGAAAACATTAGCAGGACTATGGAGAGGGGGACTGAGAGTCAGCACATGCACGATGGGCCGCATAGTAAACTACCGTCAGAATCTGAGAGCTACGCTCCTCGTTATCGGCGGCTTGTTGGTCTAGGGGTATAATTCTCGCTTCGGGATTTTCATAATTGCAAAAGCGAGAGGTTCCCGGACGAGCCCTGCCAACTTTTAGTCAAAGAAACGCTTCTGAGCCGGTCGACATTTGAGAAAACAAACATATTTCAAATTAAAACGTCTGATTTCGCTCCGTTGTTCCCACATCGTCCAAATCCTGGAGTTTCCCAGGAGCAAAGTGAAACAAACCTAACTGAGTAAAATTAAAGTATCTCAGATGTTCTCGGCTCTGTGTCTCATTGGACAACCTAAACCCGTGTTTGGTTCCGGCCAAAACTTGATCAGTATATCTTCCTTTCTGCATGCATGAGCTCACCTCCATTGGGATAAGCATACATTCGGCGTCAATCTCCACTTCAACGTGAAACAGACCATGCTCTGAATATGAGTGCGTCCTGTTTCTCTCGGGCCAAAAGATGTGAGAAGCTGGCTTTTGAATTAGTCCCTTGGCTGCCGAATTTAAACCGTACAGGAAATCACTCCGCGGTGGCCAAGCTGCCCGGTCTGATTAAAAGGCGTTCACACCCGATATTTCAGACATGTTATAGTCTTCTGGCCTCAACATTATGTTCAGCTTATCGGATCATAAGCACTGATCCCATTGTCTGGTAATGGTTCTGCTGTTCTCACTAACACCGCCTCTGGACCATCCTTTGTTACTTTATTGCCCGCTTACCACCCACTTTGTCTTTCTCCATTGTGCCATTTATTATTCAATCACTCCTACGCTCCACTGTATCAGAGGCATTCCCTTTTGTCCTTCCTCGCTGCCAATTTTTTTTCAGGTGCTATTTTTGTTGAAAAAATCTGTAAATTTACATTTATCCTAAAATATCGGAATGATCATCTGACTGAACGTGAACCCGGGATCTTCATCCACAGAATTTGCACGACCTGCTGAGTATTACAGAATACTCTGTTTTTGTTCATTCTGTTTCCGTCTCCCTTTTAAAGTGATGTGCAGATGGTCGGGGTCATTCTCTGTCTCTCTAAATGGTGTGCGATCAGTCCCAGTTCGTTCTGTGTCTGTTTCAAAGGGATGTGCTGTCTGTACCGGATTTCAAATATCAAATTTCAAAAACTGCCTTTGGAGGGTGCAGGATTGTTAGTTTGTTTGTGTGTTTGTGTAAGCGAGAGAGTGCGTGCAAAGGTGCTGCGCGATCTTACTGTGCATTTGATGTCACGTGAGAAAAAAGGCATTACATGCAACTTGAAGCCACACTGATTTGATTGAACACGCCTTCGAGGACTGCCTGACAGGAGAAGAATCTGCTGTGGGATTTTGATATTCCACATCTAAAAGAAGGCAAATGACATATGTTAGAAACGTAGCGATTTTAGCGAGAGATTGTGTATGGGCTGTGTGGCATGATGACCTCCTTCCCACTTATATTCAAATACAAATCAAATCAAGACAAGGCAAGACATGACTGAGTGACTCACTTTGTTTATATATATATGTATATAAACATTTATATATACGTATATTTACATACATTCCCTACTTTTTAACTTTTACAATAAATGTACTTTTTCTGTTCTGCCTGCACTGGGTTCTATTACATTCGACCTCTTTCACAGCACACGCAGCTGTTGTCAGATCCAGCAGAAAGGCACTCGCGACTTTAAAAAATCGCCTTTGTTGCCCACATCTTCCATCCTGGCTTGTCTTCCACCATGGGCTTACTGTGTTTGGGTATTTGCAGACTGCACCACCTGATTTCCAGTGGAATTCATCCAGTCACACAGCCTTCGTTCAATCAAAAATATATAGATTATGAAACAATTATTTATTTATTTAAATCAAATTAAATTCAATTTTTTGCAATATAATTGTAAAGTTATTTATTTTCTTATTATGATAAATATATAGATATTTTAAAATGTCTTTTTGTCTGGGTTGGTTTTACTTCCCTCCCTACTTCCTGCCTGTCTATCACCTGTGGCTTCAATAACCGTCCCAGGCCCTACTGGTCCTGAGCCCCACACTCACTCACGCACAGCATAATTGCCGTCAAGAATGATAGAAATCCCACTTTATTCTTTTAAAAGCGAACTGCTGTCAGTCAAGGGTCATAGAAACATAGAAACATAGAAACATATAAAATAGGTGCAGGAGTAGGCCATTCGGCCCTTCGAGCCTGCACCGCCTTTCAATGAGTTCATGGCTGAACATGCAACTTCAGTACCCCATTCCTGATTTTTCGCCATACCCCTTGATCCCCCTCGTAGTAAGGACAACATCTAACTTCATCTAAATCATTGATATATAATGTAAATAGCTGGGGTCCCAGCACTGAGCCCTGCGGCACCCCATCACTGCCTGCCATTCTGAGGAGGATCCGTTTATCCCTACTCTCTGCTTCCTGTCTGCCAACCAGTTCTCGATCCACGTCAATACATTACACCCAATACCATGTGCTTTAATTTTGGACACTAACCTCTTGTGTGGGACCTTGTCAAAATCTTTTTGAAAGTCCAAATACATCACATCCACTGGTTCTCCCTTGTCCAGTACTATTTACGTCCTCAAACATTCTAGATATGTCAAGCATGATTTCCCCTTCATAAATCCATGCTGACTTGGATCGATCCTGTCACTGCTTTCCAAATGCGTGCTATTTCATCTTTAATAATTGATTCTAACATTTTCTACTGATGTCAGGCTAACCAGTCTATTATTTCTCTCTCCCTCCTTTTTTTAAAAAGTGGTGTTGCATTTTCTACCATCCAGTCCATAAGAACTGATCCAGATTCGATAGACTGTTGGTAAATGATCACCAATGAACATAACGAACATAAGAACATAAGAATTAGGAACAGGAGTAGGCCATCTAGCCCCTCGAGCCTGCTCCACCATTCAATAAGATCATGGCTGATCTGGTCGTGGACTCAGCTCCACTTACCCGCCCTCTCCCCGTAACCCTTAATTCCCTTATTGCTTAAACATCTATCTATTTTTTACTTGAAAACATTCAATGAGCCAGCCTCAACAACTTCCTTGGGCAGAGAATTCCACAGATTCACCTCCCTCTGGGAGAAGAAATTCTTTCTCAACTCGGTTTTAAATTGGCTCCTCCGTATTTTGAGGCTGTGCCCCCTAGTTCGAGTCTCCCCCACCAATGGAAACAACCTCTCTGCCCCTATCTTGTCTATCCCTTTCATGATTTTAAATGTTTCTATAAGGTCACCCCTCATCCTTCTGAACTCCAAGGAGTAAAGACCCAGTGTACTCAATCTATCATCATAAGGTAACCCCCTCATTTCTCATTCTATATCTTTGTAATAGGGATGTGTTTGCAGTTCAGGATCATTCGCTGTCTGCTTAAACTGGATGGCTGTCAGTTCTGGTTCATAATTTGCCCCTTTATGACGTAATTTCACATAATCCGGATCATTCTGTATAGTTTTAAAAGGAGTGTGATTTCACTGCGATGACCGAATTGTTAAACTGTTGTGTTTCAAGCTACATTGACGTTGCCTGTGCCCGTGCGCATCCATATCGCAGCGCATCTATTCATTAATCGAAATATGCTCATGTTTTACTACAACCATTCCTTGAAATAACCCTTGTCCCAAATTTGCTCTCAATATAAAAAACAACAATATCTGTGCAGATGGCAGCGGCCGCGTGGCCTAATGAATAAGGCATCTGACTTCGATAGTAACCACGAGGTTCCAATCCTACCGTGGTCAACTAACACGATACGTGAAATTTTATATTCATTGTTTTGTTTCTGCCTCAAAACCAACCATCTCGGACAGTCACTCACCTGATTTAAAGGAAGGCTGTTTGCTTTAATAAGCGAATGGCACATTTTCATCACTGCCGATCTGGTTGCACGGGCAGAACAGATGGTGAAGTAGACTTTCTTGCACATTATTTCTGTTTGGATGCAAAAAGTATGGGATGGATGTCTGACGTTGCTTTAAATAGGAGACGAGGAGGCCGAGAGGTTCAAGCGATGGTCTGCTCCCACTATCGTCTTTATTGTGTTAAAAGTTTGATCCCTCTGGTTTTTTTATCAATCACATTTAACCTCATTGCCAAATTCACCTTTTACTGACAAGGATGCAGCTCTTTGGAAATGTAATGTCTCAAATTAATAATATATTCATCAAAGGGAATACATTAGCAGGACTATGGAGAAGGGACTCATTCGATCGGTCTCTGAGAGTCAGAATAGGCACGATGGGCCGAATAGTAAACTACCGTCAGAATCTGAGAGCTACGCTCCTCGTTGTCGGCGGCTCGTTGGTCTAGGGGTATGATTCTCGCTTTGGTATTTTAAAAATTGAAATGCGAGAGATCCCAGACGAGCCCTGCTAACTTTTAGTTGAAGAACCGCTTTAGTCATTTTACCCACTTTGCCTTTTCGCATTGTGTCATTTATTATTCAATCACTCCCAGGCTCCACTGTATCACAGACATTCCCTTTTGTCCTTCCTCGCAGCCATTTTTTTTCCAGACGCTATTTTGGTTGAAAAAATCTGTAAATTTACATTTTTCCTAAAATATCGGAATGATCATCTGACTGAACGTCAACCCGGGATCTTCATCCACAGAATTTGCACGACCTGCTGAGTATTACAGAATTCTCTGTTTTTCTTCATTCTGTTTCCGTTTCCCTTTTGAGGTGAAGTGCTGATGGTCGCGGTCATTCTCTGTTTCTCTACACAGCCTTCGTTCAATCAAAAATATATAGATTATTAAACAATTATTTATTTAAATCAAACAAATTCAGTTTTTTGAAATAAAATTGTAAATTTATTTATTTTCTTATTAAGATAAATATATATATATTTCAAATTGGCTTTTTGTCTGGGTTGATTTGACTTCCCTCCCTCCTTTCTGCCTGTCGATCACCTGTGGCTTCAACAACCATCCCAGCCCCGCGTCGTTCTGAGTCCCACACTCACTCAGGCAAAGCACAATTACCATCAAGAATGATAGAATTCCCACTTTATTATTTTAAAAGCGCACTGCTGTCAGTCAAGAGTCATTCTATATATTTGTAATAGGGATGTGCTTGCTGTTCAGGATCATTCGGTGTCTGCTTAAACGGATTGGTTGTCAGTTTCGGTTCATAATTTGCCACTTTATGAAGTATTTTCTTATAATCCGGATCATTCCGTATAGTTTTTAAAGGAGGGTGATTTCAGCTGCGATGACCGAATTGTTAAACTGTTGTGTTTCAAGCTACATTGACTTTGCGTGTGCCCGTGCACATCCATATCGCAGCGCATCTATTCATTACTCGAAATATGCTCATGTTTTTCTAAATCCACTCCTTGATATAACTCTTGTCCCAAATTTGCTCTCATTATAAAAAACAACAAATATTGCATCAACGGCAGCGGCCGCTTTCCCTAATCTATTCGGCGTCTGACTTTGGTTGTAACCGCGATGTCATCAGAAGATTGCAGATTCGAGTCTTGTCACGGTCAACTAACTCGCCGCGTGAAATTTTATACTTTTTATTTTGATTCTGCCTCAAAACCAACCATATCGTACAGTCACTCACCTGAAGTAAAGGAAGGCTGTTTGCCTTAAGAAGCTAATGGCACTTGGGGATGGATGTCTGACGTTGCAGTAAATGGGAGACGAGGTGGCTGAGAGGTTCAGGCGATGGTCTGCTAATCCAGTGTGCTCCCATCCTCGTCGTTATTGTGTTAAACATTTGACCCCTCTTTTTTTTTTTCAATCACATTTAACCTCATTGGCAAATTCAACTTTTACTGACAAGGATGCAGCTCTTTGGTCATGTTATGTCTCAAATTAATAATATATTCATCAAAGGGAGAACATGAGCAGGAATATGGAGAGGAGGACTCATTCGATTAGTCTCTGAGAGTCAGCACAGGCGCGATGGGCCGAATAGCAAACTATCGTCAGAATCAGAGCTACGCTGCTCGTTGCAGACGGCTTATTGCTCTACGGGTATGATTCTCGCCTCGGGATTTTCATAATTGGAAATGCGAGAGGTGACGGTTTCAAATCCCGGACGAGGCCTGCCAATTTTTAGTCAAATAACCACTTCTGAGCAGGTCGCCATATGAGAAAACGGATATATTTCAAATTAAATGGTGTGATTTCGCTCCATTGTTCCCACATCGTCCAAATCCTGGAGTTTCCCAGGAGCACAGTGAAACTCACCTAACTGAGTAAAATTAAAGTATCTCAGATGTACGCGGCTCTGTGTCTCATTGGACAACATAAACCCGTGTTTGTTTCCGGCCAATGCTTGATCAGTTTATCTTCATTTCTGTATGCATGAGCTCACCTCCATTGGGATAAGCACACATTCGGCGTCATTCTCCACTTCAATATGAAACATACTCTGCACTGAATATGAGTGCGTCCTGTTTCTCTCGCGCAGAAAAGATGTGAGAAGCTGGCTTTTGAATTATTCCCTTGGCTGCCGAATTCAAACCGTGCAGGAAATCAATCCGGGGTGGCCAAGCTGCCTTTCCTGATGAAAAGGCGTCCAAACCCTATTTTTCAGGCAGGTTATAGTCTTCTGGCCTCAACATTCGGTTCAGCGTATCGGATCATAAGCACCGCTCCCATTGTCTGGTAATGGTTCTGCTGTTCCCACTAACACCTCTTCTGGTCCATCCTTTGTTACTTTTTTGCCCGCTTACCACCCACTTTGCCTTTTCGCATTGTGCCATTTATTATTCAATCACTCCTATGCTCCACTGTATCACAGACATTCCTTTTTGTCCTTCCTCGCTGCCTATTTTTTCCAGGCACTATTTTGGTTGAAAAAATCTGTAAACTTTACATTTTTCCTAAAATATCGGAATGATCATCTGACTGAACGTGAACCCGGGTTCTTCATCCACAGAATCTGCACGACCTGCTGAGTTTTACAGAATACTCTTTTTTTGTTCATTCTGTTTCCCTATCCCTTTTAAGGTGATGTGCTATGGTCGGAATCATTCTCTGTCTCTCTAAAACGTTGTGCTATCTATCAGTCCCAGTTCCTGCTGTGTCTGTTTAAAAGGGATCTGCTGTCTGTCCCGGATTTCAAATTTCAAATTTCAAAAACTGCCTTTGGAGGGTGCAGCAATTTTAGTTTGTTTGTGTGTTTGTGTAGGCGAGAGAGTGCGTGCAGACGTGCTGTGTGATCTTACTGTGCATTTCATGTCATGGGAGAAAAAAGGCATTATTTGCAACTTGAAGCCACACTGATTTAATTGAAGACGCATTCGGGGACTGCCTGACAGGAGAAGAATCTGCTGTGGGGTTTTGCTATTCCAAATCTGAAAGAAGGCAAATGATATAAGTTAGAAACATAGCGATTTTAGCGAGAGCTTGTGTATGGGCTGTGTGGCATGATGAAACATAGAAACATAGAAACATAGAAAATAGGTGCAGGAGTAGGTCATTCGGCCCTTCGAGCCTGCACTGCCATTCAATGAGTTCATGGCTGAACATGCAACTTCAGTACCCCATTCCTGCTTTCTCGCCACACCCCTTGATCCCCAAGTTGTAAGAACGACATCTAACTCCTTTTTGAATATATTTATTGAATTGGCCTCAACAACTTTCTGTGGTAGAGAATTCCACAGGTTCAGCACTCTCTGGGTGAAGAAGTTTCTCCTCATCTCGGTCCTAAATGGTTTACCCCTTATCCTTAGACTGTGACACCTGGTTCTGGCCTTCCCCAACATTGGGAACATTCTTCGAAAATCTAACCGGTGTAAACCCATCAGAATTTTAAACGTTTCTATGAGGTCCCCTCTCATTCTTCTGAACTCCAGTGAATACAAACCCAGTTGATCCAGTCTTTCTTGACATGTAACTCCCTCCATCCCGGGAATCAGTCTGGTGAACCTTCGCTGCACTCCCATTATAGCAAGAATGTCCTACCTCAGGTTAGGATACCAAAACTGCACACAATACTCCAGATGTGGCCTCAACAAGGCTCAGTACAACTGTAGCAACACCTCCCTGCCTCTGTACTCAAATCCCCTCGCTATGAAGGCCAACATGCCATTTTTTTCTTCACCGCCTGCTGTACCTGCATGCCAACCTTCAATGACTGATGTACCATGACACCCAGGTCTCGTTGCACCTCCCCTTTTCCTAATCTGTCACCATTCAGATAATAGTCTGTCTCTCTGTTTTTACCACCAAAGTGAATAACCTCACATGTATCCACATTATACTTCATCTGCCATGCATTTGCCCACTCACCTAACCTATCCAAGTGGCTCTGCAGCCTCAGAGCATCCTCTTCACAGCTCACACTGCCACCCAACTTTGTATTGTTGGAGCTAATTTTTGGACATATACTTGACTAGTATATGGGATCAAACATTTGTTTTTATTTTTCCCCTTTAATGAATTTTGGAAGGGACAATACTGATGCATTATGCTTTATATATAAAAAAACACAGTTAGACTTCAAGGTATGTTGACCTTGAGTTACGGAGATAGGAAAGTGAGATAATGAACGACTGGAGTGATAATTAAGTGGGATGTTTGTCTATACCGGTGCCAAAGAGCCTGCCCTTGTGTACAATGCCCTTTCACAATGAAGGCTGGTTTATATCGAGAACTCAGCCTTGGATGAAAAGCTTTGCAAACCTTGTAATGCGATGATTCGACTTAAGGACTAGTGCTTAAACATGTGATGTAAAGTGACGTAATTTGTAAGATAAAAGAACCTCACTGGAGATACCAAATTGAGAAGCTAGTTAAAAGACAGGGGTCTTTAACACTTCTCCCAAAGCTTTGTCTCCGATTTAATGAACCTCTCTTTATATATTACACAGTCTCGGAAATATTTTTCCACAACAAAATGGCGTCACGGGAACAGGACACTGTCCGATCAGACGTGATCACTTAAGACAGTATCTAGAATCTGGTGTTAGAGACTGAAAAGAGATGTGTACGGGCACGACGCGATAGTTTGTAAGATACGAGTAAACAGATAGCGGGAAGAGGCTGACTAACGAGTTTGAGTTGTCCCTTTAGTAAATACGGTCGGTGCGGAAGGGAACTAATCAATCCAACCTAGAGCCGAAAACTCCGGTGGTAGGAAACACGCTAGCTTTGTTGCGAAGACAAAGACTCTCCACAGAGTAGTCGTGGCCATGAGATTTACAGAAACAAAGGGAAACGTCCGAGACTGGCGAACATGGCAGGTAAGGAAGGGAATGTAAAACGCGGGCTGCCGGTGTCATTAATTAATTCCTATCATTAATTATAACTTGCGTAATTACGTAATGCCATAAAAAAAAGCTGTTAGTGACTATCTTAAGTGACATATGGATCCAGACATAAGCTTTGTTGAATGAAGAGAGACTTTTGTTAGTGTCTATTTTGAATGAAGAGAGTACTCGAGTGATTTTGACTGTGGAATGCATGAAGGCCTGCTTGGGAAGGTGTGGAGTTGCCTGCCTGTTTTAGCTCGACCCACTATTTCCAAAAAGAGTGAATGTTTTTTTAACCCTTCGTCGTGTTGTCCTGTATGTAGGAAGTTTAAGAAACTGTGAACCTGAAGGTATTACATTTTAAGTTAGAAAAGAAAGGTGTGGATATATTCGGATGATAAGTTACGGAGCTAGGAAATGCACAAAGGTTAGGTTTGTTGAGTAAAAGATAAAAATACATGGTTTCGGTAGTACAAAAAGAAGAATTTATTTGACACGCTCACTTACTTGTCGAAAGAAAACATGCAATTAGGTTGAAAGACATAAAATTAGTCTAGGAATGAGATAAAGAATGCCTTTTAAAACGCTCCCATTTTCCTTTGTGTAAAACCTTGACACGAAAGCTTTTGATCAGTAAAAAAAAAGAGTTTTAAATTTAGAAATACCTTCAGGGATCAGGTCAATCTCCTGGGCGAGTGGTGAGCTATCAGTGAAGGTGTAAAAGGGACTTTTGAAAAAGGCTAAAACAGTCAGCTTTAGCAGTTTAGAAAAGAAAATAATAAAGCAGGAAAAGGTCTCTGCCACGGGAACAGCAGGAGTGCAGCAAAGGGGGACTTGCCATAATTGTGGAAAACCGGGCCATTTTGCCAGGGAATGCAAAGGAATAGACAGTGAAAAGCAATGTACGTATTGTGGTAAGAAAGGGCACCTGGAAGCGACATGCTATGGTAAAAATGGCTATCCTAATAAGGCAAGGACCCTGTCGGAACAAGAATACCAGCAGTGGCAGGTGTACAAAGCCACTCGGTGATGTCCGGCGGCTCCTGTACAAAGTAAAAAGGAGGGAAGGATATATGTGTCTGCACTAGTAGGGGGCCGACAGTGTGAGATGCTAGTGGACACGGGAGCCTCAATATCCATAACCAATATGCCCCTTCCCGTCACCGAGAAGAAGGCTCTGATAAACGGAATAGATGGACGGCCCACATTGGCCTACCTGAGCACCACCCAATTGGTGGAAATTGATAACTTATATATACCCATGAGATTTTACGTATGCAAGAATCGTGAGGGAACAATATTGTGGAATGATGTAATGAGGGAATTCAAGGCCCTGATTGATTGCGGCAAGGGGAAACCGGCCCTAGACCTCAGAGAGTGGGGTCCTGAACAAGAACAGGCATATAGTAAACTCAAGTCAGAACTAGTCTCCGCACCTGGATTGGGACTGCCTGATAAGAGTAAGGATTTCCACATCCACTGTAACAATGCAGGTGGGTTCTATATGGCCGTGGTCACCCAAGATCACGGGGATAAAAGGAGACCTATAGTCTATTACTCTACCACCGAAAGCTCGGTGTTGACTGGGTTATCCAGATGTATAGCCGCGCTAGATTGCGCAGCTTGGGTGGTAAAAATTAAGCGAGCCTGTGGTGAGGATTGGAAACATCATTCTCCACACTTAGCACACATTGGTAGAAATGTTAAACACAGGAAAACTGAGAAGCGTATCTAATATGAGACGGGCAAAGTGGGAAGCAGTCCTCTTAACACCCAACAAAGCGGTAACCATAATTAGGGATGTAGGAAAAAAACCCGCAGAAGGTATGATGGGTGAAGGGGAACCCCACTTTTGTGAAGTGGTATGTGAGGATATGGAAGAGGATAGAATAAAAGACGCCCCCCCCTTCAAACCGCAGAACAAACCTTGTTTGTGGACGGCTCACGAAAATACGTAGAGCGACTACCTCGTACCGGATGGGCCGTAGTTAACCAGGATCTAGAGACAGTTGAATCCGGGCGAATTAATGGGGGGTCGTCAGATCAAGTGGCAGGACTGATAGCCCTTACCCGGGCACTGGAATTATCAGAAAATAAGATTGTTCATATCAATACGGACAGTAGACATGCATTCGCGGTAGTACACTATTATATGACAGCATGGGGGAGAAGGGGTGTTTGCGATGGATAAAGACATAACTTACTAAATACCAGTTGATATCAGCTGTAAAAAAGGTATTGGTTTAATGGGGGGAAAAAAGAATTTGAAGAGGTAAAAAAACACTCTCCATTGATAATGAATTAAATTATTAAAATTAAGTCAGTGCCGCTGGGGCCCAAGACGAACAGATAAGTATTGAGAAACTTCACCGGGACACTTCTGAGGAGGAAATAAGTATGTGGACAAAGCAGGGCGCAACACAAGGGAAGGATAACGTTTGGAGACGAAACGACAAGGTAATGGCGCCTGAATGCATACAGAATACCTTATTGGAGTTGCTTCATGGCCTGTCTCATTCAGGATAAGAGGCCATGACCGGGAGTCTTCGGAGAGATTGGTGGTGGAAAGGGATGGGGAGAGATATTGCCAAATATTGCCATCGATGCGTTATGTGCGTACAATATAATCCAGGCAGGTCCATTAAAATTAAAATGGGATACCAGCCCCGTCCACAGGGGTCATGGGAACACGTACAAATTGATTTCACAGGTTCTTTGCCCCCATCCCATGGAAAAAGTTATTGTCTAGTGATTATAGATCAATTTACCCGGTGGGTGGAAGCTTTCCCCACACGAGATTGCACTGCCTCAACAGTGGCAAGGATATTCCGACCAAGGCACCAACTTCACCGGGAAAATTGCAAAAACAATATGCCAGCTGATGGGCATAAAACAAAAATTCCACATCCCCTACCACCCACAGAGTTCTGGGATGCTAGAGCGCATGAACCATACACTTAAGAACGCCTTGGGAAAGGCCATGAAAACGTCAGGAAAAACGTGGACAAAAATATTACCCATTATATTAATGAAGTTAAGAGCCAGGACAAACCGGACAACTGGATTAACCCCTTATGAACTAAGGACAGGAAGGGTGATGCAATTACCAGAGAACATCATAACAGGGGGGGCGATGTAGGCCCATTAAAAGACAAAATAAAACGGTATGTTTTGGAACTAAGTACTCAATTAAAAGGGATGCGTAAATTAGTGAGGGACAATCAGGAAGAAAGAGACGCGGAAGCAGAGCTTACAAAGCTCCCTGAAGTCCCGTTGGCGGGAAGTCGCGTTATGGTAAGGGTCCTCCCGGGAAAACCGTGGTTTGCCCCAAAAATGAATAGGACCGTATGAGGTTATAATCAGCAGGGACACTTGTGCCTGCATCGATGTTAAAGGGAACAGACAATGGAAGCATCGGACCCAGCTTAAGGTTTTTGAACCAGCCGTTTAGCACACGTATTAGTTGTTGCTGTTTGTCTATTTGCAGATTGACAGCGAGAGATTCTTCAAAGCCATACGGCCATTTTGCCTTTGACTATTTGTTAATTGTAGAGTAATAAGATGAAACTATATATTGCAATCGGTGAGATTATCATAGTTCGTGAAAGGTCCGGCCTGCTAGCTAGACCGAAACGAGAGTTACATGTGAATACCTTTTTGTACATGTCTTATGTTTATGCGCAAAATGAGAACTTTTCCAGTTGCTGGGTATGTTCGCACATCCGCATACATAGCAAAGGAGGCATCCCTTTGAGGTCAATCTCCCTTAATATCTCGGAAGTTGCGGAGTGGGTAATGCGACAAAACGGTACAGGGGAAGTAAATGAAAACCTGGAACCAGAGTAGGGATAAAGAAACGTGGAGATCGGGGGGGTTACCTTTTGGATGCATTGACGGATGGTACCAGCCGGAACACAATAGGTAGGTACGACCCCCGTTCCTGGTTTTGAACAACACCTCAGGAGTTGGAAGGCCCACTGCTGACATTTGTTTCACTAGAACCCTGACTGGTGAGGAAACAGGTTTTGTCGCAGGATACTTTAACCTCACCAGGTTTAACATAATTGCCAGCGAAACAACAAACCAGGGGTTCTTTGAAATAGAGGGTTTGAAGAATCAGACAAGTAGCCAGGACTGGGACCCTAAGATTAGGTGGCGACGGGGGCTGATAGAGAGATTGGGATCGAATCTAACAGCATACAATGGCACGTATTTTGTGTGCAGACATAAGGCCTACCCCTGATTGCCACAGGACTGGAGGGGGTCCTGTCATTTGGGATATGTGTTCCCTTTTGTCAGACGGGTACGTACTTTAGCAGAAGTACAGACACCGGGTCGACTAAGACGAGATCTTACCCCGGTCGAGAGGCTATTTGGGGTCATGATGCTCACATTCGGGATAGGACGCACCATAGATGAATTACGTAATCTAGAGAGGGTACTGGAACAGATAGTTAACGACAGTGCTGAAGCAATGGAGGGCATAACGGCTGAAATGGTAGCCATACGCACAATGGTACTCCAGAACCGAATGGCCCTAGATTATATATTAGCACAAAGTGGGGGCACATTTGCCTTAATTGGAGCTGAATGTTGCACTTACATTCCCCATAGTTCAGAAAACATAACCAACCTCGCTGATCACATAAGAAGGGAGGTAAAGAAGTTATCCACGACAGCAGGAGGATCTGGCTGGTTTGACTGGCTGTTAGGGGAATCCTGTGGGTCCTATCTTATGCATGGAGTAATTATTCTGGTTGTAATAATAATTTCTTGCTGTCTGATTATCGGGTGTTTTAATATCTGCTGTAAAGTTATGATGGCTCGACTGATGGCAGTAGCCAGTGTAATCGCCGAAGAAGAAGCACACCTGATGGAAATACTTGAAGACACCAAGGATGAAGAAACAGATGACGATGACACCGACCACTGTCTTTGAAGGGTAGCCTAGAGCTATAGGCAGGGTGGACATACGCAACATCAGGGAAGTAACATACCCCAAAGGACGAATATATGACACCATGCTACTATCATTGTGGTCATCTGGATTTCGTGAACATCCTCCAGGACCAAAAGGGGGAATATTGTTGGAGCGGATTTTTGGACATATACTTGACTAGTATACGGGACCAAACATTTGTTTTTATTTTCCCCTTTAATGAATTTTGTAAGGGACAATACTGATGCATTATGCTTTATATAAAAAAAACACAGTTTGACTTCAAGGTCTGCTGGCCTTGAGTTATGGATATAGGAAAGTGAGAAAATGAACGACTGGAGAGATAAGTGGGGGTATGTTTGTCTATACCGGTGCCAAAAAGCCTGCAGTTGTTTATAATGCCCTGTCACAATGCGAGGATGGTTTATATCAAGAGCTCAGCCTTGGATAGTAATTGTATGAAAAGCTTTGTAAACTTTGAAATGCGATGATTAGACTTAAGGACGAGTTCTAAAGTATGTGATGTAAAGTGACGTAATTTGTAAGATAAAAGAACCTCACTGGAGATACCAAATTGAGAAGCTGGTTCAGAGACATGGGTCTCTAACACTTCTCCCAGAGCTTTGTCTCCGATTTAATAAACCTCTCTTTATATATTATACAGTCTCGGAAATATTTTTCCACAATATGTCTGTGGGAAAATATTTCGGACATCAGTGTGACTGGAAAAGCACACACACGTCCGAGTGAGAGTGTTCATGTGCACTGACTGTGGAAAGAGCTTCAATCAGTTTCACAGCTGAAAAAATATTGCACCATTCACAGCAGGGAGAAACTACGCGTGTTCTGTGTGTGGACAAAACTTCAACTGATCATCCAACCTAGGAGACACAAGGATACCTGCATCATGGAGAACCCGTGGGAATGTGGAGACTGTGAGAAGGGATTCAGTTCCCCGTCTGATCTAGAAATTCATTGTCACAGTCACACCGACGAGAGGCCGGTCACCTGCTCTGTGTGTGGGCAGGGGTTCACTCAGTCATCCAACCTGCTGAAACTCCAGCGAGTTCATACTGGGGAAGTGTGGGAAGGGATTCACTCGGTCATCTGAATTGCGTGTTCACAAGTGACTGCACGGGTTATGTTCTACTGTTAATACTGCTGTTAATCGCAAATTGACTGAATCGTGTTCGTTCTGTCAGTTGGGATTTGTTTCTGCTGATATTACTCACCCCGAAAACTGGGATGGAGTTTAATATTTTGATATTTCAAATAATACAATGTGTCGATATTTGAAATATCCTTGATAAGAGGAGACTAATTGATGTCCTGTTATATTTTGGTCCTTTTCTCCTTTCTATCTCTAGATTGTTTCTGTTCTCATGCCTTTGGTTACTCTCAGGGAGAAGTCCCAGTTAATTATACCTTCTAGAGTGAATCCACTCAGTAAATGTATTTAAAGAAAAATGTACAAGTAAACCCATCACGTCAAGTAATTGGCAAAGGTTTGCACTCAACAAGTAAATATATCACGGCCCAGTAACCCAGCTCTATATTCACAGGAGAAAGTCTGTTATCTAAGTCCTCGAATGTCAGTTGGTGAGATGAGAGACTGAATCACTTTCCACATTCAGCTGGTAAACGGTCTCTCCCTGATGTCTTTCCACCCAACGTGCATCTGCATCCATTCCCACTGTCCCTACATTCACAGTGTTGAGTCAGCTGGCCACACGAGTCTCACAGGCTAGACGATTGGTTGAAGGTGCATCCACGCACAGAACATGTGTCCTGTTTCTCACCGCTGTGATTGGTGTTTTTCCAAAGGCTGATGATAGGGTGATCCTGATCAATCCGGTGAATCTCTCAAATCTTGCCATGATGTTTGGTTTCAGTTTCCCAGCTGTAGACCCTCACCTTCTAATACCCTGCAAATTGAGGTTACAAACGTTGTTACTTTAAGGACAGGATACACATTTCCACTGTGATAGACATCAGAGTCGAGTCCAGTCCTGCCCTCAAATTACAACCACACACTTCCCAGTTGAGGTCATTTCCCAGTTGAGGTCATTGGATCGGTATCAAGAGCAGGGGCACTGGCTAATGTTTAATCATATTTAGCCCAATGGTACCGAGGACAATTATAACCCCTGAACTGCTGCCTTGGCTGAGATCAAGCAACAGCCCAGATCAAGGAACGAACTTGGGAACTTCCCAGTCAATATTGCAGAGTGTTCTAAAATGAGGGGGATGGGGGGGAGTGTTAGAAATGATATTTTGAAACACATTTTACTCCAGCTTTAAACGAAACCTTCGTCACACTGCACAATTCTGAAGTCTTTCCAAATTCTAGTCAAATGGATCATCAAAAAGTGTATGACATTTTAGAAAGGCGCAAGTCACTGAAATAGACAGCTTTTCAATCACTGCACAGTACAGAAGGGAGCAACTGTTAATGGGAGGTCGGTTCGTGAAGTCCCCCGACACTCCGAGATAAACTGCACTGTTCCTTTAAGTATAAATAGGCAGTGAAAAGGGAGTCCGAGTCCCTTTAAATATCTGCTCCATTCCCCCAGGTTTGGGAGGAGCAAACGCGCGGGGTCTCCTCATATCCTCACACAGCAAGCACCGCCGCTGGGCTCCCGCAAGGTCCTAAAGGCTGAAAATAAAATCGCATCTGGTTAAGCACAACAACTGAAAAGTGCACTCACAAAGTCTTTGCTATATATGCGTGTGTGTGTGCGTGTATGTGAACAAAACACATCATTCTTAATGTTTGACAATGAATTCCACAGAGATAAGCTATTGTCTTCGCCAGTTATTTTCCAGCATTTTATTTGCTCTTATTTACAATGTAATTGCAGAGTGTTCAATCCCTTTCCCATTTATTGATGACCCATTACTTGTGTGCTCTTGATTTGAAAGTGATGTCACACTGACCATTCCGTACAACTGTAGCAACACCTCCTGGAACCTGGAATCAATTATTAAGAATGTCATAGCAGTGCATCTGGAAAATGGTGACATGATAGGTCCAAGTCAGCATGGATTTGTGAAAGGGAAATCATGCTTGACAAATCTTCTGGAATTTTTTGAGGATGTTTCCAGTAAAGTGGACAAAGGAGAACCAGTTGATGTGGTATATTTGGACTTTCAGAAGGCTTTCGACAAGGTCCCACACAAGAGATTAATGTGCAAAGTTAAAGCACATGGGATTGGGGGTAGTGTACTGACGTGGATTGAGAACTGGTTGTCAGACAGGAAGCAAAGAGTAGGAGTAAACGGGTACTTTTCAGAATGGCAGGCAGTGACTAGTGGGGTGCCGCAAGATTCTGTGCTGGGGCCCCAGCTGTTTACATTGTACATTAATGATTTAGACGAGGGGATTAAATGCAGTATCTCCAAATTTGCGGATGACACTAAGTTGGGTGGCAGTGTGAGCTGCGAGGAGGATGCTATGAGGCTGCAGAGTGAATTGGATAGGTTAGGTGAGTGGGCAAATGCATGGCAGATGAAGTATAATGTGGATAAATGTGAGGTTATCCACTTTGGTGGTAAAAACAGAGAGACAGACTATTATCTGAATGGTGACAGATTAGGAAAAGGGAAGGTGCAACGAGACCTGGGTGTCATGGTACATCAGTCATTGAAGGTTAGCATGCAGGTACAGCAGGCGGTTAAGAAAGCAAATGGCATGTTGGCCTTCATAGCGAGGGGATTTGAATACAGGGGCAGGGAGGTGTTGCTACAGTTGTACAGGGCCTTGGTGACGCCACACCTGGAGTATTGTGTACAGTTTTGGGCTCCTAACTTGAGAAAGGACATTCTTGCTTTTGAGGGAGTGAAGCGAAGATTCACCAGACTGATTCCCGGGATGGCGGGACTGACCTATCAAGAAAGACTGGATCAACTGGGCTTGTATTCACTGGAGTTCAGAAGAATGAGAGGGGACCTCATAGAAACGTTTAAAATTCTGACGGGTTTAGACAGGTTAGATGCAGGAAGAATGTTCCCAATGTTGGGGAAGTCCAGAACCAGGGGTCACAGTCTGAGGATAAGGGGTAAGCCATTTAGGACCGAGATGAGGAGAAATTTCTTCACCCAGAGAGTGGTGAACCTGTGGAATTCTCTACCACAGAAAGTAGTTGAGGCCAATTCACTAAATATATTCAAAAGGGAGTTAGATGAAGTCCTTACTGCTCGGGGGATCAAGGGATATGGCGAGAAAGCAGGAAGGGGGTACTGAAGTTTCATGTTCAGCCATGAACTCATTGAATGGCGGTGCAGGCTAGAAGGGCTGAATGGCCTGCTCCTGCACCTATTTTCTATGTTTCTATGTTTCTATGTTTCTATGTTACCAAGGTGACCACTTGTCCGCAGTATACTGTGGGAAAGGGGATTAAATCTCACCGAGGGTAATAAGCAGCCTTCAACCAGTCTCTGCATTTTATTGCCCAGTGATCACCTCACCATCACAGAAGGTCCTGAGATTTACCTCCAGTGTGGATGACTTGTGTAAGTGATGTTAACAATTAAATTGTAGGTTAAAAGAGGAGTTGGGTGAGGAGGGTTTGGAGAGTAGGCGTAAAAGAGGAGTTGGGTTGAGGGTTTGAGAGAAATACGGTGATAGAGGAATTGGGGTGAGGGGTTAGGGAGTTGGGTTGAAAGAGTAGTTGGGGAGGGGAGGTGGAGAGTAGGGGTGAAGAAGGTGTATGAGTGAATGGGATTTACAGCCCTTTAATTGCCTTTGTTGAACTGTGATGGGGTTTATTTTTCCTTTAAAATGTTTTGTATTGTGCGTTTCACTGAAGTTAGACGTGGGTTGCAGTTCCTTGCAGGCACTGGACTGTTTCTGGTGAATTAATGTGGGCAGTGTTAATTAGGAATAGATTTGAGTGGGATCATTCTGTGCTGAATGCGTGGCTGGGCGGCGGGTTTGCCCTCAGTCCGAGCGACGAGGAGTTGTTGACACCAAATCCAGGGACCACATACATTGTGTCTCCAAATCCAGGGACAACTTACATTGAGGTATCAAATCCAGGGACCCCTTACACTGAGGCAACAAATACAGGGACCAGTTACAATGACACATCAAATCCATGATGAATTATATCATGACAGCAAATTGAGGGATTACTAATAACGTGACAACAAATCCAGGGACCAATAACACTGAGGCACCAAATCCTTGGACCACTTACACTGAGACTATAGAATTACATCAGATATATGGGATAGAAATGGGCCATTCAGAGTAACCAGTCAGTGCCGGTGTTCATGCTCTGCTCGGTAATTGGAGAGCCTCAGTATGGGGAATGGCCATACTGCTGAAAGCAGCTCTAGGTAGGGGGAAAGGTGGGTAATGAATGAAGATATGATGGTGGAATCAGACGGTGACTGGTGAGGCCTGGTGACAGATTATTGTCAGAAGCCCTTTTCAAGCAGGCTGAGGATTAAATGTAACCAGCACAACAACGGTATCCGTCTGTTATTGTCCCAAAATCCACAAATCTAATGTCACTAATTGATTTTTCTGTGAGAAATGTAGAGATGTAAAAGAAGGGAGGAAATGAGGCTATCCCAATCACTAATCCCAATCCTAACACATAGCCATAAACCACACCCACTAACCACTAAACCTACATCTAAACCCAGCCCATAATCAATGCTAAGAACATAAGAAATAGGAGCAGAAGTAGGTCATCTAGCCCCTTGAGTCCGCTCTGCCATTCAATAATATCATGGCTGATCTGATCTTGGCCTCAATTCCACTTCCCTGCCCTCTCCACAGAACGCTTGACTTCCCTATCTTTGAAAAATCAGTCTGTCTGCAACTTAAATATATTCAATGACGCAGCCTCCGTTGCTCTCTGGGGTAGAGAATTTCAAAGATTCACTACTCTCTGAGAGAAGAAATTCATCCTCATTTCCGTTTTAAATGGGCGACACCTCATGCTCAGACTATGCCACCTAGTTCTCGATTTCCCCCACAAGAGGAAACAGAGATCAGTGTGGAAGCTAAAGACCCGATAAAGGAAGTGTTTAAACAATTATTTTGATGCAAATAATTTCTGCAACGCATTTAGTAACAAGTAGTTATAATCAAATAACCCATCAAAATTAGGAAAGACAATTACAAAGACCAGAACATTTCAAAGGCAATATGCAGTATGTGTGGAGATCTATTAACCGCATTCAAAAATCGTTAAACAATATAGAAAATAAGAGAGTTCCAGTCTTAAGCAAGATAGTTCTTTCAAGGAACGTCAAGTGAGTGTAACGTGAGACCCGGCGGTTCAGTGTATGAAATCCACAAGCCGTATGCTCAAACGAAACAAGCTTGGGATTTGATGTGGCAAAAGATGAACTGCGTGAGACGTGAAATAATGTAGAGTAAGAAAAGGCCCAAAATGGAAGGGAAGGGAACATGAATTAGTCTCCCGTGCAGCGGCATGGTCCCGGCCTGGATGACCATCAGCAGGTCGGGGCCATCAGAGGGAGCAGGGTGCGGCGGTGGCATTCCATTGTAGGATGGTGACGGCTGCAAAGTCACGTCGCTAATTGCAGTGCGGGCAGGCACAGCAGGAGGGGTGAAGGAGCGGCAATAGATTATAGAAGGACGTGACCGGGGCCCAGGAGAGGCATGAGACTGGGGCCCAGAAGGGGCAAGGGCCTAGGGGGAGCATGGCCCAGCCCAAACTGGTATATTTGTGCTCAGTCCGTGCAGCATAGCTGGTCTGCAGTCGCCTGGGTTAATCCTTGCCACTGGACCAAGACCGAGCTCTGACAAGCCAGTGTGGCTGGTGTGCAAAATCCAAACACAGGCAGGTTCCACCCTTCAAAATGTAGCTCGGGATCTGCAATATTACGTCCTTCATTAAAACACCTGTGAACTTATTCTTTTTGGGCATGGAAGCAAGTCATCCTCGCTTCCAGGGACTGCCTGTGATGATGATGATGGTTATGGAGAAATGAAATATTGGACACAGGGTGTTTGAAACAATATTGAGACAGAACATTAATCTCCAGCTCAGGGACAGGGTTTTGCTGAGCAGCAGAAACAAAGTCTCAGTGCCAGAATGAACATGGTTCAGTGCCCAATGGGAGCCCAGTAAATCCTGTCCTATTCACTGATTGGCTGTTCCTATTTACCCAGCATTCCCGGCAATAGAGAATGTGCCGACCCCAGACTACAGGGGTCCAGTGCGCAGGCGCGAGACCTGGCTGTAATCGGAGCATGCGCGGTGCGTGTAATGGCGGAGCGGCTGTGGTGAAATGTGTTCCGTAAAGCAGCTCAATATGCGCGGGGCGGAGGTGAGTAAAGGACCAGCGGGGAGCCGGGGAGGCTTCATAAACACCTGGTGGCCGCCGGCAGCCCGGGATAACAACCGGAATATCGGCGGCTGCAGCCTCGAGGCTTTCTCCCGGTCACAGGCCCAGGGTAACGGCGGCCATCTTTGTACAGGAAGGCAGGGTCAGTCCTCCGACATCTTTGTTCAGTGAGCAGCAAAGCGCATGCGCTGCCATCTTGGTAAAGTAACAGCTGAGTTATATTCTGACACCTCGGATTTCTCACCATCTCCGAGAGGCGCTGCTCAGTGCTCAGCTTCTGGTTACATCCCAGACAATTGTAACAGGAAAGCCCCAGAGCTGTTCACTCCCAGGGTTAGAGTCCCCATGTACAGTCCCAGGGTTAGAGTCCCCATGTACAGTCCCAGGGTTAGAGTCCCCATGTACAGTCCCAAGGTTAGAGTCCCCATGTACAGTCCCAGGGTTAGAGTTCCCATGTACAGTCCCAGGGTTAGAGTTCCCATGTACAGTCCCAGGGTTAGAGTCCCCATGTACAGTCCCAGGGTTAGAGTCCCCATGTACAGTCCCAGGGTTAGAGTCCCCATGTACAGTCCCAGTGTTAGAGTCCCCATGTACAGTCCCAGGGTTAGAGTCCCCATGTACAGTCCCAGGGTTAGAGTCCCCATGTACAGTCCCAGGGTTAGAGTCCCCATGTACAGTCCCAGGGTTAGAGTCCCCATGTACACTCCCAGGGTTAGAGTCCCCAGGTACAGTCCCAGGGTTAGAGTCCCCATGTACAGTCCCAGCGTTAGAGTCCCCATGTACAGTCCCAGGGTTAGAGTTCCCATGTACAGTCCCAGGGTTACAGTCCCCATGTACAGTCCCATGTACATCTCATAAGAACATAATAACCTAAGAAATAGGAGCAGGAGTGGATCATTTGGCCCCTGGATCCTGCTCTGCCATTCAATAAGATGATGGCTGATCTGATCATGGAATCACCTCCACTTCCCTGCCCGCTCCACATCACCCTTTAATCCCTTATCGTCAAAAATCTGTCTATCTCTGCCTTAAATACATTCAATGACCAAGCCTCCACAGCTCTCGGGCAGAGAATTCCACAGATTTACAACTATCTGAGCGAATAAATTTCTCCTCATCTCAGTTTTAAATGGGTGGCCCCTTATTCTGAGACTGTGCACACTAGTTTTAGTTTACCCTGAGTGGAAATATCCTCTCTGGATCCACCTTGTCCAGTTCCCTCGTTATATGTTTCAATAAGATCACCTCTCATTCTTTTGAACTCCAATGTGTATCGGACCAACCTACTCAACCTATCCTCATAAGACAATCCCCTCATCGCCAGAATTAACCTCTGAACAGCCTCCAATGCAAGTATATCCTTCCTTAAATACAGAGACCAAACTGCATGCAGTATTCTGGGTGTGGTCTCACCAATACCCTGTACAGTTGTAGCAGGACTTCTCTGCTTTATCCCCCTTGCAATAAAGGCCAATGTTCCATTTGCCTTCCTGATTACTTGCTGTACCTGCACATTAACTTTTTGTGTTTTATGCACAAACATCCTCAGGTCTCTCTGTCCTGCAGCACATTGCAATTTTTCTCCATTTAAATTATAATTTGCTTTTCTATTATTTCTGTCAAAGTGGATAACCTCACATTTTCCCATATTATACTACATCTGACAAATTTTTGCCCACTCATTTCGCCTGTCGATATCCCTTTGCAGATTTTTCGTGTTCTCGATTTGCTTTCCCCCCCATCTTTGTATCATCGGCAAACTTGGCTCTATTACACTCGGTCCCTTCTTCCAAGTCATTAATATAGATTGTAAATAGTTGAGGAACGAGCACCGATACCAGCGGCACCCCACTAGTCACCATTTGCCAACCGGAAAAAGACCCATTTATCCTGACTCTCTGTTTTCTGTTAGTTAACCAATCCTCTCTCCATGCTAATATACTGCCCCCAACACTATGAGGTTTATCTTGTGCAGTAACCTCTTATGTGGTACCTTATCAAATGCCTTCTGGAAATCCAAATACACCACATCCACTGGTTCCCCCTTATCTATTCTGCTTCTTACATCATCAAAGGACTCCAGCAAATTTATCAAACATGATTTCCCTTTCATAAAGCCATACTGACTCTGCTGGATTGAATCGTGCTTTTCCAAATGTCCCGCGACTGCTTCCTTAATAATGGTCTCCAGCATTTTCCCAATGACAGATGTTAGGCCAACTGGTCTATAGTTTCCTGCTTTTTGTCTGCCTCCTTTTTTAAATAGAGGCATTACATTTTTGGTTTCCAATCTGTTGGGACCACCCCAGAATCCAGGGAATTTTGGTAGATTACAACTAATGTGTCCACCATCTTTGCAGCCACTTCTCTTAAGACCTTACGATGTAAGCCATCAGGGCAAGGTGACTTGTCTGCCTTTAGTCCCATTATTTTACCGAGTTCTACTTCATAATGAATAGTGATTGTATTAAGTTCCTGCCTCATGAAAGCCCCTTGATTATACACTTCGGTATTACTCTCAGTGACCGAGTGTTTTACTCTAATTAAACTGATCTCAGATTGTTTCTGTTAGATATTAACTCCTGCACGGTCCCAGCAAACACTCCCACTCCCTCATCCCTCCGATGTTGCTGCAGGATTGCTTTGTGAAGATGGGCTCATGGAGAGAAACACCCTGCACGGAATGATCTCAAATTGAGCAGCTCCAAGGGACAAAGCTCCCAGCTTTAATCATTCTCTGTCCTTTCCCCCAGGTCCAGTTCCTTTGCTCAGATTCTGATAAAAGTAAATTGGGAAAAGTGCACTTTGATTTTAACAGGCTGAATTATTGCAGAGAGCTGCGCATGCACGGTTCAGCCCCACCCCCTGTATCAATTCCCAGTGACCAGAAGAGCACATGCACCCTCCCCTCCCCCAGCACTGCCTGTAATCGCCATTCAATCAGTGAGCAGAAGAAAATGGTTTAAAACAGCCAGGAATGGTGACACAGTAGCCCCGGGGTAAGGCAGCGAGGAGCAGCCTCCTTACAGCAGCACAGCACTTTGGGAGCGTGTCCGCAGATGGGCTCAGAGATCAGCATTGAGTCCGGGGGAAACAGCCTGACAGTGAGGATGTGGGGAGTTTCACAAGGTGCATCTATTGCAGGCAACAGGAGAGGAGTGTGGGAGAAGATATTTTAAAGACGGGTTATATTGTTTCGGTGAGCTGAGTTCTCCAAAACCGTGTTGCTGGTGATTGAGAGCTACATTGTCCCTCCCTCAGCTACATCATATTCTCTCCTGCATCCATATCTTAGAACTAATAATGTTCTCGTATTATTATTCTCACAGCAATATTATTCAACCAGCCAGAACAAATGTGATCTTTCCTCCACCCAGAACACAAGGAACAGTGCAGGCAGCTCCTTCTCACACACAGTAAGTAGATTATCACTCACAGAGCGCAGACACACATAACTGGCCTCAAGTCTATTGTCACAGACTACAGAAGCTGTCAGTCCCACAGTGATCCGAAGTGGCAGAGTTACATTGTGAATCTTACAGCCACATGGAGCAGTAGAATCACATGCTGTTTCACCATTAAAACAGATCACACTGACAGGTACATTAAACACCAACACTCACTTGCCAGAAACTGGCAGGTAGAGAATAAAAGACAATCATCTATCAGAAAAAATGTCAAACAGAAAGTATAAACCACATTAGCATATCAGAAGCTGATGGGTACAGAGCAAAAGCCATATTCATGTTTCAGAATCTGACAGATTCAGTATTTAAACCCCCCGAACATACCAGAAGATGACAGGTGCAGAATAAACCGCACATTCCCGTACCACAGACTGACAGATACAGTATACAACACACACCCACATATATGAAAGTGACAGTAACAGAATAAAATTCCCACTTGCATACCAGAGATTGACAGGTAAAGTGTAAATCCCATGAGCACATATCGAAAAACTGAAAGGCAGTCAGTAAAATGTTTACTTGCATCGCAGAAACTGATAGGGGCAGAATAAAACCCACACACACATATCTGAACAATGACAGGTAGAAGGCAAAATCTTCACACATATCAGAGAAATACAGGTTAAAAGTTCAATTGATTCTCATGTTCACATACCAGAGACAAGCAGATACAGAGTAAATTCTACACTCACATAGCAGCAACTGACAGGTACAGTCTAAAACATACAATCCAGAAGCAGGAACAAATAGGTACAGTCTAACATAGCAGAAACTGAGAAGCACAGATTAAACCTGAACACACAACAAAACCCGACAGTTACAGAAAAATACACACATTTGCATATGAGAGACTGAGAAATACAGTATAAAACCCACACTCACACACATCAGAGGCTGACTTATTACAATCCATATTCCCATAACATAAATTGACATAAAGTGACATGCCCAGACTCACAAACCAGTAATTGACAGGTACAAGGTAAAGAGCTCTCTTTCATTCCAGAAACTGAAAGGTACAAAGGAAAGCCCACTCGCAATTAAACAGAAACTGGCAGTTGTAGACTAAGGCCCACAATCACATATCAGAAATTGACGGGTACAGAATAAAACCTAGACTCCCATAACAGAAATGGAGATACAGAGAAAGGCCCACACTCACATAGCAGACACAGATAGATACAGAGTGAAACTCAGACTCATTTACCAGAGACCGACAGTTTCAGCATAAACACTCACCTCCATAACACAAATTGACAGTTAGAAAGTAAAACCAATACTTTAAAAGATTGGGGGTACACAGTAAAACAATACTAACATACTGGAGAATGATGGGTATGGAGTAGAGCTCACATTCACATCACAGAGATGGACAGATACAGCACAAAATACACACTCACTCACCAAGAATGGAAAGATACATTGAAACATTGAAAATAGGTGCAGGAGCAGGCCATTCGGCCCTTCTAGCCTGCACCACCATTCTATATGATCATGGCTCATCATGCAACTTCAGTACCCCACTCCCGCTTTCTCTCCATACCCCCTGAGCCCCTTAGCCGTAAGGGCCACATCTAACTCCCTCTTGAATAAATCCAACAAACAGTACTCCACAACTTTCTGTGGTAGAGAACTTCACAGGTTTACCACTCTGGGTGAAAAAGTTTCTCCTCATTTCAGTCCGATAAGGCTTACCCCTTATCCTTAGACTGTGACCCCTGATTCTGGACTTCCCCAACATCAGGAACATTCTTCCTGCCTCTAACCTGTCCAGTTCCGTCATAATTTTATATGTTGCTATGAGATCCCCTCTCATTCTTCTAAATTCCAGTGAGTGTAAGCCTAGCCGATCCAGTCTTTCTTCATATGTCAGTCCTGCCATCCCGGGAATTAGTCTGGTGAACCTTCGCTGCACTCCCTCAATAGCAAGCACGTCCTTGCTCAGATTAAGAGACCAAAACTGCACACAATACTCAAAGTGTGGTCTCAGCAAGGCCCTGTACAATTGCAGTAAGACTTCCCTGCTCGTATACTCAAATCGCCTTGCTATGAAGGCCAACATGCCAGTTGCTTTCTTTACTGCCTGCTGGACCTGCATGCCTACCTTCAGTGACTGATGTACCATGACACCCAGGTCTCTTTGCACCTCCCATTTTACTAATCTGTCACCATTCAGATAATCTGCCTTCCTGTTTTTGCACCCAAAGTGAATAACCTCACATTTATCCACATTATGCTGCATCTGCCATGCAATTGCCCATTCACCTAACCTATCCAAGTCACCCTGCAGCCTCTTAGCATCCTACTCACAGCTCACACTGCCACCCAGCTTAGTGTCATCTGCAAATTTGTAGATATTACGTTAAATTCCCTCATCTAAATAATTAATGGATGTTGTAAATTAATGAGATCCCAGCACTGAACCTTACGGCACCCCACTAGTCAATGCCTGCCATTCTGAAAAGGACACGTTTATTCCCACTCTTTGCTTCCTGTCTGCCAAGCAGTTCTCCCTCCACATCAATACATTACCCCCAATACTATGTACCTTAATTTTGCACACTAATCTCTGGTGTGGGACGTTGTCAAAAGCCTTTTTTTAATTCCAAATGCACCACATCCACTGGTTCTCCCTTATCCACTCTACTAGTTACATCCACAAAAAACTCAAGAAGATTTGTCAAGCATGATTTCCCTTTCATAAATCCATGCTGACTTGGACCGATCCTGTCACTGCTTTCCAAATGCTCTGCTATTACATCTTTAATAATTGATTCCAGCATTTTCCCCACCACCAATGTCAGGCTAACCGGTCTATAATTCCCTGTTTTCTCTCTCCCTACTTTTTTAAAAAGTGGGGTTACATTAGCTACCCTCCAATCCATAGGTACTGATCCAGAATCTATAGAATGTTGGAAAATGACCACCAATACATCTACTATTTCTAGGGCCACTTCTTTAACTACTCTGGGATGCAGACTATCAGACCCTAAGGATTTATCGGCCTTCAGTCCCATCAGTTTCCCTACAACCATTTCCTGACTAATAAGGATTTCCCTCAGTTCATCTTTCCCGCGAGACCCTCGGTCCCCTAGTATTTTCGGCAGGTTATTCGTGTCTTCCTTAGTGAAGACAGAACCAAAGCATTTGTTCAATTGGTCTGCCATTTACTTGTTCCCCATTATAAATTCACCTGATTCTGACTGCAAGGGACCGATATTAGATTTCACTAATCTTTTTCTCTTCACATATCTTTAGAAGCTTTTGCAGTCAGTTTTTTATGTTCCCTGCAAGCCTACTCTCATATTCTATTTTCCCCCTCCTTATTAAACTCTTAGTCCTCCTCTGCTGAATTCTAAATTGCTCCCAGTCCTCAGGTTTGCTGCTTTTTCAGGCCAATTTATGTGCCAGTGTCCCTAATTTCCTTGGTTAGCCACGGTTGAGCCACCTTTCATGTTTTATTTTTACGCCAGACAGGGATGTATAATAGTTTTAATTCATCCATGTGATCTTTAAATGTCTGCCATTGCCAATCCACCATCAACCCTTTAAGTATTATTCGCCTGTTTATCCCAGCCAAATCACGTCTCATACCATCGAAGTTTCCTTCAAGTTCAGGACCCCAGTCTCTGAGTTAACTGTGTCGCTCTCCATCTTAATGAAGAATTCTACCATATTATGGCCACTTTTCCCTATGGGGCCACGCACGACTAATTGCTAATTAATCCTCTCTCGTTACACAAGACCCAGTCTAGGATGGCCGGCTCTCCAGTTGGTTCCTCGACATATTGGTCAAGAAAACCATCCCTTATACACTCCAGGAAATCCTCCTCTACAATATTGCTACCGGTTTGGTTAGCCCAATCAATATGTAGGTAAAAGTCACCTATGGTAACTGCTGTACCCTTATTGCACGCCTCCCTAATTTCCTTTTTGATGCCATCCCCAACCTCCCTACTACTGTTAGTTGGGTTTGTTTACAGACCACCAAACGTTTTCTGCCCTTTGTTGTTTCGCAGTTCGACCCATACAGATTCCACATTATCCCAGCCAATGTCCTTCCTTACGATTGCATTAACCTCCTCTTTAACCATTAACTCTACCCCACCTTCTTTTCTTTCTTCAATATTGAATACCCCTGCATATTATGTTCCCAGCCTTGGTTACCCTGGACCCATGTCTCTGTAATCCGAATTACATCATATCCATTAACAGCTATATGTGCAGTTAATTTGTCCACCTTATTACCAATGCTCCTCACTTTGAGACTCAGAGCCTTCAGGCTTGTTTTTTTAAAACTCTTTATCCTTTTAGAATTATGTTGTAATGTGGCCCTTTTTGATACAGAATGAAACCCACAGGCAATTACCAGAAATTGACAGGAACAGGATAAAACCCACGCTCTCGTATCAGAAACTAACATACAGAGTAAAATCCTCATCCACATACCAGAGATGGACAGATATGAGTAAAATCCACACTCCCATACGAGACTACATTAGAAAATAAGAACATAAAAAATAGGAGCAAGAGCAGGCCATACGGCCCCTCGAGCCTGCTCCACCATTTAATACGATCATGGCTGATCCGATCATGGACTCGGGTCCACTTTCCTGCCCACTCCCCATAACCCCTTATTCCCTTATCGGTTAAGACACTGTCTATCTCTGTCTTAAATATATTCAATGTCCCAGATTCCACATCTCTCTGAGGGAGCGAATTCCACAGATTTACAACCCTCAGAGAAGAAATTCCTCCTCATCTCAGTTTCAAATGGAGGGCCCCTTATTCTAAGATTATGTCCCCTATTTCTAGTCTCCCCAATCAGTGAAAACATCCTCTCTGCTACCACCTTGTCAAACCCCCTCATTATCTTATACGTTTCGATAAATCACCTCTCATTTGTTCTTCTGAATTCAATGAGTAGAGGCCCAACCTCCTCAACCTTTTCTCATAAGTCAACCCCCTCATCTCCGGAATCAACCCAGTGGACCTTCTCTCAACTTCCTGCAAAGCAAGTGTATCCTTTCATAAATATGGAAACCAAAACTGCACGCAGTATTCCAGGTGTGGCCTCACCAATACCCTGTGTAACTGTAGCAAGACTTCCCTGCTTTTATACTCCAGCCCCTTTGCAATAAAGGCCAAGATTGCATTGGCCTTCCTGATCACTTGCTGCACATGCATACTAACCTTTTGTGTTTCATGCACAAGTACCCCCAGGTCCCGCTGTACTGCACCACTTTGCAATCTCTCTCCATTTAAATAATAACTTGCTCTTTGATTTTTTTCTGCCATAATGCATGACCTCACACTTTCCAACATTATACTCCATCTGCCAAATGTTTGCCCACTCACTTAGCCTGTCTATGTCCTTTTACAGATTATTTGTGTCCTCCTCACACGTTGCTTTTCCTCTCATCTTCATATCGTCAGCAAACTTGGCTACGTTAAAGTCGGTCCCTTCTTCCAAGTCGTTAATATAGATTGTAAATAGCTGGGGTCCCAGCACTGATCCCTGCGGCACCCCACTAGTCACTGATTGCCAACCCAAGAATGAACCATTTACCCCAACTCTCTGTTTTCTGTTAGTTAGCCAATCCTCTATCCATGCTAATATATTACCCCCAGCCCCGTGAACTTTTATCTTGTGCAGTAATCTTTTATGTGGCACCTTGTCAAATGTCTTCTGGGAATCCAAATACAAAAGACGCACTTTATCCACCCTGTTCATTACATGCTCAAAGAATTCCAGCAAATTTGTCAAACTTAACTTCCCCTTCATAAATCCATGCTGACTCTGCCTGACCGAATTATGCTTTTCCAAATGTCGTGCTATTGCTTCTTTAAGAATGAACTCTTCAACATTTTCCCAACCACAGATGTTAGGCTAACTGGTCTATAGTTTCCTGCTTTTTGTCTGCCTTCTTTTTAACCGAGTGCGGCTCTCAGTCCCCGGGCAACACGGAGTGCGGCTCCCGGGCCCCGCGCAACACCGAGTGCGGCTCCCGGGCCCCGGGCAACACCGAGTGCGGCTCTCAGTCACCGGGCAACACCGAGTGCGGCTCCCGGGCCCCGGGCAACATCGAATGCGGTTCTCAGTCCCCGGGCAACACCGAGTGTGGCTCTCGTTCCCCGGGCAACACCGAGTGCGGCTCTCAGTCCCCGGACAACACCGAGTGTGGCTCTCAGTCCCCGGGCAACACCGAGTGTGGCTCTCAGTCCCCGGACAACACCGAGTGTGGCTCTCAGTCCCCGGGCAACACCGAGTGAGGCTCTCGGTCCCCGGACAACACCGAGTGCGGCTCTCGGTCCCCGGACAACACCGAGTGCGGCTCTCGGTCCCCGGGCAATGCCAAGCGCGGCTCTCGGGCCCCGAGTCAGAGCCACCGGGCCCGGCCCCAGCAACCCCCGGGGGCAGCATCTCCCCCACACCAGGCAAACAACAACTTACATTTATACAGCAGGCCCAGCAATTCCCAGCCGCTCTGTATCAGTGGGTGCTGGATGTGGAAGTCACTCACTGGCCTCCTGTGTGGGTCTGTTTGTTACATCAGTTTGAGCTGGATGGAGAGTGGGTAGAAGCTGCTGGGTATCACCCCCAGTAATTCTGGGCCCAGTGGGAACAACAATTTCCCATGTGGGCCTGTCGAGGGAGGTGGGAACCCTTCCCTGAAGGACAGCAGTGATCCAGATGTGTTTTTATGACAATCCGGCAGCTTTCATGGTCACTTTTGTCTCGTGCCGGCCCCACAAATGACCAGACTCATTAAGCTCAATTTCACAATCTGCCTTTGTGGTTTTGTGGGTTCTCTCACACACTCCCTTTTTCCTGTTTGAAATTCACTTTACAGGGTGTTAAAAGGGGAGGATTTGTAGACTGGAAGCTCAAACCAAACATCACCTCAAGATCTGACAGTCACTCGGTACATCGGGACTGGAATATCATCAGCTTTTGACCATGGAAGCAGAAGGCACCGTTCACAGTGGGGAGAAACGGTACACGTGCTCTGTGTGTGGACAAGGCTTCAGCCGATCGTCCAACCTGGAGAGACACAAGTGCAGTCACACTGGGGAGAAACCGTGTAAATGTGGGGATTGTGGGAAACGTTTCAACTCCCATCCCAGCTGGAAACACATCGTCGAGTTCACACTGGGGAGAGACCGTTCACCTGCTCCGACTGTGGGAAGGGATTCATTCAGTCATCCGACCTGCTGATACACCAGCGAGTTCACACTGGGGAGAGACCGTTCACCTGCTCCAAGTGTGGGAAGAGATTCGCTACATCATCCCACCTGCTGACACACCAGCGAGTTCACACTGGGGAGAGGCCATTCACCTGCTCCGACTGTGGGAAGGGATTCATTCAGTTATCCCACCTACTGATACACCAGCGAGTTCACACTGGGGAGAGGCCATTCACCTGCTCCGAGTGTGGGAAGAGATTCACTGCATCATCCAGCCTGCTGATACACCAGCGAGTTCACACTGGGGAGAGGCCGTTCACCTGCTCTGACTGTGGGAAGGAATTCACTGCATCATCCCACCTGCTGAAACACCAGCGACTTCACACTGGGGAGAGACCTTTTAAATGTTCTGAGTGTGGGAAGGGATTCACTCGGTCATCCCACCTGCTGACACACCAGCGAGTTCACACTGGGGAGAGGCCGTTCATCTGCTCTGAGTGTGGGAAGGGATTCTCTCTGTCAGGCAACCTGCTGAGACACCAGCGAGTTCACAAGTCACTGCAGGGGTTGGATTCTGTTGTTATTGCTGCTGGTAATCACATCCTGGACTGCATCGTGTTCATTCTGATAGTTGGGGTTTATAAATCCTGTAACGCTGATGTTAATAACTCCTGTAACTGGATTGGAGTTTAATATTTGGGTTATAGACACACAAATTAGTGTTGCTTTCAACACATTGCTGTGGATATTTGTCTTTCCCACCTGAGTGTTTAGCATCACCTGATTGGAGCTGAGAAAGGACATTCTGTGGGGAGGATTTTACAGGGGGAACAGAACTTGAGCCTGGACACAGTCCTTCAGTGCCACACTGAGATCACCTCATTCTTCTGAACTCCAATGTGTCTAGGTCCAACCTACTCAACTTATCGTCATAAGTCAACCCCCTCATCTCCGGAATCAACTCTGGAATGTGCAGCAGACATGAGCAAGGACCGGAGGCTTATTAAATGACACATATTTCATTACAGACAATGTTAGACTGGGAGAAATGTTCAGTTAGAACATGAGAACATAATAAATAGGAGCCGGAGTAGGCCATTTGACCCCTCGGGCCTGCTCCGCCATTCAAAAAGATCATGGCTGATCTGATCATGGACTCAGTTCCACTTCCCTGCCCGCTGCCCATAATCCTGTACTCCCTTAATCGCTCAAACATCTGTCTATGTTTCCGCCTTAAATATATTCAAAGACCCAGCCTCCACAGCTCACCTGGGCAGAGAATTCCACAGATTTACAACCCTCAGAGAAGAAATTTCTCATCTCAGTTTTAATTGGGTGGTCCCTTATTCTAAGACTATGTCTCCTTCTTTTAGTTTCCCCTATGAGTGGAAATATCCTCTCAGCATCCACCTTGTCGAACCCCCTTATTTTCTTATGTTTCGATAAAATCACCTCATTCTTCTGAACTCCATTGTGTTTAGGCCCAAACTACTCGACCTATTTTCATAAGTCAATCCTCTCTTCTCCTGGATCAACCTAGTGAACCTTCACTGAACAGCCTCCAATGCAGGTCTATCCTTCCTTAAATACAGAGACCAAAATACAGAGTCTATTACAGGCAAAATGCCAATCAAACCAGCAGCACACTGGCACCTTAACAGTGTCTCATTGGCCGACAGGCTTTTCTTTAATAGATTTGCTGAGTGGATATAAACTTAAACCAGGTTTACAGGCGTGATGCTCTATTCACATATTGAAGGTAGAAGAGATGCTGTGGGGCACATGCGAAGTCCAGTAGCTGAAAGTGATTAACAGACTGGGTTTTGTGTTTACTGATCCCGGGCATGTTACCAATACCAGCAAAATCGAAGCCCATGGAATAACGGGGACAGTGGCAGCATGGATATGAAAGTGGGTAAGTGACACACAGAGTAGTGGTGAACGGTTGTTTTTCAGACTGGAGGAAGTGGTGTTCCCCAGGGGTCGGTACTGGGGCCACTGCTTTTTTTGACCTATATTAATGACCTAGACTTGGGTGTACAGGGCACAATTTCCAAATCTACAGCTCACACAAAACTTGGATGTACAGTGAACAGTGAGGAGGATGGTGATAGACTTCGAACCCCCTTATTATCTTATGTTTCGATAAAATCATCTCTCATTCTTCTGCACTCCAATGTGTTTAGGCCCACTAGCTTCCACACTAAAAATGAGTCCTTTGGTGGCTGAACAGCCCACCCATTACACCAGCGTGTCTATGTGGCAGATGAAATTTAACGTAGAAATGTTCAAAAGTGATACATCTTTGTCGGAAGAAAGAGGAGAGGAAATATAAACTAAAGGATACAATTGTAAAGGGGTGCGTGAACAGAGAGACCCAGGAGTATGTGTGCACCAATCACTGAAGGTTGCAGTGCTGGTTGAGAAAGTGGTTACAAAGACTTACGGGATCCTATTTTTCATGAATAGAGGTAGAGAGTACAGAAGTGTGGATATTATGTTGAACCTGCATAAAACTCTGGTTCGGCCTCAACTGGAGTATTGTATGCAGTTCTGGGTCATCATCATCATAGGCAGTCCCTCAAATCGAGGAAGACATGCTTCCACTCTAAAAATGAGTCCTTTGGTGGCTGAACAGTCCAATACGAGAGCCACAGTCCCTGTCACAGGTGAGATAGATAGTCGTTGAGGGAAGGGGTGGGTGGGACAGGTTTGCCGCACGCCCTTTTTGATGCCACGGTTGATTTCTGCATGCTCTCGGCGATGAGACTCGAGGTGCTCAGCGCCCTCCCGGATGCTCTTCCTCCACTTAGGGCGGTCTTTAGCCAGGGACTCCCAGGTGTATCAGGGAGGCTTTGATGGTGTCCTTGTAACATTTCATCAGCCACACCTTTGGTTCGTTTGCTGTGAAGGAGTTCTGAGTAGAGTGCTTGCTTTGGGAGTCTCGTGTCTGGCATTCGAACAATGTGGCCTGCCCAGCGGAGCTGATCAAATGTGGTCAGTGCTTCAATGCTGCAGATGTTGGCCTGGTCGATGACGCTAACGTTTGTGTGTCTGTCCTCCCAGGTAATTTGTATGATCTTGCGGAGACATCGTTATTGGTATTTCTCCAGCAACTTAAGGTGTCTACTGTACATAGTCCATGTCTCTCAGCCGTACCGGAGGGTGGGTATTACAACAGCCCTGTAGACCATGAGCTGGGTGCTGGGGGTGAGATACCTACTGTACATAGTCCATGTCTCTCAGCCATACCGGAGGGTGGGTATTACAACAGCCCTGTAGACCATGTGCTTGGTTGTAGATTTGAGGACGTGGTCTTCAAAGACACTTTTCCTCAAGCGGCCGAAGGCTGCACTGGAGGCGGTGTTTAATCTTGTCGTCAATGTCTGCTCTTGCTGACAAGAGGTTCCCGAGGTATGGGAAATGGTCCACACTTTCCAGGGTCATGCCATGGATTTTGATGACTACGGGGTGTGGGTGAAGTGGGGAGTGCTATGTGGCGAGGACAGGCTGGTGAAGGACCTTTCTCTTATGGATGTTTAGTGTAAAGCCCATGCTTTCGTAACGTCAGTAAATACGTCGACTATGACTTGAAGTTCAGCCTCTATATGTGCGCAGACACAGGTATTATCCGCGTACGGTAGCTCAACGACAGAGATTGAGGTGGTCTTGGACCTGGCCTGGAGACGACGAAGGTTGAACAGGTTCCCACTGGTTCTGTAGTTTAGTTCCACTCCAGCGGGGAGCTTGTTGACTGAACTGGAGCAATTCTGGCTACCACAATTTAGTAAGCATGCGAAGGCCTTTTGAGAGCGTGCAGAAAAGATTTATGAGAATGAATCCAGGGATGAGGGACTTCAATTATGTGGATAGTCTGGAGAAGTTGGGGTTGTTCTCAGAACAGAGAAGATTGAGAGGAGATTTGACAGAGGTGTTCAAAATCATTAGAGGTCTGGTCAGAGTAGCTGGAGTGGGATTAGCAGAAGCACTTTCAGATAGCCAACATAGGCTCGACGGGCAAATGGTCTCCTTCCATGTTGTAACCAGTCTCTGATTCTAGGAAGAAGAAAAATGTGTTGCCCAGGATGCTCCATCTCCCGGGCACTGGGACCCAGTTGGGAACAGAGACTTTGAAGCCCCGCCCACTCTCTGTTCCTGAACGAAGATGGCCACGCATGCGCCCTGATCCCGCTCTGTGCAAGATGGCGGCCAGTGACCCCGCTCACCCGGGGCCTGTCACCACGGGGCATGTGGGCTCTAATTCGGGGCCTGAGATTTATTCTGTATCTAAGCCGTGCTGTACCTGCTCTGGTAGTGTTCGATGGGACAGTGTAGATGAAGCATTTTAATACATACGAAAAATGACGGACAGGTAAAGACCATCTGGTCCATCAAGCCTGTCCCACACAATTGCGATATATCACAGCGTATACACTCCACTCCACCCGAATCCATGTGATCTCCTGGGAGAGGCAAAAATACAGATTTTAAAAAAACCTAGGACAATTTGGGAAAATAAAATCTGGGAAATTCCTCTCCAACCCATCTAAGTGATGGAAACTAGTCCAGGAGATCACTCTGGCCATTAAACTCCCTGCAGTACCTACCTTCTGTAAGTGTTAATCTCCGCCGCAGCCAGAAACAAATCCAGCTTTTACTTGAAGGAATTCAATGAGTCTGTATCCACCACATGAGAGGGCAGCTTGTTCCAGAGGTCTACTGTTCTCTGGGAAAAGAACCACCTCCTGATGTCTAACCTAGATCTAGCCTTGTACAACTGAAATTTGTGTCCCCTGGTCCTGCCTAACCTATTTAAGTGAAATAAACAGTCAGCTGGAACACTCTCCTTCACTTTCATTATCTTATAAACCGCAATCATATCGCCCTAAGTCTACACTGCTCTAAGGTAAAGAGTCCCAACTCTTTTAACCTATCTTGATAACTAAGATCCTTTAGACTTGGAATTAGTCGAGTGACCCTTTCCAGAACCTCAATATCACCCACCATGTGAGGAGACCAAAACTGGACACAGTATTCCAAGTGTGGCCTAACTAAGGTCTTGTACTCGGACAAAACATTACTCCTCGTCTTATACTGAATTGTCCTATGGATACACCCCAGCACCCTATTTGCTCTAACTGTCGCTGCACTGCATTGCTCGTGTACCTTTAAGGGTGTATTCACGAGAATGTCTAAATCTCCACCATCTTTAATGCCTTTCACTGGAGGGTGTATGAATGTTGAGCATTTGCCCTGTCCACATGCATAACACTGAACTTATCTAAGTTATACATAATTTTCCAGTTGTTAGTGTTAGTTTTTATCAGAAGAATCACTCAACACTCAGAGTCGGTTCCAACGCCAGTGCGGCCTATATTTACGCCAGCGGGGAGGAAATCACAAGACTGAGTCCAGGCTTCTCTCCGCTGAACAAATGGTTTCATGGATCTTTATAGGTTTTACAACAGTTTACTACCGTTACATACAACAGTTTAATACAGTTACAATAGACCAAGAGCGTTAGTCTCTAAACGTAAAGTGGCTCATGTGTTGCCAAGAGATGTATTGCGACGGGGTGTGTTGCTAGGGATGACGCATGTGTCTTGCAACATGGCCTGGGCTTCTCTTATCTTACTGTCCTTGGATGCTGGAATTGGGTAGCCTCCTTATCCCCATCCTTCTACAGAGCCGTATTGTTACTAGAACATTTGGTCCAGAGGCCTTGCTGATTAGAGACACCTGCAGAGCTTGCATGCTGGTCCTGTGTGTGGGAAACAACAAGTATCAGTCTCCAGGAATGCAGTCTATTTCAGCTAACAGAAATCCCTTGAGGCTTCACTGGTTACCATTTCATGGTACAAGTTACATGTTACATATTTAATTCTAACCTTATCCTACAGGTGCCGTTGCCCGAGGGTGCCTAATACCTACAACACAGTCATGAGGCCAGTGTCCCAACACTTCAACATCTGCCTGAATCAGACGAGCCACTTCTCCAGTTCGAGCACTCGCACAGATCTTGGTATCATTTCAAAATTGTGCCCCAACCCCAAAATCCAGATCATTAATAAAAATAGGGAAAAGCAATGGTCCCAACACTGAGCCCTGCAGGACACCACTGGTGACTGGTCTCCAAACAGATCCAAATCCATCAAAAACTGCTCTTTACCTACATCCTGCAGGCCAGTTCTGTATCCACTTCAATATATTTCACTAATACCAGAGACTCCGATCTTAGAGAAGCCTCTTGTGCGATACCTTATCAAAAGGTTTTTGGAAATCTAAGCAGACAATGTCTACTGGGCTTCCCTCATCCACCAACTTTGTAACTTCTTCAAAAAATACAATTAGAGTTGTGAGACATGAACTCTTTATGAAGCCATGTTGGCTTTCCCTAATATGTCCCTCCCTATACAAGTATTCATATATTGCATCGCTTATGATTCTTTCCAGCATCTTACCTATTACTGATATTAAACTGATGGGCCTATAGTCACCCAGGTCTGCATTGTCACATTGTTTTAAAAATGGGGACTACTTTCGCCTCCTTCCTATCTGTAAGGCCCATTCCAGAGTGCAGTGAGCTATTAAACATAAAGGCCAGGTGCTCACACAGCACATGTCCGATCTCCCGGAGGGGCTCACACAGCACATGTCCCATCTCCCGGAGGACCCTCACACAGCACATGTCCCATCTCCCGGAGGACCCTCACACAGCACATGTCCGATCTCCCGGAGGGGCTCACACAGCACATGTCCCATCTCCCGGAGGACCCTCACACAGCACATGTTCCATCTCCCGGAGGGGCTCACACAGCACATGTCCCATCTCCCGGAGGGGCTCACACAGCACATGTCCCATCTCCCGGAGGACCCTCACACAGCACATGTCCCATCTCCCGGAGGGGCTCACACAGCACATGTCCCATCTCCCGGAGGACCCTCACACAGCACATGTCCCATCTCCCGGAGAATTCTCACACAGCACATTTCCCATCTCCCGGAGGACCCTCACACAGCACATGTCCCATCTCCCGGAGGACCCTCACACAGCACATGTCCCATCTCCCGGAGGACCCTCACACAGCACATGTCCCATCTCCCAGAGAACCCTCACACAGCACATGTCCCATCTCCCGGAGGGGCTCACACAGCACATGTCCCATCTCCCGGAGGATCCTCACACAGCACATGTCCCATCTCCCGGAGGACCCTCACACAGCACATGTCCCATCTCCCGGAGGACCCTCACACAGCACATGTCCTATCTCCTGGAGGACCCTCACACAACACAAGTCCCATCTCCCGGAGGACCCTCACACAGCACATGTCCCATCTCCCGGAGGATCCTCACACAGCACATGTCCTATCTCCCGGAGGATCCTCACACAGCACATGTCCTATCTCACGGAGGACCCTCACACAGCACGTGTCCCATCTCCCGGAGGGGCTCACACAGCACATGTCCTATCTCCCGGAGGATCCTCACACAGCACATGTCCTATCTCCCGGAAGACCCTCACACAGCACATGTCCCATCTCCCGGATGATCCTCACACAGCACATGTCCCATCTCCTGGAGGACCCTCACACAGCACATGTCCCATCTCCCGGATGATCCTCACACAGCACATGTCCCATCTGCCGGATGATCCTCACACAGCACATGTCCCATCTCCCGGAGGATCCTCACACAGCACATGTCCCATCTCCCGGAGGACCCTCACACAACACAAGTCCCATCTCCCGGAGGGGCTCACACAGCACATGTCCCATCTCCCGGAGGACCCTCACACTGCACATGTCCCATCTCCCGGAGGACCCTCGCACAGCACATGTCCCATCTCTCGGAGGGGCTCACACAGCACATGTCCCATCTCCCGGAGAACCCTCACACAGCACATGTCCCATGTCCCGGAGGACCTTCGGCTGGCTACTCTATGTATTTTTAAGTTCTTACTTTTTTTCTAAAGCAATATTCTTATCTATTTTAATGTTACTGAGGAAAACTAGTGTTATTAAATTCTAATATTTTCGCATGATCTTCAAGGGTGAAGACTCATCAAAGTGCTCATTAATATTTCCGCCATACTCAGCGTGTCCTTTGTAACATGTCCTTGAACACCCTTCAGTGGCCCAACACAGTCTTTGATAGTTCTCTGACTCTTTACATAAATAAAAAAGGCTCTTCCCATGACTGCCACAGTTGCCTACAATTCTTTTTTCCAAATAACCATTTTGCTGATCGAATAGCCGCTTCCGTTTTCTTTGTATTCAACGCTATTTATTTGTGTGTTAAATTTCTTTAATTTATAGAGACATTTCTGTTTACATGTTATTTGTTTTTGCACAGAGCCAGTCAGCCACCTTGGCTTTTTCTTACCACATTTCCATCTTTAGATTTTGGCTACGTTAGTTTTCCACATTTTAATTCTGAAATACGTTCCATTTGTATTCAACATCGGTCACATCACCACCGAGTAGGATTGGCCAATTTACCTGTTGCAAGTCCTCTGCCATTTTGGAGAAGTTTGCCCTTCTGAAATGCGGTGCGAGTTGCAGGTTCTCAGTCACTTTGGTTCTCCTGGCCAATTGGGACCCTACAATGTGATTACTGTTGCCCAGATGTTCCCCCACACGGAGACCTGATAGGAGGTCAGGCTCACTACTAAACACCACATCCAATATATAATTTTCCCAAGTTACTTCATTAACATGTTGAGTCAGGAAACATTCCTGTATATTTTCAATAAATAAGAACAGAAGAAATAGGAGCAGGAGTGGGCCATAAGGCCTCTTGAACCTGCTCCTCCGTTCAATAAGATCATGGCTGATCCGATCATGGATTCAGCTCCACTTCCCTGCCCGCTCCCTATAACCCCTTAATCCCTTATCGTTTAAATAAATTTAAGACAGAAATAGACAGTTTCTTAATGTCCTAACTTCCACAGCTCTCTGAGGCAACGAATTCCACAGATTCACAACCGTTTGAGAGCAGAAATTTCTCGTCATCTCAGTTCTAAATGGGCGGCCCCTTATTCTAAGATCAAGCCATCTAGTTATAGTCTCCCCCATCAGTGGAAACATCTTCTCTGCATCCACCTTGTCAAACCCTGTCATAATCTTATATGTTTCTATAAGATCACCTCTCATTCATAGAAACATAGAAAATCGGTGCAGGAGTAGGCCATTCGGCCCTTCGAGCCTGCAGCACCATTCAATAAGATCATGGCTAATCACTCCCTCAGTATCCCTTTCCTGCTTTCTCTCCATACCCCTTGATCCCCTTAGCCGCAAGGGCCATATCTAACTCCCTCTTGAATATATCCAATGAACTGGCATCAACAACTGTCTGCGGCAGGGAATTCCACAGGTTAACAACTCACTGAGTGAAGAAGTTTCTCCTCATCTCAGTCCTAAATGGCCTACCCCTTATCCTAAGACTGTGTCCCCTGGTTCTGGACTTCCCCAACATTGGGAACATTCTTCCCGCATCTATCCTGTCCTGTCAGAATCTTTTATGTTTCTATGAGATCCCCTCTCATCCTTCTAAATTCCAATGTATAAAGGCCCAAGTGATTCAGTCTCTCCTCATTTGTCAGTCCTGCCATCCCGGGAATCAGTCTGGTGAATCTTCGCTGCACTCCCTCAATAGCAAGAATGTCCTTCCTCAGATTAGGAGACCAAAGCTGAACACAATATTCCAAGTGAGGCCTCACCAAGGCCCTGTATAACTGCTCCTATACTCAAATCCCCTAGCTATGAAGGCCAACATTCCATTTGTCTTCTTCACCACCTGCTGAACCTGCATGCCAACATTCAATGACTGATGAACCATGACACCCAGGTCTCGTTGCACCTCCCCTTTTCCTAATCTGCCACCATTCAAATAATATTGTCATCGCGTTTTTGCCCCCAAAGTGGATAACCTCACATTTATCCACATTATACTGCATCTGCCATGCATTGGCCCACTTACCTAACCTGTCCACTTCAACCTGCAGTCTTTTAGCGTCCCCCTCACCGCTCACACTGCCACCCACTTTAGTGTCATCTGCAAACTTGGAGATATTACATTCAATTCCTTCATCCAAATCATTGATGTATGTTGTAAAGAGCTGGGATCCCAGCATTGAGCCCTGCGGCACTCCACTGGTCACTGCCTGCCATTTAGAAAGGGACCCGTTTAACCCGACTCTCTGCTTCCTGTCTGCCAACCAGTTCTCCATCCACGTCAGTATATTTCCCCCAATACCATGTGCTTTAATTTTGCACACCAATCTCTTGTGTGGGACCTTGTCAAAAACCTTTCGAAAGGCCAAATACATGACTTCCACTGGTTATCCTTGTCCACTCTACTAGCTACATCCTCAAAAAATTGCAGAAGATTTGTCAAGCATGATTTCCCCTTCATAAATCCATGCTGATTTGGACCGATCCTGTCACTGCGTTCCAAATGTGCTGCTATTTAATCTTTAATAATTGATTCCAACAATTTCCCCACTACTGATGTCAGGCTAACCAGTCTATAATTAGCAGCTTTCCCTCTCCCTCCCTTTTTAAAAAGTGTTGTTACATTCGCTACCCTCTAGTCCATAGGAACTGATCCAAAGTCGATAGACTGTTGGAAAATGATCACCAATGAATCTACTATTTCTAGGGCCACTTCCTTAAGTACTCTGGGTTGCAGACAATCAGGCCCCGGGGATTTATCGGACTTCAATCCTATCAATTTCCCTAACACAATGTCCAACCTAATATGGATATCCTTCAGTTCTCATTGGCACTCTGTCCCCTAGTACTTCCAGAAGGTTATATGTGTCTTCCTTCGTGAAGACAGAACCGAATTATTTGTTCAATTGGTATGCCATTTCTTTGTTCCCCATTATAAATTCACCTGAATCCGACTGCAAGGGACCTACATGTGTCTTCACTAATCTTTTTCTCTTCACATATCTATATAAGCTTTTGCAGTCAGTTTTTATGTTCCCAGCAAGATTCTTCTCATACTCAATTTCCCCCCCCCCATTTAATTAAACCCTTTGTCCTCCTCTGCTGAATTCCAAATTTCTCCCAGTCCTCAGGTTTGCTGCTTTTTCTGGCCAATTTATAAGCCGCTATCTTGGATTTAACACTATCCTTAATTTCCTTTGTTAGCCACGGTTGAGCCACCTTCCCAGTTTTATTTTTACTCCAGACAGGGATGTACAATTGCTGAAGTTCATCCATGTGATCTTTAAATGTTTGTCATTGCCTATCCACCGTCAACACTTTAAGTATCATTTGCCAGTCTATTCGAGCCAATTCACGCATCAAACCATCAAAGTTACCTTTTCTTAAGTTCAGAACCTTAGTTTCTGAATTAAGTGTGTCACTCTCCATCATAATGAAGAATTCTACCATATTATGGTCACTCTTCCCCAAGGGGCCTCGCCCAACAAGATTGCTAATTAGTCCCTTCTCATTACATATCACCCAGTCGAGGATGGTCAGCTCCCGAGTTGGTTCCTCGACATATTGGTCTAGAAAACTATCCCCAATACACTCCAGGATATCCTCCTCCACCTCATTGCTACCAGTTTGTTAGCCCAATCTATATGTAGATTAATGTCGCCCATGATAACTGCTGTACCTTTATTGCATGCATCCCTAATTCTTGTTTGATGCTGTCCCCAACCTCACTACTATTGTTTGGCGGTCTGTACACAACTCCCTCTAGCGTTTTCTGCCTTTTGGTATTCCGTAGCTCCAACCATACCGATTCCACATCATCGAAGCAAATGTCCTTTCTTAATATTGCATTAGTTTCCTCTTTACCTAACAATGCCACACTGCCTCATTTTCCTTTCTGTCTACTTTTCCTAAATGTTGAATACCCCTGGATGTTGTGTTCCCAGCCTTGGTCACCCTGGAGCCATGTCTCCGTGATGTCAATTACATCATACCAGTTAATTGCTATCTGCACAGTTAATTCGTCCCCCTTATTCCGAATACTCCTCGCATTGAGGCACAGAGCCTTCAGGCTTGTCTTTCTTACACACCTTGCCCCTTTAGAATTTTGCTGCAATGTGGCCCTTTTTGCCTTAGGTTTCTCTGCCCTCCACTTTTACTTTTCTTATTTCTATCTATCTTTTGATTCTGCCCCCATTCTACTTCTCTCTGTCTCCCTGCATATGTTCCCATCCCCCTGCCATATAAGTTTAACTCCTCCCCAACAGCACGAGCAAACACTTCCCCGATGACATTCGTTCCAGCCCTGCCCAGGTGCAAACCGTCCAGTTTGTACTGGTCCCACCTCCTCCAGAACCGGTTCCAATGTCCCAGGAATTTGAATCCCTCCCTTTTGTACCACTCCTCAAGCCACGTATTCATCTGAGCTATCCTGAGAATCCTACACTGACTAGCACGTGGCACTGGTAGCAATCCTGAGATGACTACTTTTGAGGGAGCATTATTCTGTATTTAATCCATGTTGTACCTGTACTGGGAGTGTTTGATGGGACAGTGTAGAGGGAGCTTTATTCTGTATCTAACCCGTGCTGTACCTGCCTGGGAGTGTTTGATGGGACAGTGTAGAGGGAGCTTTACTCTGTATCTAACCCAGGCTGCAACTACTATGGGGTTGTTTGGTTTGACAGCACTGAGTGAGCTTTACCATATATCTAACCCATGCTGTACCAGCCTGGGAGTGTTTGATGGGACAGTGTAGAGGGAGCTTTACTCTGTATCTAACCCGTGCTGTACCTGCTCTGGGAGTGTTTGATGGGACAGTGTAGAGGGAGTTTTACTCCGTATATAACCCGTGCTGTAGCTGCTCTGGGAGTGTTTGATGAGACAGTGTAGAGGGAGTTTTACTCTGTATATAACCCGTGCTGTAACTGCCCTGGAAGTGGTGATGTGAACCTAGCTGTGTCCATTCCCATTCTTGTTGAAGATGTTGGATGTTCTCACCTGTTTGGACCTTCAGCCATGGTGATGACAGGCGTTCCCAGGTTCTGATGCTCTGTAATAAATATATTAATAGGAGGGTTAGAGGGAAATATTAAAATGGGAAGGAGGACATTGCCTTGTTAAACATGATACCCAGTCCCTCCTCCCCCACCAGTACAACAGCGGTTAGCTCTGGCATCGAGCATTTCCCGAGTGTTACGATCAACTCTCCACATCAGGTGGGACACAGACAGCTGCCCAGTGAAATCCAGTGAGTCCCACTGATCTCCACAACCCAGTTCCAGACGGGCTCCCGTTGGCCGAGACTCCGCACTGGGAGTGACCATTGGTGAGATTTAAACACAGTGCAGGCCCAAACCATTATTCCCAAGGTAGGGAATATTCAGCAGGGAAATGTGGAGCGGGTGATCATTGATGAATTAAATGATCCTTCACTCAGTTTTACATAGTCTGGCATAAGAACATAAGAAATGGGAGGAGTAGGCCATCTGGCCCCTCAAGCCTGCTCCGCCATTTAATGGCGGTATTGTATTATTTTTATTCACAGATGTGTGTTTAATATTTTTGAGTTGGGATATTAAATTATGGCATTTTATGACTATTATATCTATCCACATACACAGCATATAGCTGGGTGTAATTCCTCTGGTCTCTATGGGCAATGATATTGTCCGTGTGTTCAGGGAGATGTGAACTGGTTGCTGCTTGTATTTGAATATATTGACCATATCTCATGGTGTCAGCACCTGTCTAATGAACTCCACTGGGCGGGCCACATTGTTCACATGCCTGACACAAGACTCCCAAAGCATGCGCTCTATTCGGAACTCCTTCACGGCAAACGAGCCCAAGGTGGACGGAGCAAACGTTTCAAGGACACCCTCAAAGTGTCCTTGATGAAATGCAACATCACCACCGACACCTGGGAGGTCCCTGGCCAAAGACCTCCCTAAGTGGAGGAAGTGCATCTGGGAGGGCGTTGAGCACCTCGAGTCTCGTTGCTAAGAGCATGCAGAAATCAAGCTCAGGTAGCAGAAGGAGCGTGCGGCATACCAGTCCCACCCACCCTTTCCCTCAACCACTGTCTGTCCCACCTGTGACAGAGATCGTGGTTCTCGTATTGGACTCACTTTTAGAGTGGAAGCAAGTTTTCCTCGATTCTGATGGACTGCCTGCGATGATGAAGAATGAGCACTTTAGGAGGTGAGGACATTTCCCATTGTCCCACTGATAACATAATGTGGAATGAATTGTGTACCTTCAGTCAGGGGATACATAACTTTGATTTGTTTCATTATCTTTAGGTGTTTTACAATCTCAAAACACCATAAATATATCATTGGTAGAGTTAGCTGCTGTTTTACAATCACAATTCTCCACTTGTGCGTGTGCAGACACACGCTCATGCACGTTAACTCTCAGCATCCTTTCCTTTCCCCATTGAGGAAATGCAAGCGATTCAGTCTCGGATAAGGAATTTCTCCAAACAGTTGTTGAAGTTATTCTCTGGCATTAATTTGTGAGGTGTTAGGAAATGAGCAACAGGGTTTTGGAAGAGTGCAAGTTTACGGAGGGTGTAAGAAGGGAGGCCGGCCAGGAGAATGATGGGATATTCAAGTCTAGAGGTAGCAAAGGCAGCGATAAGCTTTTCAGCAATAGATGGTTCACCTGCTTTAATTCCTCAGTCTGCAAAGCCTGTTCACTTCCAGCTGCAGACCTTTTTCTATCATTCCATCATTTACCCGAGATCTAATTATGCGAGACAGAAAATTACATAAATATTGATCAAGTGACTTGGATTGGGACTCCCGATGACCTTTTTCCCCAGTCCATTACCAGGACCAGTGTGTATCTGAGACAATGGGACTCTCTCTGACCATTCCCCCCAGACTATCCCCATGACCAGTGTGTATCTGAGTCAATGGGACTCTCTCTGACCTTTACCCCCAGTCCCCCAGGACCAGTGTGTACCCGAGTCAAATGGACTCTTTCTTAACTTTCTCCCCAGTCCTCCAAGACCAGTGTGTATCTGAGTCAATGCGACTCTCTCAGACTTTTCCACCCAGTCTATCCCCAGGACCAGTGTTTATCTGAGTCAACAGGACTCTCTGATCTTTTCCCCCAATCCCCCAGGACCAGTGTGTACCTGAGTCAATGGGACTCTCTCTGACCTTTCTCTCCAGTCCATCCCCAGGACCAGTGTGTATCTGAGTCAATGGGACTCTCTTTGACCTTTCTCACCAGTCTATCCCCAGGACCAGTGTGTATCTCAGTCAATGGGACTCTCTCTGACCTTTCTTCGCAGTCTATCCCCAGGACCAGTGTTTATCTGAGTCAATGGCACTCTCTCTGAACTTTCTCCCCAGTCACCCAGGACCAGTGTTTATCTGAGTCAATGGGACTCTCTTTGACCTTTCTCCCCAGTCTATCCCCAGTACCAGTGTGTATCTGAGTCAATGGGATTCTCTCTGACTTTTCTCCCCAGTCTATCCCCAGGACCAGTGTGTATCTGAGTCAATGGGACACTCTCTGACCTTTTTCCCCAGTCTATCCCCAGGACCAGTGTGTATCTGAGTCAATGGGACTCTCTCTGACCTTTCTCCCCAGTCTATTCCCGGGACCAGTGTGTATCTGAGTCAATGGGACTCTCTCTGACCTTTCTCCCCATTCTATCCCCAGGACCAGTGTGTATCTGAATCAAGGGGACACTCTCTGACCTTTCTCCCCAGTATTTCCCCAGGACCAGTGTGTATCTGATTCAATGGGACACTCTCTGAAACTTCTCCCCAGTCTATCCCCAGGACCAGTGTGTATCTGAGTCAATGGGACTCTTTCTGACCTTTCTCCCCAGTCTATCCCCAGGACCAGTATTTATCTGAGTCAATGGGACTCTTTCTGACCTTTCTCCCCAGTCTATCCACAGGACCAGTGTTTATCTGAGTCAATGGGACACTCTCTGACCATTCTCCCCAGTCTATCCCCAGGACCAGTGTGTATCTGAGTCAATAGGACACTCTCTGACCTTTCTCCCCAGTCTATCCCCAGGACCAGTGTTTATCTGAGTCAATGGGACTCTCTCTGACCTTTCCCCCCAGTCTATTCCCAGGACCAGTATGTATCCGAGTCAATGGGACATTCTCTGACCTTTCTCCCCAGTCTATCCCCAGGACCAGTGTTTATCTGAGTCAATGGGATTCTCTCTGACCTTTCTCCCCAGTCTATCCCCAGGACCAGTGTGTATCTGAGTCAATGGGACTCTCTCTGACCTTTCTCCCCAGTCTATCCCCAGGACCAGTGTGTATCTGAGTCAATGGGATTCTCTCTGACCTTTCTCCCAAGTCTATCCCCATGACCAGTGTGTATCTGAGTCAATGGGACTCTCTCTGACCTTTCTCCCCAATCCCAAAGGACCAGTGTTTATCTGAGTCAATGGGACTCTCTCTGATCTTTCTCCCCAGTCTAACTCCAGGAGCAGCGTGTATCTGAGTCAAAGGAACTCACTCTGACCTTTCTCCCCAGTCTATCCCCAGGACCAGTATTTATCTGAGTCAATGGGACACTCTCTGATCTTTCTCCCCTGTCTATCCCCTGGACCAGTGTTTATCTAATGTCAATGGAACTCTCTGACCTTTCTCCCCAGTCTATCCCCAGGACCAGTGTTTATCTGAGTCAAGGGACTCTCTCTGACCTTTCTCCCAAGTCGATCCCCAGGACCAGTGTGTACCTGAGTCAATGGGACTCTCTCTGACCTTTCTCCACAATCCATCCCCAGGACCAGTATTTATCTGAGTCAAAGGGACACTCTCTGACATTTCTCCCCAGTCTATCCCCAGGACCAGTGTTTATCTGAGTCAATGGGACTCTCTCTGACCTTTCTCCCCAGTCTATTCCCAGGACCAGTGTGTATCTGATTCAATGGGACTCTCTGACCTTTCTCCCCAGTCCATCCCCAGGACCAGGTTTATCTGAGTTAATGGGACTCACTCTGACATTTCTCCCCAGTCTATCCCCAGGACCAGTGATTATCTGAGTCAATGGGACTCTCTCTGACCTTTATCCCCAGTCTATCCCCAGGACCAGTGTGTATCTGAGTCAATGGGACACTATCTGACCTTTCTCCCCAGTCTATCCCCAGGACCAGTGTGTATCTGAGTCAATGGGACAGTCTCTGACTTTTCTCCCCAGTCTATCCCCAGGACCAGTGTGTATCTGAGTCAATGGGACTCTCTCTGACCTTTCTCCCCAGTCTATCCCCAGGACCAGTGTGTATCTGAGACAATGGGACTCACTCTGACCTTTCTCCCAAGTCTATCCCCAGGGCCAGTGTGTATCTGAATCAATAGGACTCTCTCTGACCTCTCTCCCCAGTCTATCCCCAGGACCAATATTTATCTGAGTCAATTGGACACTCTCTGACCTTTCTCCCCAGTCTATCCCCAGGACCAGTGTTTATCTGAGTCAATGGGACTCTCCATGACCTTTTTCCCCAGTCTATCCTCAGGACCAGTGTGTATCTGAGTCAATGGGACTCACTCTGACCTTTCTCCCAAGTCTATTCCCAGGACCAGTGTCTATCTGAGTCAATGGGACCCTCTCTGACCTTTCTCCCCAGTCTATCCCAAGAACCATTGTGCATCTGAGTCAATAGGACTCTCTCTGACCTTTCTCCCCACACCCCCAGGACCAGTATTTATCTGAGTCAATGGGACTCTCTCTAGCCTTTCTCCCCAGTCTATCCCCAGGACCAGTGTTTATCTGAGTCAATGGGACTCTCTCTGACCTTTTTCCCCAGTCTATCCTCAGGACCAGTGTGTATCTGAGTCAATGGGACTCACTCTGACCTTTCTCCCAAGTCTATTCCCAGGACCAGTGTCTATCTGAGTCAATGGGACCCTCTCTGACCTTTCCCCCCAGTCTATCCCAAGGACCAGTATGCATCTGAGTCAATAGGACTCTCTCTGACCTTTCTCCCCAGACCCCCAGGACCAGTATTTATCTGAGTCAATGGGACTCCCTCTGACCTTTCTCCCCATTCTATCCCCAGGACCTGTGTGTATCTGAGTCAATGGGACTCTTTCTGACATTTCTCCCCAGTCCATCCCCAGGACCAGTGTGTATCTGAGTCAATGGGACACTCTCTGACCTTTCTCCCCAGTCTATCCCCAGGACCAATGTTTATCTGAGTCAATGGGACTCTCTCTGACCTTTCTCCCCAGTCTATCCCCAGGACCAGTGTGTATCTGAGTCAATGGGACTCTCTCTGACCTTTCTCCCCAGTCTATCCCCAGGACCAGTGTTTATCTGAGTCAATGGGACTCTCTCTGACCTTTACCCCCAGTCCCCCAGGACCAGTGTGTACCCGAGTCAAATGGACTCTTTCTTAACTTTCTCCCCAGTCCTCCAAGACCAGTGTGTATCTGAGTCAATGCGACTCTCTCAGACTTTTCCACCCAGTCTATCCCCAGGACCAGTGTTTATCTGAGTCAACAGGACTATCTGATCTTTTCCCCCAATCCCCCAGGACCAGTGTGTACCTGAGTCAATGGGACTCTCTCTGACCTTTCTCTCCAGTCCATCCCCAGGACCAGTGTGTATCTGAGTCAATGGGACTCTCTTTGACCTTTCTCACCAGTCTATCCCCAGGACCAGTGTGTATCTCAGTCAATGGGACTCTCTCTGACCTTTCTTCGCAGTCTATCCCCAGGACCAGTGTGTATCTGAGTCAATGGCACTCTCTCTGAACTTTCTCCCCAGTCACCCAGGACCAGTGTTTATCTGAGTCAATGGGACTCTCTTTGACCTTTCTCCCCAGTCTATCCCCAGTACCAGTGTGTATCTGAGTCAATGGGATTCTCTCTGACTTTTCTCCCCAGTCTATCCCCAGGACCAGTGTGTATCTGAGTCAATGGGACACTCTCTGACCTTTTTCCCCAGTCTATCCCCAGGACCAGTGTGTATCTGAGTCAATGGGACTCTCTCTGACCTTTCTCCCCAGTCTATTCCCGGGACCAGTGTGTATCTGAGTCAATGGGACTCTCTCTGACCTTTCTCCCCATTCTATCCCCAGGACCAGTGTGTATCTGAATCAAGGGGACACTCTCTGACCTTTCTCCCCAGTATTTCCCCAGGACCAGTGTGTATCTGATTCAATGGGACACTCTCTGAAACTTCTCCCCAGTCTATCCCCAGGACCAGTGTGTATCTGAGTCAATGGGACTCTTTCTGACCTTTCTCCCCAGTCTATCCCCAGGACCAGTATTTATCTGAGTCAATGGGACTCTTTCTGACCTTTCTCCCCAGTCTATCCACAGGACCAGTGTTTATCTGAGTCAATGGGACACTCTCTGACCATTCTCCCCAGTCTATCCCCAGGACCAGTGTGTATCTGAGTCAATAGGACACTCTCTGACCTTTCTCCCCAGTCTATCCCCAGGACCAGTGTTTATCTGAGTCAATGGGACTCTCTCTGACCTTTCCCCCCAGTCTATTCCCAGGACCAGTATGTATCCGAGTCAATGGGACATTCTCTGACCTTTCTCCCCAGTCTATCCCCAGGACCAGTGTTTATCTGAGTCAATGGGATTCTCTCTGACCTTTCTCCCCAGTCTATCCCCAGGACCAGTGTGTATCTGAGTCAATGGGACTCTCTCTGACCTTTCTCCCCAGTCTATCCCCAGGACCAGTGTGTATCTGAGTCAATGGGATTCTCTCTGACCTTTCTCCCCAGTCTATCCCCATGACCAGTGTGTATCTGAGTCAATGGGACTCTCTCTGACCTTTCTCCCCAATCCCAAAGGACCAGTGTTTATCTGAGTCAATGGGACTCTCTCTGATCTTTCTCCCCAGTCCAACTCCAGGAGCAGCGTGTATCTGAGTCAAAGGAACTCACTCTGACCTTTCTCCCCAGTCTATCCCCAGGACCAGTATTTATCTGAGTCAATGGGACACTCTCTGATCTTTCTCCCCTGTCTATCCCCTGGACCAGTGTTTATCTAATGTCAATGGAACTCTCTGACCTTTCTTCCCAGTCTATCCCCAGGACCAGTGTTTATCTGAGTCAAGGGACTCTCTCTGACCTTTCTCCCAAGTCGATCCCCAGGACCAGTGTGTACCTGAGTCAATGGGACTCTCTCTGACCTTTCTCCACAATCCATCCCCAGGACCAGTATTTATCTGAGTCAAAGGGACACTCTCTGACATTTCTCCCCAGTCTATCCCCAGGACCAGTGTTTATCTGAGTCAATGGGACTCTCTCTGACCTTTCTCCCCAGTCTATTCCCAGGACCAGTGTGTATCTGATTCAATGGGACTCTCTGACCTTTCTCCCCAGTCCATCCCCAGGACCAGGTTTATCTGAGTTAATGGGACTCACTCTGACATTTCTCCCCAGTCTATCCCCAGGACCAGTGATTATCTGAGTCAATGGGACTCTCTCTGACCTTTATCCCCAGTCTATCCCCAGGACCAGTGTGTATCTGAGTCAATGGGACACTATCTGACCTTTCTCCCCAGTCTATCCCCAGGACCAGTGTGTATCTGAGTCAATGGGACAGTCTCTGACTTTTCTCCCCAGTCTATCCCCAGGACCAGTGTGTATCTGAGTCAATGGGACTCTCTCTGACCTTTCTCCCCAGTCTATCCCCAGGACCAGTGTGTATCTGAGACAATGGGACTCACTCTGACCTTTCTCCCAAGTCTATCCCCAGGGCCAGTGTGTATCTGAATCAATAGGACTCTCTCTGACCTCTCTCCCCAGTCTATCCCCAGGACCAATATTTATCTGAGTCAATTGGACACTCTCTGACCTTTCTCCCCAGTCTATCCCCAGGACCAGTGTTTATCTGAGTCAATGGGACTCTCCATGACCTTTTTCCCCAGTCTATCCTCAGGACCAGTGTGTATCTGAGTCAATGGGACTCACTCTGACCTTTCTCCCAAGTCTATTCCCAGGACCAGTGTCTATCTGAGTCAATGGGACCCTCTCTGACCTTTCTCCCCAGTCTATCCCAAGGACCATTATGCATCTGAGTCAATAGGACTCTCTCTGACCTTTCTCCCCAGACCCCCAGGACCAGTATTTATCTGAGTCAATGGGACTCTCTCTAGCCTTTCTCCCCAGTCTATCCCCAGGACCAGTGTTTATCTGAGTCAATGGGACTCTCTCTGACCTTTTTCCCCAGTCTATCCTCAGGACCAGTGTGTATCTGAGTCAATGGGACTCACTCTGACCTTTCTCCCAAGTCTATTCCCAGGACCAGTGTCTATCTGAGTCAATGGGACCCTCTCTGACCTTTCCCCCCAGTCTATCCCAAGGACCAGTATGCATCTGAGTCAATAGGACTCTCTCTGACCTTTCTCCCCAGACCCCCAGGACCAGTATTTATCTGAGTCAATGGGACTCCCTCTGACCGTTCTCCCCATTCTATCCCCAGGACCTGTGTGTATCTGAGTCAATGGGACTCTTTCTGACATTTCTCCCCAGTCCATCCCCAGGACCAGTGTGTATCTGAGTCAATGGGACACTCTCTGACCTTTCTCCCCAGTCTATCCCCAGGACCAATGTTTATCTGAGTCAATGGGACTCTCTCTGACCTTTCTCCCCAGTCTATCCCCAGGACCAGTGTGTATTTGAGTCAATGGGACTCTCTCTGACCTTTCTCCCCAGTCTATCCCCAGGACCAGTGTTTATCTGAGTCAATGGGACTCTCTCTGACCTTTCTCCCCAGTCTATCCCCAGGACCAGTGTGTATCTGAGTCAATGGGACTCTCTGACCTTTCTCCACAGTCTATCCCCAGGACCAGTGTGTATCTTGGTCAATGGGACACTCTCTGACGTTTCTCCCCAGTCTATCCCCAGGACCAGTGTGTATCTGAGTCAATGGGACTCTCTCTGACCTTTCTCCCCAGTCTATCCACAGGACCAGTTTGTATCTGAGTCAATGGGGCTCTCTCTGACCTTTCTCCCCATTCTATCCCCAGGACCAGTGTGTATCTGAGTCAATGGGACACTCTCTGACCTTTCTTCCCAGTCTATCCCCAGGACCATTGTGTATCTGAGTCAATGGCACTCTCTCTGACCTTTCTCCCCAATCCCCCAGGACCAGTGTTTATCTGAGTCAATGGGACTCTCTCTGATCTTTCTCCCCAGTCTAACACCAGGAGCAGCATGTATCTGAGTCAAAGGAACTCTCTCTGACCTTTCACCCCAGTCTATCCCCAGGACCAGTATTTATCTGAGTCAAAGGAACTCTCTCTGACCTTTCTCCCCAGTCTATCCCCAGGACCAGTATTTATCTGAGTCAGTGGGACACTCTCTGACCTTTCTCCCCAATCTATCCCCAGGACCAGTATGTATCTGCGTCAATGGGACTCTCTCTGACCTTTCTACCCAGTCTATCCCCAGGACCAATGTTTATCTGAGTCAATGGGACTCTCTCTGATCTTCCTCCCAAGTCTATCCCCAGGACCAGTGTGTATCTGAGTCAATGGGACTCTCTCTGCTCTTGCTCCCCAATCTATCCCCAGGACCAGTGTTTATCTGAGTCAATCGGACTCACTCTGACCATTCTCCCCAGTCTATCCCCAGCACCAGTGTTTATCTGAGTCAATGGGACTCTCTCTGACCTTTCTCCCTAGTCTATACCCAGGACCAGTGTGTATCTGAGTCAATGGGACACTCTCTGACCTTTCTCCCCAGTCTATCCCCAGGACCAGTGTGTATCTGAATCAATGGGACTCTCTCTGACTTTTCTCCCCAGTCTATCCCCAGGACCAGTCTGTATCTGAGTCAATGGGGCTCTCTCTTACCTTTCTCCGCATTCTATTCCCAGGCCCATTGTGCATCTGAGTCAATGGGACACTCTCTGACCTTTCTCTCCAGTCTATCCCCATGACCACTGTGTATCTGAGTCAATGGGACTCTCTCTGACCTTTCTCCCCAATCCACCAGGACCAGTGTTTATCTGAGTCAATGGGACTCTCTCTGATCTTTCTCCCCAGTCTAACCTCAGGAGCCGCGTGTATCTGAGTCAAAGGAACTCTCTCTGATCTTTCTCCCCAGTCTATCCCCAGGACCAGTATTTATCTGAGTCAATGGGACACTCTCTGATCTTTCTCCCCAGTCTATCCCCTGGACCAGTGTTTATCTGAGTCAATCGAACTCTCTGACCTTTCTCCCCAGTCTATCCCCAGGACCAGTGTTTATCTGAGTCAATGGGACTCACTCTGATCTTTCTCCCCAGTCTATCCCCAGGACCAGTGTGTATCTGAGTCAATGGGACACTATCTGACCTTTCTCCCCAGTCTATCCCCAGGACCAGTGTGTATCTGAGTCAATGGGACACTCTCTGACCTTTCTCCCCAGTCCCCCAGGACCAGTGTGTATCTGAGTCAATGGGACTCTCTCTGACCTTACCCCCCAGTCCATCCCTAGGACCAGTGTGCATCTGAGTCAATGGGACTCTCTCTGACCTTTTTCCCCAGTCTATCCTCAGGACCAGTGTGTATCTGAGTCAATGGGAATCACTCTGACCTTTCTCCCAAGTATATCCCCAGGACCAGTGTGTATCTGAGTCAATAGGACTCTCTCTCTGACCTCTCTCCCCAGTCTATCCCCAGGACCAGTGTTTATCTGAGTCAATGGGACACTCTCTGACCTTTCTCCCCAGTCTATCCCCAGGACCAGTGTTTATCTTAGTCAATGGGACTCTCTCTGACCTTTCTCCCCAGTCCATCCCCAGGACCAGTATTTATCTGAGTCAATGGGACACTCTCTGACCTTTCTCCCCAGTCTATCCCCAGGACCAGTGTTTATCTGAGTCAATGGGACTCACTCTGACCTTACTCCCCAGTCTATTCCCAGGACCAGTGTGTATCTGATTCAATGGGACTCTCTGACCTTTCTCCCCAGTCTATCCCCAGGACCAGTGTTTATCTGAGTCAATGGGACTCACTCTGACCTTTCTCCCCAGTCTATCCCCAGGACCAGTTTTTATCTGAGTCAATGGGACTCTCTCTGACTTTCTCCCCAGTCTATCCCGAGGACCAGTGTGTATCTGAGTCAATGGGACACTATCTGACCTTTCTCTCCAGTCTATCCCCAGGACCAGTGTGTATCTGAGTCAATGGGACAGTCTCTGACTTTTCTCCCCAGTCTATCCCCAGGACCAGTGTGTATCTGAGTCAATGGGACTCTCTCTGACCTTTCTCCCCAGTCTATCCCCAGGACCAGTGTGTATCTGACTCAATGGAACTCTCTCTGACCTTTCTCCCTAGTCTATCGCCAGGACCAGTGTGTATCTGAGTCAATGGGACTCTCTCTGGCCTTTCTCCCGGTCTATCCCCAGGACCAGTGTTTATCTGAGTCAATGGGACTCTCTCTGACATTTTTCCCCAGTCTATCCTCAGGACCAGTGTGTATCTGAGTCAATGGGACTCACTCTGTCATTTCTCCCAAGTCTATTCCCAGGACCAGTGTCTATCTGAGTCAATGGGACTCTCTCTGACCTTTCTCCCCAGTCTATCCCAAGGACCAGTATGCATCTGAGTCAATAGGACTCTCTCTGACCTTTCTCCCCAGACCCCCAGGACCAGTATTTATCTGAGTCAATGGGACTCCCTCTGACCTTTCTCCCCATTCTATCCCCAGGACCAGTGTGTATCTGAGTCAATGGGACTCTTTCTGACATTTCTCCCCAGTCCATCCCCAGGACCAGTGTGTATCTGAGTCAATGGGACACTCTCTGACCTTTCTCCCCAGTCTATCCCCAGGACCAGTGTTTATCTGAGTCAATGGGACTCTCTCTGACCTTTCTCCCCAGTCTATCCCCAGGACCAGTGTGTATCTGAGTCAATGGGACTCTCTCTGACATTTCTCCCCAGTCTATCCCCAGGACCAGTGTTTATCTGAGTCAATGAGACTCTCTCTGACCTTTCTCCCCAGTCTATCCCCAGGACCAGTGTGTATCTGAGTCAATGGGACTCTCTGACCTTTCTCCACAGTCTATCCCCAGGACCAGTGTGTATCTGCGTCAATGGGACTCTCTATGACCTTTCTACTCAGTCTATCCCCAGGACCAGTGTGTATCTGAGTCAATGGGACTCTCTCTGAAGTTTCTCCCCAGTCTATCCCAAGGACCAATGTTTATCTGAGTCAATGGGACTCTCTCTGAGCTTTCTCCCCAGTCTATCCCCAGGACCAGTGTGTATCTGAGTCAATGGGACTCTCTCTGACCTTTCTCCCCAATCCACCAGGACCAGTGTTTATCTGAGTCAATGGGACTCTCTCTGATCTTTCTCCCCAGTCTAATCCCAGGAGCAGCGTGTATCTGAGTCAAAGGAACTCTCTCTGATCTTTCTCCCCAGTCTATCCCCAGGACCAGTATTTATCTGAGTCAACGGGACACTCTCTGATCTTTCTCCCCAGTCTATCCCCTGGACCAGTGTTTATCTGAGTCAATCGAACTCTCTGACCTTTCTCCCCAGTCTATCCCCAGGACCAGTGTTTATCTGAGTCAATGGGACTCTCTCTGACCTTTCTCCCCAGTCTATCCCCAGGACCAGTGTTTATCTGAGTCAATGGGACTCACTCTGACCTTTCTCCCCAGTCTATCCCCAGGACCAGTGTTTATCTGAGTCAATGGGACTCTCTCTGACCTTTCTCCCCAGTCTATCCCCAGGACCAGTGTGTATCTGAGTCAATGGGACACTATCTGACCATTCTCCCCAGTCTATCCCCAGGACCAGTGTGTATCTGAGTCAATGGGACTCTCTCTCACCTTTCTCCCCAGTCCCCCAGGACCAGTGTGTATCTGAGTCAATGGGACTCTCTCTGACCTTTCCCCCCAGTCCATCCCCAGGACCAGTGTGTATCTGAGTCAATGGGACTCTCTCTGACATTTTTCCCCAGTCTATCCTCAGGACCAGTGTGTATCTGAGTCAATGGGAATCACTCTGACCTTGCTCCCAAGTCTATCCCCAGGACCAGTGTGTATCTGAGTCAATAGGACTCTCTCTCTGACCTCTCTCCCCAGTCTATCCCCAGGACCAGTGTTTATCTGTGTCAATGGGACACTCTCTGACCTTTCTCCCCAGTCTATCCCCAGGACCAGTGTTTATCTTAGTCAATGGGACTCTCGCTGACCTTTCTCCCCAGTCCATCCCCTGGACCAGTATTTATCTGAGTCAATGGGACACTCTCTGACCTTTCTCCCCAGTCTATCCCCAGGACCAGTGTTTATCTGAGTCAATGGGACTCTCTCTGACCTTTCTCCCCAGTCTATTCCCAGGACCAGTGTGTATCTGATTCAATGGGACTCTCTGACCTTTCTCCCCAGTCTATCCCTAGGACCAGTGTTTATCTGACACAATGGAACTCTCTCTGACCTTTCTCCCTAGTCTATCGCCAGGACCAGTGTGTATCTGAGTCAATGGGACTCTCTCTGGCCTTTCTCCCCAGTCTATCCCCAGGACCAGTGTTTATCTGAGTCAATGGGACTCTCTCTGACCTTTCTCCCCAGGCTATCCCCAGGGCCAGTGTATATCTGAGTCAATGGGACACTATCTGACCTTTCTCCCCAGTCTATCCCCAGGACCAGTGTGTATCTGAGTCAATGGGACAGTCTCTGACTTTTCTCCCCAGACTATCCCCAGGACCAGTGTGTATCTGAGTCAATGGGACTCTCTCTGACCTTTCTCCCCAGTCTATCCCCAGGACCAGTGTGTATCTGAGTCAATGGGACTCACTCTGACCTTTCTCCCAAGTCTATCCCCAGGACCAGTGTGTATCTGAGTCAATAGGACTCTCTCTGACCTCTCTCCCCAGTCTATCCCCAGGACCAGTATTTATCTGAGTCAATTGGACACTCTCTGACATTTCTCCCCAGTCTATCCCCAGGACCAGTGTTTATCTGACTCAATGGAACTCTCTATGACCTTTCTCCCTAGTCTATCGCCAGGACCAGTGTGTATCTGAGTCAATGGGACTCTCTCTGGCCTTTCTCCCCAGTCTATCCCCAGGACCAGTGTTTATCTGAGTCAATGGGACTCTCTCTGACCTTCTTCCCCAGTCTATCCTCAGGACCAGTGTGTATCTGAGTCAATGGGGCTGTCTCTGACCTTTCTCCCCATTCTATCCCCAGGACCAGTGTGTATCTGAGTCAATGGGACACTCTCTGACCTTTCTCCCCAGTCTATCCCCAGGACCAGTGTGTATCTGAGTCAATGGCACTCTCTCTGACCTTTCTCCCCAATCCTCCAGGACCACTGTTTATCTGAGTCAATGGGACTCTCTCTGATCTTTCTCCCCAGTCCAACCCCAGGAGCAGCATGTATATGAGTCAAAGGAACTCTCTCTGACCTTTCTCCCCAGTCTATCCCCAGGACCAGTGTTTATCTGAGTCAATGGGACTCACTCTGACCTTTCTCCCCAGTCTATCCCCAGGACCAGTGTTTATCTGAGTCAATGGGACTCTCTCTGTCCTTTCTCCCTAGTCTATCCCCAGGACCAGTGTGTATCTGAGTCAATGGGACACTCTCTGACCTTTCTCCCCAGTCTATCCCCAGGACCAGTGTGTATCTGAGTCAATGGGACTCTCTCTGACTTTTCTCCCCAGTCTATCCCCAGGACCAGTCTGTATCTGAGTCAATGGGGCTCTCTCTTAGCTTTCTCCCCATTCTATCCCCAGGCCCTGTGTGTATCTGAGTCAATGGGACACTCTGACCTTTCTCTCCAGTCTATCCCCAGGACCAGTGTGTATCTGATTCAATGGGACTCTCTCTGACCTTTATCCCCAATCCACCAGGACCAGTGTTTATCTGAGTCAATGGGACACTCTCTGATCTTTCTCCCCAGTCTATCCCCTGGACCAGTGTTTATCTGAGTCAATCGAACTCTCTGACCTTTCTCCCCAGTCTATCCCCAGGACCAGTGTGTATCTGAGTCAATGGGACACTATCTGACCTTTCTCCCCAGTCCATCCCCAGGACCAGTGTGTATCTGAGTCAATGGGACTCTCTCTGACCTTTCTCCCCAGTCCCCCAGGACCGTGTGGTTCTGAGTCAATGGGACTCTCTCTGACCATTCCCCCCTGTTCATCCCCAGGACCATTGTGTATCTGAGTCAATGGAACTCTCTCTGACCTTTTTCCCCAGTCTATCCTCAGGACCAGTGTGTATCTGAGTCAATGGGAATCACTCTGACCTTTCTCCCCAGTCCATCCCCAGGACCAGGATTTATTTGCGTCAATGGGACACTCTCTGACCTTTCTCCCCAGTCTATCCCCAGGACCAGTGTTTATCTGAGTCAATGGGACTCTCTCTGACCTTTCTCCCCAGTCTATTCCCAGGACCAGTGTGTATCTGATTCAATGGGACTCTTAGACCTTTCTCCCCAGTCTATCCCCAGGACCAGTGTTTATCTGAGTCAATGGGTCTCACTCTGACCTTTCTCCCCAGTCTATCCCCAGGACCAGTGTTTATCTGAGTCAATGGGACTCTCTCTGACCTTTCTCCCCAATCTATCCCCAGGACCAGTGTGTATCTGAGTCAATGGGACACTATCTGACCTCTCTCCCCAGTCTATCCCCAGGACCAGTGTTTATCTGTGTCAATGGGACACTCTCTGACCTTTCTCCCCAGTCTATCCCCAGGACCAGTGTTTATCTTAGTCAATGGGACTCTCTCTGACCTTTCTCCCCAGTCCATCCCCATGACCAGTATTTATCTGAGTCAATGGGACTCTCTCTGACCTTTCTCCCCAGTCTATCCCCAGGACCAGTGTTTATCTGAGTCAATGGGACTCTCTCTGACCTTTCTCCCCAGTCTATTCCCAGGACCAGTGTGTATCTGATTCAATGGGACTCTCTGACCTTTCTCCCCAGTCTATCCCCAGGAACAGTGTTTATCTGAGTCAATGGGACTCACTCTGACCTTTCTCCCCAGTCTATCCCCAGGACCAGTGTTTATCTGAGTCAATGGGACTCTCTCTGACCTTTCTCCCCAGTCTATCCCCAGGACCAGTGTGTATCTGAGTCAATGGGACACTATCTGACCTTTCTCCCCAGTCTATCCCCAGGACCAGTGTGTATCTGAGTCAATGGGACAGTCTCTAACTTTTCTCCCCAGACTATCCCCAGGACCAGTGTGTATCTGAGTCAATGGGACTCTCTCTGACCTTTCTCCCCAGTCTATCCCCAGGACCAGTGTGTATCTGTGTCAATGTGACTCACTCTGACCTTTCTCCCAAGTCTATCCCCAGGACCAGTATGTATCTGAGTCAATAGGACTCTCTCTGACCTCTCTCCCCAGTCTATCCCCAGGACCAGTATTTATCTGAGTCAATTAGACACTCTCTGACCTTTCTCCCCAGTCTATCCCCAGGACCAGTGTTTATCTGACTCAATGGAACTCTCTCTGACCTTTGTCCCTAGTCTATCGCCAGGACCAGTGTGTATCTGAGTCAATGGGACTCTCTCTGGCCTTTCTCCCCAGTCTATCCCCAGGACCAGTGTTTATCTGAGTCAATGGGACTCTCTCTGACCTTCTTCCCCAGTCTATCCTCAGGACCAGTGTGTATCTGAGTCAATGGGACTCACTCTGACCTTTCTCCCAAGTCTATTCCCAGGACCAATGTCTATCTGAGTCAATGGGACTCTCTCTGACCTTTCTCCCCAGTCTATCCCAAGGACCAGTATGCATCTGAGTCAATAGGACTCTCTCTGACCTTTCTCCACAGACCCCCAGGACCAGTATTTATCTGAGTCAATGGGACTCCCTCTGACCATTCTCCCCATTCTATCCCCAGGAGCAGTGTGTATCTGAGTCAGTGGGACTCTTTCTGACATTTCTCCCCAGTCCATCCCCAGGACCAGTGTGTATCTGAGTCAATGGGACACTCTCTGACGTTTCTCCCCAGTCTATCCCCAGGACCAGTGTTTATCTGAGTCAATGGGACTCTCTCTGACGTTTCTCCCCAGTCTATCTCCAGGACCAGTGTGTATCTGAGTCAATGGGACTCTCTCTGACCTTTCTCCCCAGTCTATCCCCAGGACCAGTGTTTATCTGAGTCAATGGGACTCTCTCTGACCTTTCTCCCCAGTCTATCCCCAGGACCAGTGTGTATCTGAGTCAATGGGACTCTCTGACCTTTCTCCACAGTCTATCCCCAGGACCAGTGTGTATCTGGGTCAATGGGACAATCTCTGACCTTTCTCCCCAGTCTATCCCCATGACGAGTGTGTATCTGAGTCAATGGGACTCTCTCTGACTTTTCTCCCCTGTCTATCCACAGGACCAGTTTGTATCTGAGTCAATGGGGCTCTCTCTGACCTTTCTCCCCATTCTATCCCCAGGACCAGTGTGTATCTGAGTCAATGGGACACTCTCTGACCTTTCTCCCCAGTCTATCCCCAGGACCAGTGTGTATCTGAGTCAATGGCACTCTCTCTGACCTTTCTCCCCAATCCCCCAGAACCAGTGTTTATCTGAGTCAATGGGACTCTCTCTGATCTTTCTCCCCAGTCTAACCCCAGGAGCAGCATGTAGCTGAGTCAAAGGAACTCTCTCTGACCTTTCTCCCCAGTCTATCCCCAGGACCAGTATTTATCTGAGTCAAAGGAACTCTCTGTGACCGTTCTCCCCAGTCTATCCCCAGGACCAGTGTGTATCTGAATCAATGGGACCCTCTCTGATCTTGCTACCCAGTCTACCCCCAGGACCAGTGTTTATCTGAGTCAAGGGACTCTCTCTGACCTTTCTCCCAAGTCGATCCCCACGACCAGTGTGCACCTGAGTCAATGGGACTCTCTCTGACCTTTCTCGCCAGTCCATTCCCAGGACCAGTTTGTATCTGAGTCAATCGAACTCTCTGACCTTTCTCCCCAGTCTATCCCCAGGACCAGTGTGTATCTGAGTCAATGGGACACTCTCTGATCTTTCTCCCCAGTTTATCCCCTGGACCAGTGTTTATCTGAGTCAATCGAACTCTCTGACCTTTCTCCCCAGTCTATCCCCAGGACCAGTGTTTATCTGAGTCAATGGGACTCTCTCTGACCTTTCTCCCCAGTCTATCCCCAGGACCAGTGTGTATCTGTGTCAATGTGACTCACTCTGACCTTTCTCCCAATCTATCCCCAGGACCAGTATGTATCTGAGTCAATAGGACTCTCTCTGACCTCTCTCCCCAGTCTATCCCCAGGACCAGTATTTATCTGAGTCAATTAGACACTCTCTGACCTTTCTCCCCAGTCTCTCCCCAGGACCAGTGTTTATCTGACTCAATGGAACTCTCTCTGACCTTTGTCCCTAGTCTATCGCCAGGACCAGTGTGTATCTGAGTCAATGGGACTCTCTCTGGCCTTTCTCCCCAGTCTATCCCCAGGACCAGTGTTTATCTGAGTCAATGGGACTCTCTCTGACCTTCTTCCCCAGTCTATCCTCAGGACCAGTGTGTATCTGAGTCAATGGGACTCACTCTGACCTTTATCCCAAGTCTATTCCCAGGACCAATGTCTATCTGAGTCAATGGGACTCTCTCTGACCTTTCTCCCCAGTCTATCCCAAGGACCAGTATGCATCTGAGTCAATAGGACTCTCTCTGACCTTTCTCCACAGACCCCCAGGACCAGTATTTATCTGAGTCAATGGGACTCCCTCTGACCATTCTCCCCATTCTATCCCCAGGAGCAGTGTGTATCTGAGTCAATGGGACTCTTTCTGACATTTCTCCCCAGTCCATCCCCAGGACCAGTGTGTATCTGAGTCAATGGGACACTCTCTGACGTTTCTCCCCAGTCTATCCCCAGGACCAGTGTTTATCTGAGTCAATGGGACTCCCTCTGACCTTTCTCCCCAGTCTATCTCCAGGACCAGTGTGTATCTGAGTCAATGGGACTCTCTCTGACCTTTCTCCCCAGTCTATCCCCAGGACCAGTGTTTATCTGAGTCAATGGGACTCTCTCTGACCTTTCTCCCCAGTCTATCCCCAGGACCAGTGTGTATCTGAGTCAATGGGACTCTCTGACCTTTCTCCACAGTCTATCCCCAGGACCAGTGTGTATCTGGGTCAATGGGACAATCTCTGACCTTTCTCCCCAGTCTATCCCCATGACGAGTGTGTATCTGAGTCAATGGGACTCTCTCTGACTTTTCTCCCCTGTCTATCCACAGGACCAGTTTGTATCTGAGTCAATGGGGCTCTCTCTGACCTTTCTCCCCATTCTATCCCCAGGACCATTGTGTATCTGAATCAATGGCACTCTCTCTGACCTTTCTCCCCAATCCCCCAGGACCAGTGTTTATCTGAGTCAATGGGACTCTCTCTGATCTTTCTCCCCAGTCTAACCCCAGGAGCAGCATGTAGCTGAGTCAAAGGAACTCTCTCTGAACTTTCTCCCCAGTCTATCCCCAGGACCAGTATTTATCTGAGTCAAAGGAACTCTCTGTGACCGTTCTCCCCAGTCTATCCCCAGGACCAGTGTGTATCTGAATCAATGGGACCCTCTCTGATCTTGCTACCCAGTCTATCCCCAGGACCAGTGTTTATCTGAGTCAAGGGACTCTCTCTGACCTTTCTCCCAAGTCGATCCCCACGACCAGTGTGCACCTGAGTCAATGGGACTCTCTCTGACCTTTCTCCCCAGTCCATTCCCAGGACCAGTTTGTATCTGAGTCAATGGGACACTCTCTGACCTTTCTCCCCAGTCTATCCCCAGGCCCTGTGTGTATCTGAGTCAATGGGACACTCTCTGACCTTTCTCCCCAGTCTATCCCCAGGACCAGTATGTATCTGAGTCAATGGGACACTCTCTGATCTTTCTCCCCAGTTTATCCCCTGGACCAGTGTTTATCTGAGTCAATCGAACTCTCTGACCTTTCTCCCCAGTCTATCCCCAGGACCAGTGTTTATCTGAGTCAATGGGACTCTCTCTGAACTTTCTCCCCAGTCTATCCCCTGGACCAGTGTTTATCTGAGTCAATGTGACTCACTCTGACCTTTCTCCCCAGTCTATCCCCAGGACCAGTTTTTATCTGTGTCAATGGGACTCTCTCTGACCTTTCTCCCCAGTCTATCCCCAGGACCAGTGTGTATCTGAGTCAATGGGACACTATCTGACCTTTCTCCCCAGTCTATCCCCAGGACCAGTGTGTATCTGAGTCAATGGGACTCTCTCTGACCTTTCTCCCCAGTCCCCCAGTAGCAGTGTGTATCTGAGTCAATGGGACTCTCTCTGACCTTTCCCCCCAGTCCATCCCCAGGACCAGTTTGTATCTGAGTCAATGGGACTCTCTCTGACCTTTTTCCCCAGTCTATCCTCAGGACCAGTGTGCATCTGAGTCAATGGGAATCACTCTGACCTTTCTCCCAATTCTATCCCCAGGACCAGCTTGTATCTGAGTCAATAGGAGTCTCTCTCTCTGACCTCTCTCCCCAGTCTATCCCCAGGACCAGTGTTTATCAGAGTCAATGGGACACTCTCTGACCTTTCTCCCCAGTCTATCCCCAGGACCAGTGTTTATCTTAGTCAATGGGACTCTCTCTGACCTTTCTCCCCAGTCCATCCCCAGGACCAGTATTTATTTGAGTCAATGGGACACTCTCTGACCTTTCTCCCCAGTCTATCCCCAGGACCAGTGTTTATCTGAGTCAATGGGACTCTCTCTGACCTTTCTCCCCAGTCTATTCCCAGGACCAGCGTGTATCTGATTCAATGGGACTCTCTGACCTTTCTCCCCAGTCTATCCCCAGGACCAGTGTTTATCTGAGTCAATGGGTCTCACTCTGACCTTTCTCCCCAGTCTATCCCCAGGACCAGTGTTTATCTGAGTCAATGGGACTCTCTCTGACCTTTCTCCCCAATCTATCCCCAGGACCAGTGTGCACCTGAGTCAATTGGACACACTCTGACCTTTCTCCCCAGTCCATTCCCAGGACCAGTTTGTATCTGAGTCAATGGGACACTCTCTGACCTTTCTCCCCAGTCTATCCCCAGGCCCTGTGTGTATCTGAGTCAATGGGACACTCTCTGACCTTTCTCCCCAGTCTATCCCCAGGACCAGTGTGTATCTGAGTCAATGGGACACTCTCTGATCTTTCTCCCCAGTCTATCCCCTGGACCAGTGTTTATCTGAGTCAATCGAACTCTCTGACCTTTCTCCCCAGTCTATCCCCAGGACCAGTGTTTATCTGAGTCAATGGGACTCTCTCTGACCTTTCTCCCCAGTCTATCCCCTGGACCAGTGTTTATCTGAGTCAATGGGATTCACTCTGACCTTTCTCCCCAGTCTATCCCCAGGACCAGTTTTTATCTGAGTCAATGGGACTCTCTCTGACCTTTCTCCCCAGTCTATCCCCAGGACCAGTGTGTATCTGAGTCAATGGGACACTATCTGAACTTTCTCCCCAATCTATCCCCAGGACCAGTGTGTATCTGAGTCAATGGGACTCTCTCTGACCTTTCTCCCCAGTCCCCCAGTACCAGTGTGTATCTGAGTCAATGGGACTCTCTCTGACCTTTCCCCCCAGTCCATCCCCAGGACCAGTTTGTATCTGAGTCAATGGGACTCTCTCTGACATTTTTCCCCAGTCTATCCTCAGGACCAGTGTGCATCTGAGTCAATGGGAATCACTCTGACCTTTCTCCCAAGTCTATCCCCAGGACCAGCTTGTATCTGAGTCAATAGGACTCTCTCTCTCTGACCTCTCTCCCCAGTCTATCCCCAGGACCAGTGTTTATCAGAGTCAATGGGACACTCTCTGACCTTTCTCCCCAGTCTATCCCCAGAACCAGTGTTTATCTTAGTCAATGGGACTCTCTCTGACCTTTCTCCCCAGTCCATCCCCAGGACCAGTATTTATTTGAGTCAATGGGACACTCTCTGACCTTTCTCCCCAGTCTATCCCCAGGACCAGTGTTTATCTGAGTCAATGGGACTCTCTCTGACCTTTCTCCCCAGTCTATTCCCAGGACCAGTGTGTATCTGATTCAATGGGACTCTCTGACCTTTCTCCCCAGTCTATCCCCAGGACCAGTGTTTATCTGAGTCAATGGGTCTCACTCTGACCTTTCTCCCCAGTCTATCCCCAGGGCCAGTGATTATCTGAGTCAATGGGTCTCACTCTGACCTTTCTCCCCAGTCTATCTCCAGGACCAGTGTGTATCTGAGTCAATGGGACTCTCTCTGACCTTTCTCCCCAGTCTATCCCCAGGACCAGTGTTTATCTGAGTCAATGGGACTCTCTCTGACCTTTCTCCCCAGTAAATCCCCAGGACCAGTGTGTATCTGAGTCAATGGGACTCTCTGACCTTTCTCCACAGTCTCTCCCCAGGACCAGTGTGTATCTGGGTCAATGGGACAAACTCTGACCATTCTCCCCAGTCTATCCCCATGACGAGTGTGTATCTGAGTCAATGGGACACTCTCTGAATTTTTTCTCCCCTGTCTATCCACAGGACCAGTTTGTATCTGAGTCAATGGGGCTCTCTCTGACCTTTCTCCCCATTCTATCCCCAGGACCAGTGTGTATCTGAGTCAATGGGACACTCTCTGACCTTTCTCCCCAGTCTATCCCCAGGACCAGTGTGTATCTGAGTCAATGGCACTCTCTCTGACCTTTCTCCCCAATCCCCCAGGACCAGTGTTTATCTGAGTCAATGGGACTCTCTCTGATCTTTCTCCCCAGTCTAACCCCAGGAGCAGCATGTAGCTGAGTCAAAGGAACTCTCTCTGACCTTTCTCCCCAGTCTATCCCCAGGACCAGTATTTGTCTGAGTCAAAGGAACTCTCTGTGACTGTTCTCCCCAGTCTATCCCCAGGACCAGTGTGTATCTGAGTCAATGGGACCCTCTCTGATCTTGCTCCCCAGTCTATCCCCAGGACCAGTGTTTATCTGAGTCAAGGGACTCTCTCTGACCTTTCTCCCAAGTCGATCCCCACGACCAGTGTGCACCTGAGTCAATGGGACTCTCTCTGACCTTTCTCCCCAGTCTATCCCCAGGCCCTGTGTGTATCTGAGTCAATGGGACACTCTGACCTTTCTCCCCAGTCCATTCCCAGGACCAGTTTTTATCTGAGTCAATGGGACTCTCTCTGACCTTTCTCCCCAGTCTATCCCCAGGACCAGTGTGTATCTGAGTCAATGGGACACTATCTGACCTTTCTCCCCAGTCTATCCCCAGGACCAGTGTGTATCTGAGTCAATGGGACTCTCTCTGACCTTTCTCCCCAGTCCCCCAGTACCAGTGTGTATCTGAGTCAATGGGACTCTCTCTGACCTTTCCCCCCAGTCCATCCCCAGGACCAGTTTGTATCTGAGTCAATGGGACTCTCTCTGACCTTTTTCCCCAGTCTATCCTCAGGACTAGTGTGCATCTGAGTCAATGGGAGTCACTCTGACCTTTCTCCCAAGTCTATCCCCAGGACCAGCTTGTATCTGAGTCAATAGGACTCTCTCTCTCTGACCTCTCTCCCCAGTCTATCCCCAGGACCAGTTTTTATCAGAGTCAATGGGACACTCTCTGACCTTTCTCCCCAGTCTATCCCCAGGACCAGTGTTTATCTTAGTCAATGGGACTCTCTCTGACCTTTCTCCCCTGTCCATCCCCAGGACCAGTATTTATTTGAGTCAATGGGCCACTCTCTGACCTTTCTCCCCAGTCTATCCCCAGGACCAGTGTTTATCTGAGTCAATGGGACTCTCTCTGACCTTTCTCCCCAGTCTATTCCCAGGACCAGTGTGTATCTGATTCAATGGGACTCTCTGACCTTTCTCCCCAGTCTATCCCCAGGACCAGTGTTTATCTGAGTCAATGGGTCTCACTCTGACCTTTCTCCCCAGTCTATCCCCAGGACCAGTGTGTATCTGAGTCAATGGGACACTCTCTGACCTTTCTCCCCAGTCTATCCCCAGGACCAGTGTGTATCTGAGTCAATGGCACTCTCTCTGACCTTTCTCCCCAATCCCCCAGGACCAGTGTTTATCTGAGTCAATGGGACTCTCTCTGATCTTTCTCCCCAGTCTAACCCCAGGAGCAGCATGTAGCTGAGTCAAAGGAACTCTCTCTGACCTTTCTCCCCAGTCTATCCCCAGGACCAGTATTTGTCTGAGTCAAAGGAACTCTCTGTGACTGTTCTCCCCAGTCTATCCCCAGGACCAGTGTGTATCTGAGTCAATGGGACCCTCTCTGATCTTGCTCCCCAGTCTATCCCCAGGACCAGTGTTTATCTGAGTCAAGGGACTCTCTCTGACCTTTCTCCCAAGTCGATCCCCACGACCAGTGTGCACCTGAGTCAATGGGACTCTCTCTGACCTTTCTCCCCAGTCCATTCCCAGGACCAGTGTGTATCTGAGTCAATGGGACACTCTCTGACCTTTCTCCCCAGTCTATCCCCAGGCCCTGTGTGTATCTGAGTCAATGGGACACTCTCTGACCTTTCTCCCCAGTCTATCCCCAGGACCAGTGTGTATCTGATTCAATGGGACACTCTCTGATCTTTCTCCCCAGTCTATCCCCTGGACCAGTGTTTATCTGAGTCAATCGAACTCTCTGACCTTTCTCCCCAGTCCATTCCCAGGAGCAGTTTTTATCTGAGTCAATGGGACTCTCTCTGACCTTTCTCCCCAGTCTATCCCCAGGACCAGTGTGTATCTGAGTCAATGGGACACTATCTGACCTTTCTCCCCAGTCTATCCCCAGGACCAGTGTGTATCTGAGTCAATGGGACTCTCTCTGACCTTTCTCCCCAGTCCCCCAGTACCAGTGTGTATCTGAGTCAATGGGACTCTCTCTGACCTTTCCCCCCAGTCCATCCCCAGGACCAGTTTGTATCTGAGTCAATGGGACTCTCTCTGACCTTTTTCCCCAGTCTATCCTCAGGACTAGTGTGCATCTGAGTCAATGGGAGTCACTCTGACCTTTCTCCCAAGTCTATCCCCAGGACCAGCTTGTATCTGAGTCAATAGGACTCTCTCTCTCTGACCTCTCTCCCCAGTCTATCCCCAGGACCAGTGTTTATCAGAGTCAATGGGACACTCTCTGACCTTTCTCCCCAGTCTATCCCCAGGACCAGTGTTTATCTTAGTCAATGGGACTCTCTCTGACCTTACTCCCCTGTCCATCCCCAGGACCAGTATTTATTTGAGTCAATGGGCCACTCTCTGACCTTTCTCCCCAGTCTATCCCCAGGACCAGTGTTTATCTGAGTCAATGGGACTCTCTCTGACCTTTCTCCCCAGTCTATTCCCAGGACCAGTGTGTATCTGATTCAATGGGACTCTCTGACCTTTCTCCCCAGTCTATCCCCAGGACCAGTGTTTATCTGAGTCAATGGGTCTCACTCTGACCTTACTCCCCAGTCTATCCCCAGGACCAGTGTTTATCTGAGTCAATGGGACTCTCTCTGACCTTTCTCCCCAATCTATCCCCAGGACCAGTGTGTATCTGAGTCAATGGGACACTATCTGACCTTTCTCCCCAGTCTATCCCCAGGACCAGTGTGTATCTGAGTCAATGGGACAGTCTCTGACTTTTCTCCCCAGTCTATCCCCAGGACCAGTGTGTATCTCAGTCAATGGGACTCTCTATGACCTTTCTCCCCAGTCTATCCCCAGGACCAGTGTGTATCTGAGTCAATGGGACTCTCTCTGACCTTTCTCCCCAGTCTATCCTCAGGACCAGTCTGTATCTGAGTCAATGGGACTCTCTCTGACCTTTCTCCCCAGTCTATCCCTAGGACCAGTGTGTATCTGAGTCAATGGGACTCTCTCTGACCTTTCTCCCCAGTCTATCCCAAGGACCAGTATGCATCTGAGTCAATCGAGGAGGCGGGAGCTCGGAGCAGCGCGAGTCCGGGGACGGCGAGAGGCCGATAAAGGCCAGCGGGAGTCGAACAGTTCGAGCAGTCAGTCGAGAAGGCGGGAGCTCGGAGCAGCGCGAGTCCGGGGTCGGCGAGAGGCGTGCCGGTGCAGCTACAGGGAGAAGGCAAAGTACAAAGGTGACGTCACAGCCTCGGGGGTAAGTGATTGGCTGGTGATTGGTGAGTAGTTTTTCTTTTTCTTCTTATGTTGGTCAGTAACTTTTAACATTGTTATTACCAGTTTAAGTGTATCTAAGGGTTAAGACATGGCAGGAGAGCTCGGTCGGGTGTTATGCTCCTCCTGTACCATGTGGGAACTCAGGGACACTTCCGGTGTCCCTGACGACCACGTGTGCGGGAAGTGTGTCCACCTCCAGCTCCTGACCGACCGCGTTGCGGAGTTGGAGCTGAGGGTGGATTTACTCTGGAGCATCCACGATGCTGAGAATGACGTGAGTATCACGTGTAGTGAGTTGGTCTTACCGCAGGGAAAGGGTCCACAGCCAGATAGGGAATGGAAGACCAGCAGGAAGAGTAGTGCAAGGAAGGTAGTGCAGGGGTCCCCTGCGGTCATCCCCCTGCAAAACAGATACACCGCTTTGGGTACTGTTGAGGGGAATGACTCATCAGGGGAGGGCAGCAGCAGCCAAGTTCATGGCACCGTGGCTGGCTCTGCTGCACAGGAGGGCAGGAAAAAGAGTGGGAGAGCGATAGTGATAGGGGATTCAATTGTGAGGGGAATAGATAGCCGTTTCTGCGGCCGCAACCGAGACTCCAGGATGGTATGTTGCCTCCCTGGTGCAAGGGTCAAGGATGTCTCGGAGCGGGTGCAGGTCATTCTGAAATGGGAGGGAGAACAGCCAGTTCTCGTGGTGCACATTGGTACCAACGACATAGGCAAAAAAAGGGATGAGGTCCTACGAAACGAATTTAAGGAGCTAGGAGCTAAATTAAAAAGTAGGACCTCAAAAGTAGTAATCTCGGGATTGCTACCAGTGCCACGTGATAGTCAGAGTTGGAATCGCAGGATAGCGCAGATGAATATGTGGCTTGGGCAGTGGTGCAGCAGGGAGGGATTCAAATTCCTGGGGCATTGGGACCGGTTCTGGGGGAGGTGGGACCAGTACAAACCGGACGGTCTGCACCTGGGCAGGACTGGAACCAATGTCCTAGGGGGAGTGTTTGCTAGTGCTGTTGGGGAGGATTTAAACTAATATGGCAGGGGGATGGGAACCAATGCAGGGAGACAGAGGGAAACAAAAAGGAGACAAAAGCAAAAGACAGAAAGGAGATGAGGAAAAGTGGAGGGCAGAGAAACCCAAGGCAAAGAACAAAAAGGACCACTGTGCAGCAAAATTCTAAAAGGACAAAGCGTGTTAATAAAACAAGCCTGAAGGCTTCGTGTCTTAATGCAAGGAGTATCCGCAATAAGATGGATGAATTAATTGTGCAAATAGATGTTAATAAATATGATGTGATTGGGATTACGGAGACGTGGCTCCAGGATGATCAGGGCTGGGAACTCAACATCCAGGGGTATTCAACATTCAGGAAGGATAGAATAAAAGGAAAAGGAGGTGGGGTAGCATTGCTGGTTAAAGAGGAGATTAATGCAATAGTTAGGAAAGACATTAGCTTGGATGATGTGGAATCTATATGGGGAGAGCTGCAGAACACCAAAGGGCAAAAAACGTTAGTAGGAGATGTGTACAGCCCTCCAAACAGTAATAGGGATGTTGGGGAGGGCATCAAACAGGAAATTAGGGGTGCATGCAATAAAGGTGTAGCAGTTATAATGGGTGACTTTAATATGCACATAGATTGGGCTAGCCAAACTGGAGCAATACGGTGGAGGAGGATTTCCTGGAGTGCATAAGGGATGGTTTTCTAGACCAATATGTTGAGGAACCAACTAGGGGGGAGGCCATCTTAGACTGGGTGTTGTGTAATGAGAGAGGATTAATTAGCAATCTCATTGTGCGAGGCCCCTTGGGGAAGAGTGACCATAATATGGTGGAATTATGCATTAGGATGGAGAATGAAACAGTAATTTCAGAGACCATGGTCCAGAACTTAAAGAAGGGTAACTTTGAAGGTATGAGGCGTGAATTGGCTAGGATAGATTGGCGAAAGATACTTAGGAGTTTGACTGTGGATGGGCAATGGCAGACATTTAGAGACCGCATGGATGAATTACAACAATTGTACATTCCTGTCTGGCGTAAAAATAAAAAGGGGAAGGTGGCTCAACCGTGGCTATCTAGGGAAATCAGGGATAGTATTAAAGCCAAGTAAGTGGCATACAAATTGGCCAGAAATAGCAGCGAACCTGGGGACTGGGAGAAATTTTGAACTCAGCAGAGGAGGACAAAGGGTTTGATTAGGACAGGGAAAATGGAGTACGAGAAGAAGCTTGCAGGGAACATTAAGGCGGATTGCAAAAGTTTCTATAGGTAAGTAAAGAGAAAAAGGTTGGTGAAGACAAACGTAGGTCCCCTGCAGTCAGAATCAGGGGAAGTCATAACGGGGAACAATGAAATGGCAGACCAATTGAACAAGTACTTTGGTTCGGTATTCACTAAGGAGGATACAAACAACCTTCCGGATATAAAAGGGGTCAGAGGGTCTAGTAAGGAGGGGGAACTGAGGGAAATCTTTATTAGTCGGGAAATTGTGTTGGGGAAATTGATGGGATTGAAGGCCGATAAATCCCCAGGGCCTGATGGACTGCATCCTAGAGTACTTCAGGAGGTGGCCTTGGAAATAGCGGATGCATTGACAGTCATTTTCCAACATTCCATTGTCTCTGGATCAGTTCCTATGGAGTGGAGGGTAGCCAATGCAACCCCACTTTCTTAAAAAGGAGGGAGATAGAAAACAGGGAAATATAGACCGGTCGGCCTGACCTCAGTAGTGGGTAAAATGATGGAATCAATTATTAAGGATGTCATAGCAGTGCATCTGGAAAATGGTGACATGATAGGTCCAAGTCAGCATGGATTTGTGAAAGGGAAATCATGCTTGGCAAATCTTCTGGAATTTTTTGAGGATGTTTCCAGTAAAGTGGACAAAGGAGAACCAGTTGATGTGGTATATTTGGACTTTCAGAAGGCTTTCGACAAGGTCCCACACAAGAGATTAATGTGCAAAGTTAAAGCACATGGGATTGGGGGTAGTGTGCTGACGTGGATTGAGAACTGATTGTCAGACAGGAAGCAAAGAGTAGGAGTAAACGGGTACTTTTCAGAATGGCAGGCAGTGACTAGTGGAGTGCCGCAAGGTTCTGTGCTGGGGCCCCAGCTGTTTACATTGTACATTAATGATTTAGACGAGGGGATTAAATGCAGTATCTCCAAATTTGCGGATGATACTAAGTTGGGTGGCAGTGTGAACTGCGAGGAGGATGCTATTAGGCTGCAGAGTGACTTGGATAGGTTAGGTGAGTGGGCAAATGCATGGCAGATGAAGTATAATGTGGATAAATGTGAGGTTATCCACTTTGGTGGTAAAAACAGAGAGACAGACTATTATCTGAATGGTGACAGATTAGGAAAAGGGAAGGTGCAACGAGACCTGGGTGTCATGGTACATCAGTCATTGAAGGTTGGCATGCAGGTACAGCAGGCGGTTAAGAAAGCAAATGGCATGTTGGCCTTCATAGCGAGGGGATTTGAATACAGGGGCAGGGAGGTGTTGCTACAGTTGTACAGGGCCTTGGTGAGGCCACACCTGGAGTATTGTGTACAGTTTTGGTCTCCTAACTTGAGGAAGGACATTCTTGCTATTGAGGGAGTGCAGCGAAGGTTCACCAGACTGATTCCCGGGATGGCGGGACTGACCTATCAAGAAAGATTGGATCAACTGGGCTTGTATTCACTGGAGTTCAGAAGAATGAGAGGGGACCTCATAGAAACGTTTAAAATTCTGACGGGTTTAGACAGGTTAGATGCAGAAAGAATGTTCCCAATGTTGGGGAAGTCCAGAACCAGGGTTCACAGTCTGAGGATAAGGGGTAATCAATTTAGGACCGAGATGAGGAGAAACTTCTTCACCCAGAGAGTGGTGAACCTGTGGAATTCTCTACCACAGAAAGTAGTTGAGGCCAATTCACTAAATATATTCAAAAGGGAGTTAGATGAAGTCCTTACTACTCGGGGGATCAAGCATTATGCCGAGAAAGCAGGAAGGGGGTACTGAAGTTTCATGTTCAGCCATGAACTCATTGAATGGCGGTGCAGGCTAGAAGGGCTGAATGGCCTGCTCCTGCACCTATTTTCTATGTTTCTATGTTTCTATGTAATAGGACTCTCTCTGACCTTTCTCCCCAGACCCCCAGGACCAGTATTTATCTGAGTCAATGGCATTCCCTCTGACCTTTCTCCCCATTCTATCCCCAGGACCAGTGTGTATCTGAGTCAATGGGACTCTTTCTGACATTTCTCCCCAGTCCATCCCCAGGACCAGTGTGTATCTGAGTCAATGGGACACTCTCTGACCTTTCTCCCCAGTCTATCGCCTGGACCAGTGTTTATCTGAGTCAATAGGACTCTCTCTGACCTTTCTCCCCAGTCTATCCCCAGGACCAGTGTGTATCTGAGTCAATGGGACTCTCTCTGACCTTTCTCCCCAGTCTATCCCCAGGACCAGTGTTTATCTGAGTCAATGGGACTCTCTCTGACCTTTCTCCCCAGTCTATCCCCAGGACCAGTGCGTATCTGAGTCAATGGGACTCTCTGACGTTTCTCCACAGTCTATCCCCAGGACCAGTGTGTATCTGGGTCAATGGGACACTCTCTGACCTTTCTCCCCAGTCTATCCCCAGGACCAGTGTGTATCTGAGTCAATGGGACTCTCTCTGACTTTTCTCCCCAGTCTATCCCCAGGACCAGTTTGTATCTGAGTCAATGGGGCTCTCTCTGACCTTTCTCCCCATTCTATCCCCAGGACCAGTGTGTATCTGAGTCAATGGTTACTCTCTGACCTTTCTCCACAGTCTATCCCCAGGACCAGTGTGTATCTGAGTCAATGGGACTCTCTCTGACATTTCTCCCCAGTCTCGCCCCAGGACCAGTGTGTATCTGAGTCAATGGGACTCTCTCTGACTTTTCTCCCCAGTCTATCCCCAGGACCAGTTTGTATCTGAGTCAATGGGGCTCTCTCTGACCATTCTCCCCATTCTATCCCCAGGACCAGTGTGTATCTGAGTCAATGGGACTCTCTCTGACCTTTCTCCCCAGTCTATCCCCAGGACCAGTGTGTATCTGAGTCAATGGGACTCTCTCTGACCTTTCTACCCAGTCGATCCCCATGACCAGTGTGTATCTGAGTCAATGGGACTCTCTCTGACCTTTCTCCCCAGTCTTTCCCCAGGACCAGTGTGTATCTGAATCAATGGGACACTCTATGACCTTTCTCCCCAGTCTATCCCCAGGACCAGTGTGTATCTGAGTTAATGGGACTCTCTCTGACCTTTCTCCCCAATCCCCCAGGACCAGTGTTTATCTGAGTCAATGGGACTCTCTCTGATCTTTCTCCCCAGTCTAACCCCAGGAGCAGCATGTATCTGAGTCAAAGGAACTCTCTCTGACCTTTCTCCCCAGTCTTTCCCCAGGACCAGTATTTATCTGAGTCAAAGGAACTCTCTCTGACCTTTCTCCCCAGTCTATCCCCTGGACCAGTATTTATCTGAGTCAATGGGACACTCTCTGACCTTTCTCTCCAGTCTATCCCCAGGACCAGTGTGTATCTGCGTCAATGGGACTCTCTCTGACCTTTCTACACAGTCGCTCCCCAGGACCTGTGTGTATCTGAGTCAATTGGACACTCTCTGACCTTTCTCCCCAGTCTATCCCCAGGACCAATGTTTATCTGAGTCAATGCGACTCTCTCTGACCTTTCTCCCCAGTCTATCCCCAGGACCAGTGTGTATCTGAGTCAATGGGACTCTCTCTGATCTTGCTTCCCAGTCTATCCCCAGGACCAGTGTTTATCTGAGTCAAGGGACTCTCTCTGACCTTTCTCCCAAGTCGATCCCCACGACCAGTGTGTACCTGAGTCAATGGGACTCTCTCTGACATTTCTCCCCAGTCCATTCCCAGGACCAGTGTGTATCTGAGTCAATGGGACACTCTCTGACCTTTCTCCCCTGTCTATCCCCAGGACCAGTGTTTATCTGAGTCAATGGGACTCTTTCTGACATTTCTCCCCAGTCCATCCCCAGGACCAGTGTGTATCTGAGTCAATGGGACACTCTCTGACCTTTCTCCCCAGTCTATCCCCAGGACCAGTGTTTATCTGAGTCAATGGGACTCTCTCTGACCTTTCTCCCCAGTCTATCCCCAGGACCAGTGTGTATCTGAGTCAATGGGACTCTCTCTGACCTTTCTCCCCAGTCTATCCCCAGGACCAGTGTTTATCTGAGTCAATGGGACTCTCTCTGACCATTCTCCCCAGTCTATCCCCAGGACCAGTGTGTATCTGAGTCAATGGGACTCTCTGACGTTTCTCCACAGTCTATCCCCAGGACCAGTTTGTATCTGTGTCAATGGGGCTCTCTCTCACGTTTCTCCCCATTCTATCCCCAGGACCAGTGTGTATCTGAGTCAATGGGACACTCTCTGACCTTTCTCCCCAGTCTATCCCCAGGACCAGTGTGTATCTGAGTCAATGGGACTCTCTCTGACCTTTCTCCGAAGTCTAGCCCCAGGACCAGTGTGTATCTGAGTCAATGGGACTCTCTCTGACTTTTCTCCCCAGTCTATCCCCAGGACCAGTGTGTATCTGAGTCAATGGGACATTCTCTGACCTTTCTCCCCAATCTATCCCCAGGCCCAGTGTGTTACTGAGTCAATGGGACTCTCTCTGACCTTTCTCCCCAGTCTAGCCCCAGGACCAGTGTGTATCTGAGTGAATGGGACTCTCTCTGACTTTTCTCCCCAGTCTATCCCCAGGACCAGTTTGTATCTGAGTCAATGGGGCTCTCTCTGACCATTCTCCCCATTCTATCCCCAGGACCAGTGTGTATCTGAGTCAATGGGACACTCTCTGACATTTCTCCCAAGTCTATCCCCAGGACCAGTGTGTATCTGAGTCAATGGGACTCTCTCTGACCTTTCTCCCCAGTCTATCCCCAGGACCAGTTTGTATCTGAGTCAATGGGGCTCTCTCTGACCTTTCTCCCCAGTCTATCCCCAGGACCAGTGTGTATCTGAGTCAATGGGACACTCTCTGACCTTTCTCCCCAGTCTATTCCCAGGACCAGTGTGTATCTGAGTCAATGGGACTCTCTCTGACCTTTCTAACCAGTCGATCCCCAGGACCAGTGTGTATCTGAGTCAATGGGACTCTCTCTGACCTTTCTCCCCAGTCTTTCCCCAGCACCAGTGTGTATCTGAGTCAATGGGACACTCTCTGACCTTTCTCCCCAGTCTATCCCCAGGACCAATGTGTATCTGAGTCAATGGGACTCTCTCTGACCTTTCTCCCCAATCCCCCAGGACCAGTGTTTATCTGAGTCAATGGGACTCTCTCTGATTTTCTCCCCATTCTAACCCCAGGAGCAGCATGTATCTGAGTCAAAGGAACTCTCTCTGACCTTTCTCCCCAGTCTATCCCCAGGACCAGTATTTATCTGAGTCAAAGGAACTCTCTCTGACCTTTCTCCCCAGTCTATCCCCTGGACCAGTATTTATCTGAGTCAATGGGAAACTCTCTGACCTTTCTCCCCAGTCTATCCCCAGGACCAGTGTGTATCTGCGTGAATGGGACTCTCTCTGGCCTTTCTACCCAGTCGATCCCCAGGACCTGTGTGTATCTGTGTCAATGGGACTCTCTCTGATCTTGCTCCCCAGTCTATCCCCAGGACCAGTGTTTATCTGCGTCAAGGGACTCTCTCTGACCTTTCTCCCAAGTCGATCCCCACGACCAGTGTGTACCTGAGTCAATGGGACTCTCTCTGACATTTCTCCCCAGTCCATTCCCAGGACCAGTGTGTATCTGAGTCAATGGGACATTCTCTGACCTTTCTGCCCAGTCTATCCCCAGGACCAGTGTTTATCTGAGTCAATGGGACTCACTCTGACCTTTCTCCCCAGTCTATCCCCAGGACCAGTGTATATCTGAGTCAATGGGACTCTCTCTGACCTTTCTCCCTAGTCTATCCCCAGGACCAGTGTGTATCTGAGTCAATGGGACACTCTCTGACCTTTCTCCCCAGTCTATCCCATGGACCAATGTGTATCTGAGTCAATGGGACTCTCTCTGACTTTTCTCCCCAGTCTATCCCCAGGACCAGTCTGTATCTGAGTCAATGGGGCTCTCTCTTACCTTTCTCCCCATTCTATCCCAGGCCCAGTGTGTATCTGAGTCAATGGGACACTCTCTGACCTTTCTCTCCAGTCTATCCCCAGGACCAGTGTGTATCTGAGTCAATGGGACTCGCTCTGACCTTTCTCCCCAATCCACCAGGACCAGTGTTTATCTGAGTCAATGGGACTCTCTCTGATCTTTCTCCCCAGTCTAACCCCAGGAGCAGCGTGTATCTGAGTCAAAGGAACTCTCTCTGACCTTTCTCCCCAGTCTATCCCCAGGACCAGTATTTATCTGAGTCAATGGGACACTCTCTGATCTTTCTCCCCAGTCTATCCCCTGGACCAGTGTTTATCTGAGTCAATCGAACTCTCTGACCTTTCTCCCCAGTCTATCCCCAGGACCAGTGTTTATCTGAGTCAATGGGACTCACTCTGACCTTTCTCCACAGTCTATCCCCAGGACCAGTGTTTATCTGAGTCAATGGGACTCTCTCTGACCTTTCTCCCCAGTCTATCCCCAGGACCAGTGTTTATCTGAGTCAATGGGACTCACTCTGACCTTTCTCCCCAGTCTATCCCCAGGACCAGTGTTTATCTGTGTCAATGGGACTCTCTCTGAACTTTCACCCCAGTCTATCCCCAGGACCAGTGTGTATCTGAGTCAATGGGACACTATCTGACCTTTCTCCCCAGTCTATCCCCAGGACCAGTGTGTATCTGAGTCAATGGGACTCTCTCTGACCTTTCTCCCCAGTCCCCCAGGACCAGTGTGTATCTGAGTCAATGGGACTCTCTCTGACCTTTCCCCCCAGTCCATCCCCATGACCAGTGTGTATCTGAGTCAATGGGACTCTCTATGACTTTTCTCCCCAGTCTATTCTCAGGACCAGTGTGTATCTGAGTCAATGGGAATCACTCTGACCTTTCTCCCAAGTCTATCCCCAGGACCAGTGTGTATCTGAGTCAATAGGACTCTCTCTCTGACATCTCTCCCCAGTCTATCCCCAGGACCAGTGTTTATCTGAGTCAATGGGACACTCTCTGACCTTTCTCCCCAGTCTATCCCCAGGACCAGTGTTTATCTGAGTCAATGGGACTCTCTCTGACCTTTTTCCCCAGTCTATCCTCAGGACCAGTGTGTATCTGAGTCAATGGGACTCACTCTGACCTTTCTCCCAAGTCTATCCCCAGGACCAGTGTGTATCTGAGTCAATGGGACACTCTCTTACCTTTCTCCACAGACCCCCAGGACCAGTATTTACCTGAGTCAATGGGACTCTCTCTGAACTTTCTCCCTAGACCCCGAGGACCAGTGTGTATCTGAGTCAATGGGACACTCTCTGACCTTTCTCCCCAGTCTATCCCCAGTACCAGTGTGTATCTGAGTCAATGGGACTCTCTCTGACCTTTCTCCCCAGTCTATCCCCAGGACCAGTGTGTATCTGAGTCAATGGGACTCTCTCTGACCTTTCTCCCCAGTCTTTCCCCAGGACCAGTGTGTATCTGAGTCAATGGGACTCTCTCTGACCTTTCTCCCCATTCTATCCCCAGGACCAGTGTGTATCTGAGTCAATGGGACTCTTTCTGACATTTCTCCCCAGTCCATCCCCAGGACCAGTGTGTATCTGAGTCAATGGGACATTCTCTGACCTTTCTCCCCAGTCTATCCCCAGGACCAGTGTGTATCTGAGTCAATGGGAAACTCTCTGACCTTTCTCCCCAGTCTATCCCCAGGACCAGTGTTTATCTGAGTCAATGGGACTCTCTCTGACATTTCTCCCCAGTCTATCCCCAGGACCAGTGTTTAGCTGAGTCAATGGGACACTCTCTGACCTTTCTCCCCAGTCTATCCCCAGGACCAGTGTTTATCTGAGTCAATGGGACTCTCTCTGACCTTTCTCCCCAGTCTATCCCCAGGACCAGTGTGTATCTGAGTCAATGGGACTCTCTCTGACCTTTCTCCCCAGTCTATCCCCAGGACCAGTGTTTATCTGAGTCAATGGAACACTCTCTGACCTTTCTCCCCAGTCTATCCCCAGGTCCTGTGTGTATCTGAGTCAATGGGCCTCTCTGACCTTTCTCCACAGTCTATCCCCAGGAACAATGTGTATCTGAGTCAATGGAACATTCTCTGACCTTTCTCCCCAGTCTATCCCCAGGACCAGTGTGTATGTGAGTCAATGGGACTCTCTCTGAACTTTCTCCCCAGTCTAACCCCAGGACCAGTGTGTATCTGAGTCAATGGGACTCTCTCTGACTTTTCCCCGCAGTCTATCCCCAGGACCAGTGTGTATCTGAGTCAATGGGACTCTCTCTGACCTTTCTCCCCTGTCTATCCCCAGGACCAGTGTTTATCTGAGTCAACGGGAGTCTCTCTGACCTTTCTCCCCAGTCGATCCCCACGACCAGTGTGTACCTGAGTCAATGGGACTCTCTCTGACCTTTCTCCCCAGTCCATTCCCAGGACCAGTGTGTAACTGAGTCAATAGGACACTCTCTGACCTTTCTCCCCAGTCTATCCCCAGGACCAGTGTTCATCTGAGTCAATGGGACTCACTCTGACCTTTCTCCCCAGTCTATCCCCAGGACCAGTGTTTATCTGAGTCAATGGGACTCTCTCTGACATTTTTCCCTCGTCTATCCCCAGGACCAGTGTGTATCTGAGTCAATGGGACACTCTCTGACCTTTCTCCCCAGTCTATCGCCAGGACCAGTGTGTATCTGAGTCAATGGGACTCTCTCTGACTTTTCTCCCCAGTCTATCCCCAGGACCAGTCTGTATTTGAGTCAATGGGGCTCTCTCTTACCTTTCTCCCCATTCTATCCCCAGGCCCAGTGTGTATCTGAGTCAATGGGACACTCTCTGACCTTTGTCCCAAGTCTATCCCCAGGACCAGTGTGTATCTGAGTCAATGGGACTCTCTCTGACCTTTCTCCACAGACCCCCATAACCAGTATTTATCTGAGTCAATGGGACTCTCTCTGAACTTTCTCCCTAGAACCCGAGGACCAGTGTGTATCTGAGTCAATAGGACTCTCTCTCTGACCTCTCTCCCCAGTCTATCCCCAGGACCAGTGTTTATCTGAGTCAATGGGACACTCTCTGACCTTTCTCCCCAGTCTATCCCCAGGACCAGTGTTTATCTGACTCAATGGGACTCTCTCTGATCTTTCTCCCCAGTCTATCCCCAGGACCAGTGTGTATCTGAGGCAATGGGACTCTCTCTGGCCTTTCTCCCCAGTCTATCCCCAGGACCAGTGTTTATCTGAGTCAATGGGACTCTCTCTGACCTTTTTCCCCAGTCTATCCTCAGGACCAGTGTGTATCTGAGTCAATGGGACTCACTCTGACCTTTTTCCCATGTCTATCGCCAGGACCAGTGTGTATCTGAGTCAATGGGACTCTCTCTGACCTTTCTCCATAGACCCCCAGGACCAGTATTTATCTGAGTCAATGGGACTCTCTCTGAACTTTCTCCCTAGACCCCGAGGACCAGTGTGTATCTGAGTCAATGGGACACTCTCTGACCTTTCTCCCCAGTCTATCCCCAGGACCAGTGTTTATCTGAGTCAATGGGACATCCTCTGACCTTTCTCCCCAGTCTATCCCCAGGACCAGTGTGTATCTGAGTCAATGGGAAACTCTCTGACCTTTCTCCCTAGTCTATCCCCAGGACCAGTGTTTATCTGAGTCAATGGGACACTCTCTGACCTTTCTCCCCAGTCTATCCCCAGGACCAGTGTGTATCTGAGTCAAAGGGACACTCTCTGACCTTTCTCCCCAGTCTATCCCCAGGACCAGTGTTTATCTGAGTCAATGGGACTCTCTCTTACCTTTCTCCCCAGTCTATCCCAAGGACCAGTGTTTATCTGAGTCAATGGGACACTCTCTGACCTTTCTCCCCAGTCTATCCCCAGGACCAGTGTTTATCTGAGTCAATGGGACTCTCTCTGACCTTTCTCCCCAGTCTATCTCCAGGACCAGTGTGTATTTGAGTCAATGGGACTCTCTCTGACCTTTCTCCCCAGTCTATCCCCAGGACCAGTGTTTATCTGAGTCAATGGAACACTCTCTGACCTTTCTCCCCAGTCTATCCCCAGGTCCAGTGTGTCTCTGAGTCAATGGGACTCTCTGACCTTTCTCCACAGTCTATCCCCAGGACCAGTGTGTATCTGAGTCAATGGAACATTCTCTGACCTTTCTCCCCAGTCTATCCCCAGGACCAGTGTGTATGTGAGTCAATGGGACTCTCTCTGAACTTTCTCCCCAGTCTAACCCCAGGACCAGTGTGTATCTGAGTCAATGGGACTCTCTCTGACTTTTCTCCCCAGTCTATCCCCAGGACCAGTGTGTATCTGAGTCAATGGGACTCTCTCTGACCTTTCTCCCCAGTCTATCCCCAGGACCAGTGTTTATCTGAGTCAACGGGAGTCTCTCTGACCTTTCTCCCCAGTCGATCCCCACGACCAGTGTGTATCTGAGTCAATGGGACTCTCTCTGGCCTTTCTCCCCAGTCCATGCCCAGGACCAGTGTGTATCTGAGTCAATGGGACACTCTCTGACCTTTCTCCCCAGTCTATCCCCAGGACCAGTGTTTATCTGAGTCAATGGGACTCACTCTGACCTTTCTCCCCAGTCTATCCCCAGGACCAGTGTTTATCTGAATCAATGGGACTCTCTCTGACCTTTCTCCCTAGTCTATCCCCAGGACCAGTGTGTATCTGAGTCAATGGGACACTCTCTGACCTTTCTCCCCAGTCTATCCCCAGGACCAGTGTGTATCTGAGTCAATGGGACTCTCTATGACTTTTCTCCCCAGTCTATCCCCAGGACCAGTCTGTATCTGAGTCAATGGGGCTCTCTCTTACCTTTCTCCCCATTCTATCCCCAGGCCCAGTGTGTATCTGAGTCAATGGGACACTCTCTGACCTTTCTCTCCAGTCTATCCCCAGGACCAGTGTGTATGTGAGTCAATGGGACTCTCTCTGACCTTTCACCTCATTCGACCAGGACCAGTGTTTGTCTGAGTCAATGGGACTCTCTCTGATCTTTCTCCCCAATCTAACCCCAGGAGCAGCGTGTATCTGAGTCAAAGGAACTCTCTCTGACCTTTCTCCCCAGTCTATCCCCAGGACCAGTATTTATCTGAGTCTATGGGACTCTCTCTGATCTTTCTCCCCAGTCTATCCCCTGGACCAGTGTTTATCTAAGTCAATCGAACTCTCTGACCTTTCTCCCCAGGCCATCCCCAGGACCAGTGTTTATCTGAGTCAATGGCACTCACTCTGACCTTTCTCCCCAGTCTATCCCCAGGACCAGTGTTCATCTGAGTCAATGGGACTCTCTCTGACCTTTCTCCCCTGTCTATCCCCAGGACCAGTGTTTATCTGAGTCAATGGGACTCACTCTGACCTTTCTCCCCAGTCTATCCCCAGGACCAGTGTTTATCTGAGTCAATGCGACTCTCTCTGACCTTTCTCCCCAGTATATCCCCAGGGCCAGTGTGTATCTGGTCAATGGTACACTATCTGACCTTTCTCCCCAGTCTATCCCCAGGACCAGTGTGTATCTGAGTCAATGGGACTCTCTCTGACCTTTCTCCCCAGTCCCCCAGGACCAGTGTGTATCTGAGTCAATGGGACTCTCTCTGACCTTTCCCCCCAGTCGATCCCCAGGACCAGTGTGTATCTGAGTCAATGGGACTCTCTCTGACCTTTTTCCCCAGTCTATCCTCAGGACCAGTGTGTATCTGAGTCAATGGGAATCACTCTGAGCTTTCTCCCAAGTCTATCCCCAGGACCAGTGTGTATCTGAGTCAATAGGACTCTCTCTCTGACCACTCTCCCCAGTCTATTCCCAGCACCAGTGTTTATCTGAGTCAATGGGACACTCTCTGACCTTTCTCCCCAGTCTATCCCCAGGACCAGTGTTTATCTGACTCAATGGGACTCTCTCTGACGTTTCTCCCCAGTCTATCCCCAGGACCAGTGTGTATCTGAGTCAATGGGACTCTCACTGATCTTGCTCCCCAGTCTATCCCCAGGACCAGTGATTATCTGAGTCAAGGGACTCTCCCTGACTTTTCTCCCAAGTCGATCCCCACGACCAGTGTGTACCTGAGTCAATGGGACTCTCTCTGACCTTTCTCCCCAGTCCATTCCCAGGACCAGTGTGTATCTGAGTCAAAGGGACACTCTCTGACCTTTCTCCCCAATCTATCCCCAGGACCAATGTTTATCTGAGTCAATGGGACTCACTCTGACCTTTCTCCCCAGTCTATCCCCAGGACCAGTGTGTATCTGAGTCAATGGCACTCTCTCTGACATTTCTACCCAGTCTATCCCCAGGACCAGTCTGTATATGAGTCAATGGGGCTCTCTCTTACCTTTCTCCCCATTCTATCCCCAGGCCCAGTGTGTATCTGAGTCAATGGGACACTCTCTGACCTTTCTCTCCAGTCTATCCCCAGGACCAGTGTGTATCTGAGTCAATGGGACTCTCTCTGACCTTTCTCCCCAATCCACCAGGAACAGTGTTTATCTGAGCCAATGGGACTCTCTTTGATCTTTCTCCCCAGTCTAACCCCAGGAGCAGCGTGTATCTGAGTCAAAGGAACTCTCTCTGACCTTTCTCCCCAGTCTATCCCCAGGACCAGTGTGTATCTGAGTCAATGGGACTCTCTCTGACCTTTCTCCCCAATCCACCAGGAACAGTGTTTATCTGAGTCAATGGGCCTCTCTGACCTTTCTCCACAGTCTATCCCCAGGAACAGTGTGTATCTGAGTCAATGGAACATTCTCTGACCTTTCTCCCCAGTCTATCCCCAGGACCAGTGTGTATGTGAGTCAATGGGACTCTCTCTGAACTTTCTCCCCAGTCTAACCCCAGGACCAGTGTGTATCTGAGTCAATGGGACTCTCTCTGACTTTTCCCCGCAGTCTATCCCCAGGACCAGTGTGTATCTGAGTCAATGGGACTCTCTCTGACCTTTCTCCCCTGTCTATCCCCAGGACCAGTGTTTATCTGAGTCAACGGGAGTCTCTCTGACCTTTCTCCCCAGTCGATCCCCACGACCAGTGTGTACCTGAGTCAATGGGACTCTCTCTGACCTTTCTCCCCAGTCCATTCCCAGGACCAGTGTGTATCTGAGTCAATAGGACACTCTCTGACCTTTCTCCCCAGTCTATCCCCAGGACCAGTGTTCATCTGAGTCAATGGGACTCACTCTGACCTTTCTCCCCAGTCTATCCCCAGGACCAGTGTTTATCTGAGTCAATGGGACTCTCTCTGACATTTTTCCCTCGTCTATCCCCAGGACCAGTGTGTATCTGAGTCAATGGGACACTCTCTGACCTTTCTCCCCAGTCTATCGCCAGGACCAGTGTGTATCTGAGTCAATGGGACTCTCTCTGACTTTTCTCCCCAGTCTATCCCCAGGACCAGTCTGTATTTGAGTCAATGGGGCTCTCTCTTACCTTTCTCCCCATTCTATCCCCAGGCCCAGTGTGTATCTGAGTCAATGGGACACTCTCTGACCTTTGTCCCAAGTCTATCCCCAGGACCAGTGTGTATCTGAGTCAATGGGACTCTCTCTAACCTTTCTCCACAGACCCCCATAACCAGTATTTATCTGAGTCAATGGGACTCTCTCTGAACTTTCTCCCTAGAACCCGAGGACCAGTGTGTATCTGAGTCAATAGGACTCTCTCTCTGACCTCTCTCCCCAGTCTATCCCCAGGACCAGTGTTTATCTGAGTCAATGGGACACTCTCTGACCTTTCTCCCCAGTCTATCCCCAGGACCAGTGTTTATCTGACTCAATGGGACTCTCTCTGATCTTTCTCCCCAGTCTATCCCCAGGACCAGTGTGTATCTGAGGCAATGGGACTCTCTCTGGCCTTTCTCCCCAGTCTATCCCCAGGACCAGTGTTTATCTGAGTCAATGGGACTCTCTCTGACCTTTTTCCCCAGTCTATCCTCAGGACCAGTGTGTATCTGAGTCAATGGGACTCACTCTGACCTTTTTCCCATGTCTATCGCCAGGACCAGTGTGTATCTGAGTCAATGGGACTCTCTCTGACCTTTCTCCATAGACCCCCAGGACCAGTATTTATCTGAGTCAATGGGACTCTCTCTGAACTTTCTCCCTAGACCCCGAGGACCAGTGTGTATCTGAGTCAATGGGACACTCTCTGACCTTTCTCCCCAGTCTATCCCCAGGACCAGTGTTTATCTGAGTCAATGGGACATCCTCTGACCTTTCTCCCCAGTCTATCCCCAGGACCAGTGTGTATCTGAGTCAATGGGAAACTCTCTGACCTTTCTACCTAGTCTATCCCCAGGACCAGTGTTTATCTGAGTCAATGGGACACTCTCTGACCTTTCTCCCCAGTCTATCCCCAGGACCAGTGTGTATCTGAGTCAAAGGGACACTCTCTGACCTTTCTCCCCAGTCTATCCCCAGGACCAGTGTTTATCTGAGTCAATGGGACTCTCTCTTACCTTTCTCCCCAGTCTATCCCAAGGACCAGTGTTTATCTGAGTCAATGGGACACTCTCTGACCTTTCTCCCCAGTCTATCCCCAGGACCAGTGTTTATCTGAGTCAATGGGACTCTCTCTGACCTTTCTCCCCAGTCTATCTCCAGGACCAGTGTGTATCTGAGTCAATGGGACTCTCTCTGACCTTTCTCCCCAGTCTATCCCCAGGACCAGTGTTTATCTGAGTCAATGGAACACTCTCTGACCTTTCTCCCCAGTCTATCCCCAGGTCCAGTGTGTCTCTGAGTCAATGGGACTCTCTGACCTTTCTCCACAGTCTATCCCCAGGACCAGTGTGTATCTGAGTCAATGGAACATTCTCTGACCTTTCTCCCCAGTCTATCCCCAGGACCAGTGTGTATGTGAGTCAATGGGACTCTCTCTGAACTTTCTCCCCAGTCTAACCCCAGGACCAGTGTGTATCTGAGTCAATGGGACTCTCTCTGACTTTTCTCCCCAGTCTATCCCCAGGACCAGTGTGTATCTGAGTCAATGGGACTCTCTCTGACCTTTCTCCCCAGTCTATCCCCAGGACCAGTGTTTATCTGAGTCAACGGGAGTCTCTCTGACCTTTCTCCCCAGTCGATCCCCACGACCAGTGTGTATCTGAGTCAATGGGACTCTCTCTGGCCTTTCTCCCCAGTCCATGCCCAGGACCAGTGTGTATCTGAGTCAATGGGACACTCTCTGACCTTTCTCCCCAGTCTATCCCCAGGACCAGTGTTTATCTGAGTCAATGGGACTCACTCTGACCTTTCTCCCCAGTCTATCCCCAGGACCAGTGTTTATCTGAATCAATGGGACTCTCTCTGACCTTTCTCCCTCGTCTATCCCCAGGACCAGTGTGTATCTGAGTCAATGGGACACTCTCTGACCTTTCTCCCCAGTCTATCCCCAGGACCAGTGTGTATCTGAGTCAATGGGACTCTCTATGACTTTTCTCCCCAGTCTATCCCCAGGACCAGTCTGTATCTGAGTCAATGGGGCTCTCTCTTACCTTTCTCCCCATTCTATCCCCAGGCCCAGTGTGTATCTGAGTCAATGGGACACTCTCTGACCTTTCTCTCCAGTCTATCCCCAGGACCAGTGTGTATGTGAGTCAATGGGACTCTCTCTGACCTTTCACCTCATTCGACCAGGACCAGTGTTTGTCTGAGTCAATGGGACTCTCTCTGATCTTTCTCCCCAATCTAACCCCAGGAGCAGCGTGTATCTGAGTCAAAGGAACTCTCTCTGACCTTTCTCCCCAGTCTATCCCCAGGACCAGTATTTATCTGAGACTATGGGACTCTCTCTGATCTTTCTCCCCAGTCTATCCCCTGGACCAGTGTTTATGTAAGTCAATCGAACTCTCTGACCTTTCTCCCCAGGCCATCCCCAGGACCAGTGTTTATCTGAGTCAATGGCACTCACTCTGACCTTTCTCCCCAGTCTATCCCCAGGACCAGTGTTCATCTGAGTCAATGGGACTCTCTCTGACCTTTCTCCCCTGTCTATCCCCAGGACCAGTGTTTATCTGAGTCAATGGGACTCACTCTGACCTTTCTCCCCAGTCTATCCCCAGGACCAGTGTTTATCTGAGTCAATGCGACTCTCTCTGACCTTTCTCCCCAGTATATCCCCAGGGCCAGTGTGTATCTGGTCAATGGTACACTATCTGACCTTTCTCCCCAGTCTATCCCCAGGACCAGTGTGTATCTGAGTCAATGGGACTCTCTCTGACCTTTCTCCCCAGTCCCCCAGGACCAGTGTGTATCTGAGTCAATGGGACTCTCTCTGACCTTTCCCCCCAGTCGATCCCCAGGACCAGTGTGTATCTGAGTCAATGGGACTCTCTCTGACCTTTTTCCCCAGTCTATCCTCAGGACCAGTGTGTATCTGAGTCAATGGGAATCACTCTGAGCTTTCTCCCAAGTCTATCCCCAGGACCAGTGTGTATCTGAGTCAATAGGACTCTCTCTCTGACCACTCTCCCCAGTCTATTCCCAGCACCAGTGTTTATCTGAGTCAATGGGACACTCTCTGACCTTTCTCCCCAGTCTATCCCCAGGACCAGTGTTTATCTGACTCAATGGGACTCTCTCTGACGTTTCTCCCCAGTCTATCCCCAGGACCAGTGTGTATCTGAGTCAATGGGACTCTCACTGATCTTGCTCCCCAGTCTATCCCCAGGACCAGTGATTATCTGAGTCAAGGGACTCTCCCTGACTTTTCTCCCAAGTCGATCCCCACGACCAGTGTGTACCTGAGTCAATGGGACTCTCTCTGACCTTTCTCCCCAGTCCATTCCCAGGACCAGTGTGTATCTGAGTCAAAGGGACACTCTCTGACCTTTCTCCCCAATCTATCCCCAGGACCAATGTTTATCTGAGTCAATGGGACTCACTCTGACCTTTCTCCCCAGTCTATCCCCAGGACCAGTGTGTATCTGAGTCAATGGCACTCTCTCTGACATTTCTACCCAGTCTATCCCCAGGACCAGTCTGTATATGAGTCAATGGGGCTCTCTCTTACCTTTCTCCCCATTCTATCCCCAGGCCCAGTGTGTATCTGAGTCAATGGGACACTCTCTGACCTTTCTCTCCAGTCTATCCCCAGGACCAGTGTGTATCTGAGTCAATGGGACTCTCTCTGACCTTTCTCCCCAATCCACCAGGAACAGTGTTTATCTGAGCCAATGGGACTCTCTTTGATCTTTCTCCCCAGTCTAACCCCAGGAGCAGCGTGTATCTGAGTCAAAGGAACTCTCTCTGACCTTTCTCCCCAGTCTATCCCCAGGACCAGTATTTATCTGAGTCAATGGGACACTATCTGATCTTTCCCCCCAGTCTATCCCCTGGACCAGTGTTTATCTGAGTCAATCGAACTCTCTGACCTTTCTCCATAGTCTATCCCCAGGACCAATGTTTATCTAAGTCAATGGGACTCACTCTGACCTTTCTCCCCAGTCTATCCCCAGGACCAAGTGTTTATCTGAATCAATGGGACTCTCTCTGACCTTTCTCCCCAGTCTATCCCCAGGACCAGTGTTTATCTGAGTCAATGGGACTCACTCTGACCTTTCTCCCCAGTCTATCCCCAGGACCAGTGTTTATCTGAGTCAATGGGACACTCTCTGAGCTTTCTCCCCAGTCTATCCCCAGGACCAGTGTTTATCTGACTCAATGGGACTCTCTCTGACCTTTCTCCCCAGTCTATCCCCAGGACCAGTGTATATCTGAGGCAATGGGACTCTCTCTGGCCTTTCTCCCCAGACTATCCCCAGGACCAGTGTTTATCTGAGTCAATGGGACTCTCTCTGACCTTTTTCCCCAGTCTATCCTCAGGACCAGTGTGTATCTGAGTCAATGGGACTCACTCTGACCTTTCTCCCAACTCTATCCCCAGGACCAGTGTGTATCTGAGTCAATGGGACTCTCTCTGACCTTTCTCCCCAGTCTATCCCCAGGACCAGTGTGTATCTGAGTCAATGGGACTCTCTGACGTTTCTCCACAGTCTATCCCCAGGACTAGTTTGTATCTGGGTCAATGGGACACTCTCTGACCTTTCTCCCCAGTCTATCCCCAGGACCAGTGTCTATCTGAGTCAATGGGACTCTCTTTGACTTTTCTCCCCAGTCTATCCCCAGGACCAGTTTGTATCTGAGTCAATGGGGCTCTCTCTGACTTTTCTCCCCATTCTATCCCCAGGACCAGTGTGTATCTGAGTCAATGGGACACTCTCTGACCTTTCTCCCCAGTCTATCCCCAGGACCAGTGTGTATCTGAGTCAATGGGACTCTCTCTGACCTTTCACCCCAGTCTAGCCCCAGGACCAGTGTGTATCTGAGTCAATGGGACTCTCTCTGACTTTTCTCCCCTGTCTATCCCCAGGACCAGTTTGTATCTGAGTCAATGGGGCTCTCTCTGACCTTTCTCCCCATTCTATCCCCAGGACCAGTGTGTATCTGAGTCAATGGGGCACTCTCTGACCTTTCTCCCCAGTCTATCCCCAGGACCAGTTTGTATCTGAGTCAATGGGACTCTCTCTGTCCTTTCTACCCAGTCGTTCCCCAGGACCAGTGTGTATCTGAGTCAATGGGACTCTCTCTGACCTTTCTCCCCAGTCTTTCCCCAGGACCAGTGTGTATCTGAGTCAATGGGACACTCTCTGACCTTTCTCCCCAGTCTATCCCCAGGACCAGTGTGTATCTGAGTCAATGGGACTCTCTCTGACCTTTCTCCCCAATCCCCCAGGACCAGTGTTTATCTGAGTCAATGGGACTCTCTCTGATCTTTCTCCCCAGTCTAACCCCAGGAGCAGCATGTATCCGAGTCAAAGGAACTCTCTCTGACCTTTCTCCCCAGTCTATCCCCAGGACCAGTATTTATCTGAGTCAATGGGACTCTCTCTGAACTTTCTCCCCAGTCTATCCCCAGGACCAGTATTTATCTGAGTCAATGGGACACTCTCTGACCTTTCTCCCCAGTCTATCCCCAGGACCAGTGTGTATCTGCGTCAATGGGACTCTCTCTGACCTTTCTACCCAGTCGATCCCCAGGACCTGTGTGTATCTGAGTCAATTGGACACTCTCTGACCTTTCTCCCCAGTCTATCCCCAGGACCAGTGTTTATCTGAGTCAATGGGACTCTCTCTGACATTTTTCCCTCGTCTATCCCCAGGACCAGTGTGTATCTGAGTCAATGGGACACTCTCTGACCTTTCTCCCCAGTCTATCGCCAGGACCAGTGTGTATCTGAGTCAATGGGACTCTCTCTGACTTTTCTCCCCAGTCTATCCCCAGGACCAGTCTGTATTTGAGTCAATGGGGCTCTCTCTTACCTTTCTCCCCATTCTATCCCCAGGCCCAGTGTGTATCTGAGTCAATGGGACACTCTCTGACCTTTGTCCCAAGTCTATCCCCAGGACCAGTGTGTATCTGAGTCAATGGGACTCTCTCTGACCTTTCTCCACAGACCCCCATAACCAGTATTTATCTGAGTCAATGGGACTCTCTCTGAACTTTCTCCCTAGAACCCGAGGACCAGTGTGTATCTGAGTCAATAGGACTCTCTCTCTGACCTCTCTCCCCAGTCTATCCCCAGGACCAGTGTTTATCTGAGTCAATGGGACACTCTCTGACCTTTCTCCCCAGTCTATCCCCAGGACCAGTGTTTATCTGACTTAATGGGACTCTCTCTGATCTTTCTCCCCAGTCTATCCCCAGGACCAGTGTGTATCTGAGGCAATGGGACTCTCTCTGGCCTTTCTCCCCAGTCTATCCCCAGGACCAGTGTTTATCTGAGTCAATGGGACTCTCTCTGACCTTTTTCCCCAGTCTATCCTCAGGACCAGTGTGTATCTGAGTCAATGGGACTCACTCTGACCTTTTTCCCATGTCTATCGCCAGGACCAGTGTGTATCTGAGTCAATGGGACTCTCTCTGACCTTTCTCCATAGACCCCCAGGACCAGTATTTATCTGAGTCAATGGGACTCTCTCTGAACTTTCTCCCTAGACCCCGAGGACCAGTGTGTATCTGAGTCAATGGGACACTCTCTGACCTTTCTCCCCAGTCTATCCCCAGGACCAGTGTTTATCTGAGTCAATGGGACATCCTCTGACCTTTCTCCCCAGTCTATCCCCAGGACCAGTGTGTATCTGAGTCAATGGGAAACTCTCTGACCTTTCTCCCTAGTCTATCCCCAGGACCAGTGTTTATCTGAGTCAATGGGACACTCTCTGACCTTTCTCCCCAGTCTATCCCCAGGACCAGTGTGTATCTGAGTCAAAGGGACACTCTCTGACCTTTCTCCCCAGTCTATCCCCAGGACCAGTGTTTATCTGAGTCAATGGGACTCTCTCTTACCTTTCTCCCCAGTCTATCCCAAGGACCAGTGTTTATCTGAGTCAATGGGACACTCTCTGACCTTTCTCCCCAGTCTATCCCCAGGACCAGTGTTTATCTGAGTCAATGGGACTCTCTCTGACCTTTCTCCCCAGTCTATCTCCAGGACCAGTGTGTATCTGAGTCAATGGGACTCTCTCTGACCTTTCTCCCCAGTCTATCCCCAGGACCAGTGTTTATCTGAGTCAATGGAACACTCTCTGACCTTTCTCCCCAGTCTATCCCCAGGTCCAGTGTGTCTCTGAGTCAATGGGACTCTCTGACCTTTCTCCACAGTCTATCCCCAGGACCAGTGTGTATCTGAGTCAATGGAACATTCTCTGACCTTTCTCCCCAGTCTATCCCCAGGACCAGTGTGTATGTGAGTCAATGGGACTCTCTCTGAACTTTCTCCCCAGTCTAACCCCAGGACCAGTGTGTATCTGAGTCAATGGGACTCTCTCTGACTTTTCTCCCCAGTCTATCCCCAGGACCAGTGTGTATCTGAGTCAATGGGACTCTCTCTGACCTTTCTCCCCAGTCTATCCCCAGGACCAGTGTTTATCTGAGTCAACGGGAGTCTCTCTGACCTTTCTCCCCAGTCGATCCCCACGACCAGTGTGTATCTGAGTCAATGGGACTCTCTCTGGCCTTTCTCCCCAGTCCATGCCCAGGACCAGTGTGTATCTGAGTCAATGGGACACTCTCTGACCTTTCTCCCCAGTCTATCCCCAGGACCAGTGTTTATCTGAGTCAATGGGACTCACTCTGACCTTTCTCCCCAGTCTATCCCCAGGACCAGTGTTTATCTGAATCAATGGGACTCTCTCTGACCTTTCTCCCTAGTCTATCCCCAGGACCAGTGTGTATCTGAGTCAATGGGACACTCTCTGACCTTTCTCCCCAGTCTATCCCCAGGACCAGTGTGTATCTGAGTCAATGGGACTCTCTATGACTTTTCTCCCCAGTCTATCCCCAGGACCAGTCTGTATCTGAGTCAATGGGGCTCTCTCTTACCTTTCTCCCCATTCTATCCCCAGGCCCAGTGTGTATCTGAGTCAATGGGACACTCTCTGACCTTTCTCTCCAGTCTATCCCCAGGACCAGTGTGTATGTGAGTCAATGGGACTCTCTCTGACCTTTCACCTCATTCGACCAGGACCAGTGTTTGTCTGAGTCAATGGGACTCTCTCTGATCTTTCTCCCCAATCTAACCCCAGGAGCAGCGTGTATCTGAGTCAAAGGAACTCTCTCTGACCTTTCTCCCCAGTCTATCCCCAGGACCAGTATTTATCTGAGTCTATGGGACTCTCTCTGATCTTTCTCCCCTGTCTATCCCCAGGACCAGTGTTTATCTGAGTCAATGGGACTCACTCTGACCTTTCTCCCCAGTCTATCCCCAGGACCAGTGTTTATCTGAGTCAATGCGACACTCTCTGACCTTTCTCCCCAGTATATCCTCAGGACCAGTGTGTATCTGAGTCAATGGTACACTATCTGACCTTTCTCCCCAGTCTATCCCCAGGACCAGTGTGTATCTGAGTCAATGGGACTCTCTCTGACCTTTCTCCCCAGTCCCCCAGGACCAGTGTGTATCTGAGTCAATGGGACTCTCTCTGACCTTTCCCCCCAGTCGATCCCCAGGACCAGTGTGTATCTGAGTCAATGGGACTCTCTCTGACCTTTTTCCCCAGTCTATCCTCAGGACCAGTGTGTATCTGAGTCAATGGGAATCACTCTGAGCTTTCTCCCAAGTCTATCCCCAGGACCAGTGTGTATCTGAGTCAATAGGACTCTCTCTCTGACCACTCTCCCCAGCCTATTCCCAGCACCAGTGTTTATCTGAGTCAATGGGACACTCTCTGACCTTTCTCCCCAGTCTATCCCCAGGACCAGTGTTTATCTGACTCAATGGGACTCTCTCTGACGTTTCTCCCCAGTCTATCCCCAGGACCAGTGTGTATCTGAGTCAATGGGACTCTCACTGATCTTGCTCCCCAGTCTATCCCCAGGACCAGTGTTTATCTGAGTCAAGGGACTCTCCCTGACTTTTCTCCCAAGTCGATCCCCACGACCAGTGTGTACCTGAGTCAATGGGACTCTCTCTGACCTTTCTCCCCAGTCCATTCCCAGGACCAGTGTGTATCTGAGTCAAAGGGACACTCTCTGACCTTTCTCCCCAATCTATCCCCAGGACCAATGTTTATCTGAGTCAATGGGACTCACTCTGACCTTTCTCCCCAGTCTATCCCCAGGACCAGTGTGTATCTGAGTCAATGGCACTCTCTCTGACATTTCTACCCAGTCTATCCCCAGGACCAGTCTGTATATGAGTCAATGGGGCTCTCTCTTACCTTTCTCCCCATTCTATCCCCAGGCCCAGTGTGTATCTGAGTCAATGGGACACTCTCTGACCTTTCTCTCCAGTCTATCCCCAGGACCAGTGTGTATCTGAGTCAATGGGACTCTCTCTGACCTTTCTCCCCAATCCACCAGGAACAGTGTTTATCTGAGCCAATGGGACTCTCTTTGATCTTTCTCCCCAGTCTCACCCCAGGAGCAGCGTGTATCTGAGTCAAAGGAACTCTCTCTGACCTTTCTCCCCAGTCTATCCCCAGGACCAGTATTTATCTGAGTCAATGGGACACTATCTGATCTTTCCCCCCAGTCTATCCCCTGGACCAGTGTTTATCTGAGTCAATCGAACTCTCTGACCTTTCTCCATAGTCTATCCCCAGGACCAATGTTTATCTAAGTCAATGGGACTCACTCTGACCTTTCTCCCCAGTCTATCCCCAGGACCAAGTGTTTATCTGAATCAATGGGACTCTCTCTGACCTTTCTCCCCAGTCTATCCCCAGGACCAGTGTTTATCTGCGTCAATGGGACTCACTCTGACCTTTCTCCCCAGTCTATCCCCAGGACCAGTGTTTATCTGAGTCAATGGGACACTCTCTGAGCTTTCTCCCCAGTCTATCCCCAGGACCAGTGTTTATCTGACTCAATGGGACTCTCTCTGACCTTTCTCCCCAGTCTCTCCCCAGGACCAGTGTGTATCTGAGGCAATGGGACTCTCTCTGGCCTTTCTCCCCAGACTATCCCCAGGACCAGTGTTTATCTGAGTCAATGGGACTCTCTCTGACATTTTTCCCCAGTCTATCCTCAGGACCAGTGTGTATCTGAGTCAATGGGACTCACTCTGACCTTTCTCCCAACTCTAACCCCAGGACCAGTGTGTATCTGAGTCAATGGGACTCTCTCTGACCTTTCTCCCCAGTCTCTCCCCAGGACCAGTGTGTATCTGAGTCAATGGGACTCTCTGACGTTTCTCCACAGTCTATCCCCAGGACTAGTTTGTATCTGGGTCAATGGGACACTCTCTGACCTTTCCCCCCAGTCTATCCCCAGGACCAGTGTCTATCTGAGTCAATGGGACTCTCTTTGACTTTTCTCCCCAGTCTATCCCCAGGACCAGTTTGTATCTGAGTCAATGGGGCTCTCTCTGACTTTTCTCCCCATTCTATCCCCAGGACCAGTGTGTATCTGAGTCAATGGGACACTCTCTGACCTTTCTCCCCAGTCTATCCCCAGGACCAGTGTGTATCTGAGTCAATGGGACTCTCTCTGACCTTTCACCCCAGTCTAGCCCCAGGACCAGTGTGTATCTGAGTCAATGGGACTCTCTCTGACTTTTCTCCCCTGTCTATCCCCAGGACCAGTTTGTATCTGAGTCAATGGGGCTCTCTCTGACCTTTCTCCCCATTCTATCCCCAGGACCAGTGTGTATCTGAGTCAATGGGGCACTCTCTGACCTTTCTCCCCAGTCTATCCCCAGGACCAGTTTGTATCTGAGTCAATGGGACTCTCTCTGTCCTTTCTACCCAGTCGTTCCCCAGGACCAGTGTGTATCTGAGTCAATGGGACTCTCTCTGACCTTTCTCCCCAGTCTTTCCCCAGGACCAGTGTGTATCTGAGTCAATGGGACACTCTCTTACCTTTCTCCCCAGTCTATCCCCAGGACCAGTGTGTATCTGAGTCAATGGGACTCTCTCTGACCTTTCTCCCCAATCCCCCAGGACCAGTGTTTATCTGAGTCAATGGGACTCTCTCTGATCTTTCTCCCCAGTCTAACCCCAGGAGCAGCATGTATCCGAGTCAAAGGAACTCTCTCTGACCTTTCTCCCCAGTCTATCCCCAGGACCAGTATTTATCTGAGTCAATGGGACTCTCTCTGAACTTTCTCCCCAGTCTATCCCCAGGACCAGTATTTATCTGAGTCAATGGGACACTCTCTGACCTTTCTCCCCAGTCTATCCCCAGGACCAGTGTGTATCTGCGTCAATGGGACTCTCTCTGACCTTTCTACCCAGTCGATCCCGAGGACCTGTGTGTATCTGAGTCAATTGGACACTCTCTGACCTTTCTCCCCAGTCTATCCCCAGGACCAATGTTTATCTGAGTCAATGGGACTCTCTCTGAACTTTCTCCCCAGTCTATCGCCAGGACCAGTGTGTATCTGAGTCAATGGGACTCTCTCTGATCTTGCTCCCCAGTCTATCCCCAGGACCAGTGTTTATCTGAGTCAAGGGACTCTCTCTGACCTTTCTCCCAAGTCGATCCCCACGACCAGTGTGTACCTGAGTCAATGGGACTCGCTCTGACCTTTCTCCCCAGTCCATTCCCAGGACCAGTGTGTATCTGAGTCAATGGGACACTCTCTGACCTTTCTCCCCAATCTATCCCCAGGACCAATGTTTATCTGAGTCAATGGGACTCACTCTGAACTTTCTCCCCAGTCTATCCCCAGGACCAGTGTGTATCTGTGTCAATGGCACTCTCTCTGACTTTTCTCCCCAGTCTATCCCCAGGACCAGTCTGTATCTGAGTCAATGAGGCTCTCTCTTACCTTTCTCCCCATTCTATCCCCAGGCCCAGTGTGTATCTGAGTCAATGGGACACTCTCTGACCTTTCTCTCCAGTCAATCCCCAGGACCAGTGTGTATCTGAGTCAATGGGACTCTCTCTGACCTTTCTCCCCAATCCACCAGGACCAGTGTTTATCTGAGTCAATGGGACTCACTCTGAACTTTCTCCCCAGTCTATCCCCAGGACCAAGTGTTTATCTGAATCAATGGGACTCTCTCTGACCTTTCTCCCCAGTCTAACCCCAGGACCAGTGTTTATCTGAGTCAATGGGACTCATTCTGACCTTTCTCCCCAGTCTATCCCCAGGACCAGTGTTCATCTGAGTCATTGGGACACACTCTGACATTTCTCCCCAGTCTATCCCCAGGAGCAGTGTTTATCTGACTCAATGGGACTCTCTCTGACCTTTCTCTCTAGTCTATCCCCAGGACCAGTGTGTATCTGAGGCAATGGGACTCTCTCTGGCCTTTCTCCCCAGTCTATCCCCAGGACCAGTGTTTATCTGAGTCAATGGGACCCTCTCTGACCTTTTTCCCCAATCTATACTCAGGACCACTGTGTATCTAAGTCAATGGGACTCACTCTGACCTTTCTCCAAACTCTATCCCCAGGACCAGTGTGTATCTGAGTCAATGGGACTCTCTGACGTTTCTCCACAGTCTATCCCCAGGACCAGTGTGTATCTGGGTCAATGGGACACTCTCTGACCTTTCTCCCCAGTCTATCCCCAGGACCAGTGTCTATCTGAGTCAATGGGACTCTCTTTGACTTTTCTCCCCAGTCTATCCCCAGGACCAGTTTGTATCTGAGTCAATGGGGCTCTCTCTGACCTTTCTCCCCATTCTATCCCCAGGACCAGTGTGTATCTGAGTCAATGGGAAACTCTCTGACCTTTCTCCCCAGTCTATCCCCAGGACCAGTGTGTATCTGAGCAATGGGACTCTCTCTGACCTTTCACCCCAGTCTAGCCCCAGGACCAGTGTGTATCTGAGTCAATGGGACTCTCTCTGACTTTTCTCCCCAGTCTATCCCCAGGACCAGTTTGTATCTGAGTCAATGGGGCTCTCTCTGACCTTTCTCCCCATTCTATCCCCAGGACCAGTGTGTATCTGAGTCAATGGGACACTCTCTGACCTTTCTCCCCAGTCTATCCCCAGGACCAGTGTGTATCTGAGTCAATGGGACTCTCTCTGACCTTTCTACCCAGTCGATCCCCAGGACCAGTGTCTATCTGAGTCAATGGGACTCTCTCTGACCTTTCTCCCCAGTCTTTCCCCAGGCCCAGTGTGTATCTGAGTCAATGGGACACTCTCTGACCTTTCTCCCCAGTCTATCCCCAGGACCAGTGTGTATCTGAGTCAATGGGACTCTCTCTGACCTTTCTCCCCAATCCCCCAGGACGAGTGTTTATCTGAGTCAATGGGACTCTCTCTGATCTTTCTCCCCAGTCTAACCCCAGGAGCAGCATGTATCTGAGTCAAAGGAACTCTCTCTGACCTTTCTCCCAAGTCGATCCCCACGACCAGTGTGTACCTGAGTCAATGGGACTCTCTCTGACCTTTCTCCCCAGTCCATTCCCAGGACCAGTGTGTATCTGAGTCAATGGGACACTCTCTGACCTTTCTCCCCAGTCTATCCCCAGGACCAGTGTTTATCTGTGTCAATGGGACTCTCTCTTACCTTTCTCCCCATTCTATCCCCAGGCCCAGTGTGTATCTGAGTCAATGGGACACTCTCTGACCTTTCTCTCCAGTCTATCCCCAGGACCAGTGTGTATCTGAGTCAATGGGACTCTCTCTGACCTTTCTCCCCAATCCACCAGGACCAGTGTTTATCTGCGTCAATGGGACTCTCTCTGATCTTTCTCCCCAGTCTAACCCCAGGAGCAGCGTGTATCTTAGTCAAAGGAACTCTCTCTGACCTTTCTCCCCAGTCTATCCCCAGGACCAGTATTTATCTGAGTCAATGGGACACTCTCTGATCTTTCTCCCCAGTCTATCCCCTGGACCAGTGTTTATCTGAGTCAATCGAACTCTCTGACCATTCTCCCCAGTCTATCCCCAGGACCAGTGTTTATCTGAGTCAATGGGACTCACTCTGACCTTTCTCCCCAGTCTATCCCCAGGACCAGTGTGTATCTGAGTCAATGGGACTCTCTCTGACCTTTCTCCCCATTCTATCCCCAGGACCAGTGTGTATCTGAGTCAATGGGACTCTTTCTGACATTTATCCCCAGTCCATCCCCAGGACCAGTGTGTATCTGAGTCAATGGGACATTCTCTGACCTTTCTCCCCAGTCTATCCCCAGGACCAGTGTGTATCTGAGTCAATGGGAAACTCTCTGACCTTTCTCCCCAGTCTATCCCCAGGACCAGTGTTTATCTGAGTCAATGGGACACTCTCTGACCTTTCTCCCCAGTCTATCCCCAGGACCAGTGTGTATCTGAGTCAATGGGACACTCTCTGACCTTTCTCCCCAGTCTATCCCCAGGACCAGTGTTTATCCGAGTCAATGGGACTCTCTCTGACCTTTCTCCCCAGTCTATCCCCAGGACCAGTGTTTATCTGAGTCAATGGGACACTCTCTGACCTTTCTCCCCAGTCTATCCCCAGGACCAGTGTTTATCTGAGTCAATGGGACTCTCTCTGACCTTTCTCCCCAGTCTATCCCCAGGACCAGTGTGTATCTGAGTCAATGGGACTCTCTCTGACCTTTCTCCCCAGTCTATCCCCAGGACCAGTGTTTATCTGAGTCAATGGAACACTCTCTGACCTTTCTCCCCAGTCTATCCACAGGTCCAGTGTGTATCTGAGTCAATGGGACTCTCTGACCTTTCTCCACAGTCTATCCCCAGGACCAGTGTGTATCTGAGTCAATGGAACATTCTCTGACCTTTCTCCCCAGTCTATCCCCAGGACCAGTGTGTATGTGAGTCAATGGGACTCTCTCTGAACTTTCTCCCCAGTCTAACCCCAGGACCTGTGTGTATCTGAGTCAATGGGACTCTCTTTGACTTTTCTCCCCAGTCTAACCCCAGGACCAGTGTGTATCTGAGTCAATGGGACTCTTTCTGACCTTTCTCCCCAGTCTATCCCCAGGACCAGTGTTTATCTGAGTCAACGGGAGTCTCTCTGACCTTTCTCCCCAGTCGATCCCCACGACCAGTGTGTACCTGAGTCAATGGGACTCTCTCTGACCTTTCTCCCCAGTCTATCCCCAGGACCAGTGTTTATCTGAGTCAATGGGACTCACTCTGACCTTTCTCCCCAGTCTATCCCCAGGACCAGTGTTTATCTGAGTCAATGGGATTCTCTCTGTCCCTTCTCCCTAGTCTATCCCCAGGACCAGTGTGTATCTGAGTCAATGGGACACTCTGGGACCTTTCTCCCCAGTCTATCCCCAGGACCAGTGTGTATCTGAGTCAATGGGACTCTCTCTGACTTTTCTCCCCAGTCTATCCCCAGGACCAGTCTGTATCTGAGTCAATGGGGCTCTCTCTTACCTTTCTCCCCATTCTATCCCCAGGCCCAGTGTGTATCTGAGTCAATGGGACACTCTCTGACCTTTCTCTCCAGTCTATCCCCAGGACCAGTGTGTATCTGAGTCAATGGGACTCTCTCTGATCTTTCTCCCCAGTCTAACCCCAGGAGCAGCGTGTATCTGAGTCAAAGGAACTCTCTCTGACCTTTCTCCCCAGTCTATCCCCAGGACCAGTATTTATCTGAGTCAATGGGACACTCTCTGATCTTTCTCCCCAGTCTATCCCCTGGACCAGTGTTTATCTGAGTCAATCGAACTCTCTGACCTTTCTCCCCAGTCTATCCCCAGGACCACTGTTTATCTGTGTCAATGGCACTCACTCTGACCTTTCTCCCCAGTCTATCCCCAGGACCAGTGTTTATCTGAGTCAATGGGACTCTCTCTGACCTTTCTCCCCAGTCTATCCCCAGGACCAGTGTTTATCTGAGTCAATGGGACTCACTCTGACCTTTCTCCCCAGTCTATCCCCAGGACCAGAGTTTATCTGAGTCAATGGGACTCTCTCTGACCTTTCTCCCCAGTCTATCCCCAGGACCAGTGTGTATCTGAGTCAATGGGACACTATCTGACCTTTCTCCCCAGTCTATCCCCAGGACCAGTGTGTATCTGAGTCAATGGGACTCTCTCTGAACTTTCTCCCCAGTACCCCAGGACCAGTGTGCATCTGAGTCAATGGGACTCTCTCTGACCTTTCCCCCCAGTCCATCCCCAGGACCAGTGTGTATCTGAGTCAATGGGACTCTCTCTGACCTTTTTCCCCAGTCTATCCTCAGGACCAGTGTGTATCTGAGTCAATGGGAATCACTCTGAGCTTTCTCCCAAGTCTATGCCCAGGACCAGTGTGTATCTGAGTCAATAGGACTCTCTCTCTGACCTCTCTCCCCAGTCTATCCCCAGGACCAGTGTTTATCTGAGTCAATGGGACACTCTCTGACCTTTCTCCCCAGTCTATCCCCAGGACCAGAGTTTATCTGACTCAATGGGACTCTCTCTGACCTTTCTCCCCAGTCTATCCCCAGGACCAGTGTGTATCTGAGTCAATGGGACCCTCTCTGATCTTGCTCCACAGTCTATCCCCAGGACCAGTGTTTATCTGAGTCAAGGGACTCTCTCTGACCTTTCTCCCAAGTCGATCCCCACGACCAGTGTGTACCTGAGTCAATGGGACTCTCTCTGACCTTTCTCCCCAGTCCATTCCCAGGACCAGTGTGTATCTGAGTCAATGGGACACTCTCTGACCTTTCTCCCCAGTCTATCCCCAGGACCAGTGTTTATCTGAGTCAATGGGACTCACTCTGACCTTTCTCCCCAGTCTATCCCCAGGACCAGTGTGTATCTGAGTCAATGGCACTCTCTCTGACTTTTCTCCCCAGTCTATCCCCAGGACCAGTCTGTATCTGAGTCAATTGGGCTCTCTCTTACCTTTCTCCCCATTCTATCCCCAGGCCCAGTGTTTATCTGAGTCAATGGGACTCACTCTGACCTTTCTCCCCAGTCTATCCCCAGGACCAGTATTTATCTGAGTCAATGGGACACTCTCTGATCTTTCCCCCCAGTCTATCCCCTGGACCATTGTTTATCTGAGTCAATCGAACTCTCTGACCTTTCTCCACAGTCTATCCCCAGGACCAGTGTTTATCTGAGTCAATGGGACTCACTCTGACCTTTCTCCCCAGTCTATCCCCAGGACCAAGTGTTTATCTGAATCAATGGGACTCTCTCTGACCTTTCTCCCCAGTCTATCCCCAGGACTAGTGTTTATCTGAGTCAATGGGACTCACTCTGACCTTTCTCCCCAGTCTATCCCCAGGACCAGTGTTTATCTGAGTCAATGGGACTCTCTCTGACCTTTCTAACCAGTATATCCCCAGGACAAGTGTGTATCTGAGTCAATGGGACACTATCTAACCTTTCTCACCAGTCTATCCCCAGGACCAGTGTGTATCTGAGTCAATGGGACTCTCTCTGACCTTTCTCCCCAGTCCCCCAGGACCAGTGTGTATCTGAGTCAATGGGACTCTCTCTGACCTTTCCCCCCAGTCCATCCCCAGGACCAGTGTGTATCTGAGTCAATGGGACTCTCTCTGACCATTTTCCCCAGTCTATCCTCAGGACCAGTGTGTATCTGAGTCAATGGGAATCACTCTGACCTTTCTCCCAAGTCTATCCCCAGGACCATTGTGTATCTGAATCAATGGGACACTCTCTGACCTTTCTCCCCAGTCTATCCCCAGGACCAGTGTTTATCTGACTCAATGGGACTCTCTCTGACCTTTCTCCCTAGTCTATCCCCAGGACCAGTGTGTATCTGAGGCAATGGGACTCTCTCTGGCCTTTCTCCCCAAACTATCCCCAGGAACAGTGTTTATCTGAGTCCATGGGACTCCCTCTGACCTTTTTCCCCAGTCTATCCTCAGGACCAGTGTGTATCTGAGTCAATGGGACTCACTTTGACCTTTCTCCCAACTCTATCCCCAGGACCAGTGTGTATCTGAGTCAATGGGACTCTCTCTGACCTTTCTCCCCAGACCCCCAGGACCAGTATTTATCTAAGTCAATGGGACTCTCTCTGAACTTTCTCCCTCGACCCAGAGGACCAGTGTGTATCTGAGTCAATGGGACACTCTCTGACCTTTCTCCCCAGTCTATCCCCAGTACCAGTGTGTATCTGAGTCAATGGGACTCTCTCTGACCTTTCTCCCCAGTCTATCCCCAGGACCAGTGTGTATCTGAGTCAATGGGACACTCTCTGACCTTTCCCCCCAGTCTATCCCCAGGACCAGTGTGTATCTGAGTCAATAGAACACTCTCTGACCTTTCTCCCCAGTCTATCCCCAGGACCAGTGTGTATCTGAGTCAATGGGACACTCTCTGACCTTTCTCCCCAGTCTATCCCCAGGACCAGTGTGTATCTGAGTCAATAGAACACTCTCTGACCTTTCTCCCCAGTCTATCCCCAGGACCAGTGTTTATCTGAGTCAATGGGACGCTCTCTGTTCTTTCTCCCCAGTCTATCCCCAGGACCTGTGTGTATCTGAGTCAATGGGACTCTCTCTGACATTTCTCCCCAGTCTATCCCCAGGACCAGTGTTTATCTGAGTCAATGGGACTCACTCTGACCTTTCTCCCCAGTCTATCCCCAGGACCAGTGTTTATCTGAGTCAATGGGACTCTCTCTGACCTTTCTCCCCAGTCTATCCTCAGGACCAGTGTTTATCTGAGTCAATGGGACTCACTCTGACCTTTCTCCCCAGTCTATTCCCAGGACCAGTGTTTATCTAAGTCAATGGGACTCCCTCTGACCTTTCTCCCCAGTCTATCCCCAGGAACAGTGTTTATCTGAGTCAATGGGACTCACTCTGACCTTTCTCCCCAGTCTATCCCCAGGACCAGTGTTTATCTGACTCAATGGGACTCTCTCTGACCTTTCTCTCTAGTCTATCCCCAGGACCAGTGTGTATCTGAGGCAATGGGACTCTCTCTGGCCTTTCTCCCCAAACTATCCCCAGGAACAGTGTTTATCTGAGTCAATGGGACTCCCTCTGACATTTTTCCCCAGTCTATCCTCAGGACCAGTGTGTATCTGAGTCAATGGGACTCACTCTGACCTTTCTCCCAACTCTATCCGCAGGACCAGTGTGTATCTGAGTCAATGGGACTCTCTCTGACCTTTCTCCACAGACCCCCAGGACCAGTATTTATCTGAGTCAATGGGACTCCCTCTGACGTTTCTCCCTAGACACCGAGGACCAGTGTGTATCTGAGTCAATGGGACACTCTCTGACCTTTCTCCCCAGTCTATCCCCAGTACCAGTGTGTATCTGAGTCAATGGGACTCTCTCTGACCATTCTCCCCAGTCTATCCCCGGGACCAGTGTGTATCTGAGTCAATGGGACACTCTCTGACCTTTCCCCCCAGTCTATCCCCAGGACCAGTGTGTATCTGAGTCAATAGAACACTCTCTGACCTTTCTCCCCAGTCGATCCCCAGGACCAGTGTTTATCTGAGTCAATGGGACGCTCTCTGTTCTTTCTCCCCAGTCTATCCCCAGGACCTGTGTGTTTCTGAGTCAATGGGACTCTCTCTGACATTTCTCCCCAGTCTATCCCCAGGACCAGTGTTTATCTGAGTCAATGGGACTCACTCTGACCTTTCTCCCCCAGTCTATCCCCAGGACCAGTGTTTATCTGAGTCAATGGGACTCTCTCTGATCTTTCTCCCCAGTCTATCCCCAGGACCAGTGTTTAGCTGAGTCAATGGGACTCACTCTGACCTTTCTCCCCAGTCTATCCCCAGGACCAGTGTTTATCTAAGTCAATGGGACTCTCTCTGACCTTTCTCCCCAGTCTATCCCCAGGACCAGTGTGTATCTGAGTCAATGGGACTCTCTGTGACCTTTCTCCCCAGTCTATCCCCAGGACCAGTCTGTATCTGAGTCAATAGATCTCTCTCTTACCTTTCTCCCCATTCTATCCCCAGGCCCAGTGTGGATCTGAGTCAATGGCACACTCTCTGACCTTTCTCTCCAGTCTATCCCCAGGACCAGTGTGTATCTGAGTCAATGGGACTCTCTCTGACCTTTCTCCCCAATCCACCAGGACCAGTGTTTATCTGAGTCAATGGGACTCTCTCTGATCTTTCTCCCCAGTCTATCCCCAGGACCAGTATTTATCTGAGTCAATGGGACACTCTCTGATCTTTCCCCCAGTCTATCCCCTGGACCATTGTTTATCTGAGTCAATCGAACTCTCTGACATTTCTCCACAGTCTATCCCCAGGACCAGTGTTTATCTGAGTCAATGGGACTCACTCTGACCTTTCTCCCCAGTCTATCCCCAGGACCAAGTGTTTATCTGAATCAATGGGACTCTCTCTGACCTTTCTCCCCAGTCTATCCCCAGGACCAGTGTTTATCTGAGTCAATGGGACTCACTCTGACCTTTCTCCCCAGTCTATCCCCAGGACCAGTGTTTATCTGAGTCAATGGGACTCTCTCTGACCTTTCTAACCAGTATATCCCCAGGACAAGTGTGTATCTGAGTCAATGGGACACTATCTAACCTTTCTCCCCAGTCTATCCCCAGGACCAGTGTGTATCTGAGTCAAAGGGACTCCCTCTGACCTTTCTGCCCAGTCCCCCAGGACCAGTGTGTATCTGAGTCAATGGGACTCTCTCTGACCTTTGCTCCCAGTCCATCCCCAGGACCAGTGTGTATCTGAGTCAATGGGACTCTCTCTGACCTTTTTCCCCAGTCTATCCTCAGGACCAGTGTGTATCTGAGTCAATGGGAATCACTCTGACCTTTCTCCCAAGTCTATCCCCAGGACCAGTGTGTATCTGAGTCAATAGGACTCACTCTCTGACTTCTCTCCCCAGTCTATCCCCAGGACCAGTGTTTATCTGAGTCAATGGGACACTCTTTGACCTTTCTCCCCAGTCTATCCCCAGGACCAGTGTTTATCTGACTCAATGGGACTCTCTCTGACCTTTCTCCCTAGTCTATCCCCAGGACCAGTGTGTATCTGAGGCAATGGGACTCTCTCTGGCCTTTCTCCCCAAACTATCCCCAGGAACAGTGTTTATCTGAGTCAATGGGACTCCCTCTGACCTTTTTCCCCAGTCTATCCTCAGGACCAGTGTGTATCTGAGTCAATGGGACTCACTCTGACCTTTCTCCCAACTCTATCCCCAGGACCAGTGTGTATCTGAGTCAATGGGACTCTCTCTGACCTTTCTCCCCAGACCCCCAGGACCAGTATTTATCTGAGTCAATGGGACACTCTCGGCACTTTCTCCCTGGACCCCGAGGACCAGTGTGTATCTGAGTCAATGGGACATTCTCTGACCTTTCTCCCCAGTCTATCACCAGTACCAGTGTGTATCTGAGTCAAAGGGACTCTCTCTGACCTTTCTCCCCAGTCTATCCCCAGGACCAGTGTGTATCTGAGTCAATGGGACACTCTCTGACCTTTCCCCCCAGTCTATCCCCAGGACCAGTGTGTATCTGAGTCAATAGAACACTCTCTGACCTTTCTCCCCAGTCTATCCCCAGGACCAGTGTTTATCTGAGTCAATGGGACGCTCTCTGTTCTTTCTCCCCAGTCTATCCCCAGGACCTGTGTGTATCTGAGTCAATGGGACTCTCTCTGACATTTCTTCCTAGTCTATCCCCAGGACCAGTGTTTATCTGAGTCAATGGGACTCACTCTGACCTTTCTCCCCAGTCTATCCCCAGGACCAGTGTTTATCTGAGTCAATGGGACTCTCTCTGACCTTTCTCCCCAGTCTATCCCCAGGACCAGTGTTTATCTGAGTCAATGGGACTCACTCTGACCTTTCTCCCCAGTCTATACCCAGGACCAGTGTTTATCTAAGTCAATGGGACTCTCTCTGACCTTTCTCCCCAGTCTATCCCCAGGACCAGTGTGTATCTGAGTCAATGGGACTCTCTGTGACCTTTCTCCCCAGTCTATCCCAAGGACCAGTGTGTATCTGAGTCAATGGGACTCTCTCTGACCTTTTTCCCCAGTCTATCCTCAGGACCAGTGTGTATCTGAGTCAATGGGAATCACTCTGACCTTTCTCCCAAGTCTATCCCCAGGACCAGTGTGTATCTGAGTCAATAGGACTCTCTCTCTGACCTCTCTCCCCAGTCTATCCCCAGGACCAGTGTTTATCTGAGTCAATGGGACACTCTCTGACGTTTCTCCCCACTCTATCCCCAGGACCAGTGTTTATCTGACTCAATGTGTCTCTCTCTGACCTTTCTCCCTAGTCTATCCCCAGGACCAGTGTGTATCTGAGGCAATGGGACTCTCTCTGGCCTTTCTCCCCAGTCTATCCCCAGGACCAGTGTTTATCTGAGTCAATGGTACTCTCTCTGACCTTTTTCCACAGTCAATCCTCAGGACCAGTGTGTATCTGAGTCAATGGGACTCACTCTGACCTTTCTCCCAAATCTATCCCCAGGACCAGTGTGTATCTGAGTCAATGGGACTCTCTCTGACCTTTCTCACCAGTCTATCCCAAAGACCAGTATGCATCTGAGTCAATAGGACTCTCTCTGACCTTTCTCCCCAGACCCCCAGGACCAGTATTTATCTGAGTCAATGGGATTCTCTCTGAACTTTCTCCCCAGACCCCGTGGACCAGTGTGTATCTGAGTCAATGGGACACTCTCTGACCTTTCTCCCCAGTCTATCCCAGGACCAGTGTGTATCTGAGTCAATGGGACTCTCTCTGAACTTTCTCCCCAGTCTTTCCCCAGGACCAGTGTGTATCTGAGTCAATGGGACTCTCTCTGACCTTTCTCTCCATTCTATCCCCAGGACCAGTGTGTATCTGAGTCAATGGGACTCTTTCTGACATTTCTCCCCAGTCCATCCCCAGGACCAATGTGTATCTGAGTCAATGGGACACTCTCAGAACTTTCTCCCCAGTCTATCCCCAGGACCAGTGTGTATCTGAGTCAATGGGACTCTCTCTGACCTTTCTCCCCTGTCTATCCCCAGGACCAGTGTTTATCTGAGTCAATGGAACACTCTCTGACCTTTCTCCCCAGTCTATCCCGAGGACCAGTGTGTATCTGAGTCAATGGGACTCTCTGACCTTTCTCCACAGTCTATCCCCAGGACCAGTGTATCTGAGTCAATGGAACACTCTCTGACCATTCTCCCCAGTCTATCCCCAGGACCAGTGTGTATCTGAATCAATGGGACTCTCTCTGACCTTTCTCCCCAGTCTAACCCCAGGACCAGTGTGTATCTGAGTCAATGGGACTCTCTCTGACTTTTCTCCCCAGTCTATCCCCAGGACCAGTTTGTATCTGAGTCAATGGGGCTCACTCTGACCTTTCTCCCCATTCTATCACCAGGACCAGTGTGTATCTGAGTCAATGGGACAATCTCTGACCTTTCTCCCCAGTCTATCCCCAGGAGCAGTGTGCATCTGAGTCAATGGGACTCTCTCTGACCTTTCTACCCAGTCGATCCCCATGACCAGTGTGTATCTGCGTCAATGGGACTCTCTCTGACATTTCTCCCCAGTCTTTCCCCAGGACCAGTGTGTATCTGAGTCAATGGGACTCTCTCTGACCTTTCTCCCCATTCTATCCCCAGGACCAGTGTGTATCTGAATCAATGGGACTCTTTCTGACATTTCTCCCCAGTCCATCCCCAGGACCAGTGTGTATCTGAGTCAATGGGACATTCTCTGACCTTTCTCCCCAGTCTTTCCCCAGGACCAGTGTGTATCTGAGTCAATGGGACACTCTCTGACCTTTCTCCCCAGTCTATCCCCAGGACCAGTGTTTATCTGAGTCATTGGGACACTCTCTGACCTTTCTCCCCAGTCTAACCCAGGACCAGTGTGTATCTGAGTCAATGGGACTCTCTCTGACTTTTCTCCCCAGTCTATCCCCTGGACCAGTGTGTATCTGAGTCAATGGGACTCTCTCTGACCTTTCTCCCCAGTCTATCCCCAGGACCAGTGTTTATCTGAGTCAATGGAACACTCTCTGACCTTTCTCCCCAGTCTATCCCCAGGACGAGTGTGTATCTGAGTCAATGGGACTCTCTGACCGTTCTCCACAGTCTATCCCCAGGACCAGTGTGTATCTGAGTCAATGGAACATTCTCTGACCTTTATCCCCAGTCTATCCCCAGGACCAGTGTGTATGTGAGTCAATGGGAAACTCTCTGACCTTTCTCCCCAGTCTAACCCCAGGACCAGTATGTATCTGAGTCAATGGGACTCTCTCTGACTTTTCTCCCCAGTCTATCCCCAGGACCAGTTTGTATCTGAGTCAATGGTGCTCTCTCTGACATTTCTCCCCATTCTATCTCCAGGACCAGTGTGTATCTGAGTCAATGGGACACTCTCTTAACTTTCTCCCCAGTCTATCCCCAGGACCAGTGTGTATCTGAGTCAATGGGACTCTCTCTGACCTTTCTCCCCAGTCTATCCCCAGGACCAGTGTTTATCTGAGTCAATGGGACTCTCTCTGACCTTTCTCCCCAGTCTATCCCCAGGACCAGTGTGTATCTGAGTCAATGGGACACTATCTGACCTTTCTTCCCAGTCTATCCCCAGGACCAGCGTGTATCTGAGTCAATGGGACAGTCTCTGACTTTTCTCCCCAGTCTATCCCCAGGACCAGTTTGTATCTGAGTCAATGGGGCTCTCTCTGACCTTTCTCCCCATTCTATCTCCAGGACCAGTGTGTATCTGAGTCAATGGGACACTCTCTGAACTTTCTCCCCAGTCTATCCCCAGGACCAGTGTGTATCTGAGTCAATGGGACTCTCTCTGACCTTTCTACCCAGTCGATCCCCAGGACCTGTGTGTATCTGAGTCAATTGGACACTCTCTGACCTTTCCCCCCAGTCTATCCCCAGGACCAATGTTTATCTGAGTCAATGGGACTCTCTCTGACCTTTATCCCCAGTCTATCCCCAGGCCCAGTGTGTATCTGAGTCAGTGGGACACTCTTTGACCTTTCTCCCCAGTCTATCCCCAGGACCAGTGTGTATCGGAGTCAATAGAACACTCTCTGACCTTTCTCCCCAGTCTATCCCCAGGACCAGTGTTGATCTGAGTCAATGGGACGCTCTCTGTTCTTTCTCCCCAGTCTATCCCGAGGACCAGTGTGTATCTGAGTCAATGGGACTCTCTCTGACCTTTCTCCCCAGTCTATCCCCAGGACCAGTGTTTATCTGAGTCAATGGGACTCTCTCTGATCTTTCTCCCCAGCCTATGCCCAGGACCAGTGTGTATCTGAGTCAAAGGAACTCTCTCTGATCTTTCTCCCCAGTCTATCCCCAGGACCAGTATTTATCTGAGTCAATGGGACATTCTCTGATCTTTCTCCCCAGTCTATCCCCTGGACCAGTGTTTATCTGAGTCAATCGAACTCTCTGACCTTTCTCCCCAGTCTATCCCCAGGACCAGTGTTTATCTGAGTCAATGGGACACACTCTGACCTTTCTCCCCAGTCTATCCCCAGGACCAGTGTTTATCTGAGTCAATGGGACTCTCTCTGACCTTTCTCCCCAGTCTATCCCCAGGACCAGTGTGTATCTGAGTCAATGGGACACTCTCTGACCTTTCTCCCCAGTCTATCCCCAGGAACAGTGTGTATCTGAGTCAATAGAACACTCTCTGACCTTTCTCCCAAGTCTATCCCCAGGACCCGTGTTTATCTGAGTCAATGGGACGCTCTCTGTTCTTTCTCCCCAGTCTATCCCGAGGACCAGTGTTTATCTGAGTCAATGGGACTCTCTCTGACCTTTCTCCCAAATCTATCCCCAGGACCAGTGTTTATCTGAGTCAATGGGACTCTCTCTGACCTTTCTCCCCAGTCTATGCCCAGGACCAGTGTGTATCTGAGTCAAAGGAACTCTCTCTGATCTTTCTCCCCAGTCTATCCCCTGGACCAGTGTTTATCTGAGTCAATCGAACTCTCTGACCTTTCTCCCCAGTCTATCCCCAGGACCAGTGTTTATCTGAGTCAATGGGACTCACTCTGACCTTTCTCCCCAGTCTATCCCCAGGACCAGTGTTTATCTGAGTCAATGGGACTCTCTCTGACCTTTCTCCCCAGTCTATCCCCAGGACCAGTGTTTCTCTGAGTCAATGGGACTCTCTCTGACCTTTCTCCCCAGTCTATCCCCAGGACCAGTGTGTATCTGAGTCAATGGGACACTATCTGACCTTTCTCCCCAGTCTATCCCCAGGACCAGTGTGTATCTGAGTCAATGGGACAGTCTCTGACTTTTCTCCCCAGTCTATCCCCAGGACCAGTGTGTATCTGAGTCAATGGGACTCTCTCTGACCTTTCTCCCCAGTCTATCCCCAGGACCAGTGTTTATCTGAGTCAATGGGACACACTCTGACCTTTCTCCCCAATCTATCCCAAGGACCAGTGTTTATCTGAGTCAATGGGACTCACTCTGACCTTTCTCCCCAGTCTATCCCCAGGACCAGTGTTTATCTGAGTCAATGGGACTCACTCTGACCTTTCTCCCCAGTCTATCCCCAGGACCAGTGTTTATCTGAGTCAATGGGACACACTCTGACCTTTCTCCCCAGTCTATCCCCAGGACCAGTGTTTATCTGAGTCAATGGGACTCTCTCTGACCTTTCTCCCCAGTCTATCCCCAGGACCAGTGTGTATCTGAGTCAATGGGACACTCTCTGACCTTTCTCCCCAGTCTATCCCCAGGAACAGTGTGTATCTGAGTCAATAGAACACTCTCTGACCTTTCTCCCCAGTCTATCCACAGGACCCGTGTTTATCTGAGTCAATGGGACGCTCTCTGTTCTTTCTCCCCAGTCTATCCCGAGGACCAGTGTGTATCTGAGTCAATGGGACTCTCTCTGACCTTTCTCCCAAATCTATCCCCAGGACCAGTGATTATCTGAGTCAATGGGACTCTCTCTGACCTTTCTCCCCAGTCTATGCCCAGGACCAGTGTGTATCTGAGTCAAAGGAACTCTCTCTGACCTTTCTCCCCAGTCTATCCCCAGGACCAGTGTTTATCTGAGTCAAGGGACACTCTCTGACCTTTCTCCCAAGTCGATCCCCACGACCAGTGTGTACCTGAGTCAATGGGACTCTCTCTGACCATTCTCCCCAGTCTATTCCCAGGACCAATGTGTATCTGAGTCAATGGGACACTCTCTGACCTTTCTCCCCAGTCTATCCCCAGGACCAGTGTTTATCTGAGTCAATGAGACTCTCTCTGACATTTCTCCCCAGTCTATTCCCAGGACCAGTGTGTATCTGAGTCAATAGAACACCCTCTGACCTTTCTCCCCATCTATCCCCAGGACCAGTGTTTATCTGATTCAGTGGGACGCTCTCTGATCTTTCTCCCCAGTCGAGCCCCAGGACCAGTGTGTATCTGAGTCAATGGGACTCTCTCTGACCTTTCTCCCCAGTCTATCCCCAGGACCATTGTTTATCTGAGTCAATGGGACTCTCTCTGAACTTTCTCCCTGGTCTATGCCCAGGACCAGTGTGTATCTGAGTCAATGGGACTCTCTCTGACCTTTCTCCCCAGTCGACCCCCAGGACCAGTGTTTATCTGAGTCAATGGGACTCTCTCTGAACTTTCTCCCCAGTCTAACCCCAGGACCAGTGTTTATCTGATACAATGGGACTCTCTCTGACCTTTCTCCCCAGTCTATCCCCATGACCAGTGTGTATCTGAGTCAATGGGCTCTCTGACCTTTCTCCTCAGTCTATCCCCAGGACCAGTGTTTATTTGTGTCAATGGGACTCTCTCTGACCTTTCTCCCCAGTCTATCCCCAGGACCAGTTTGTATCTGAGTCAATGGGTCTCTCTCTGACATTTCTCCCCAGTCTATCCCCAGGACCAGTGTGTATCTGAGTCAATGGGACACTCTCTCTGACCTTTCTCCCCAATCTATCCCCAGGACCAGTGTGTATCTGAGTCAATGGGACTGTCTCTGACTTTTCTCCCCAGTCTATCCCCAGGACAAGTTTGTATCTGAGTCAATGGGGCTCTCTCTGACCTTTCGCCCCATTCTATCCCAAGGACCAATGTGTATCTTAGTCAATGGGACACTCTCTGACCTTTCTCCCCAGTCTATCCCCAGGACCAGTGTGTATCTGAGTCAATGGGACTTTCTCTGACCTTTCTACCCAGTCGATCCCCAGGACCTGTGTGTATCTGAGTCAATTGGACACTCTCTGACCTTTCTCCCCAGTCTATCCCCAGGACCAATGTTTATCTGAGTCAATGGAACTCTCTCAGACCTTTCTCCCCAGTCTATCCCCAGGACCAGTGTGTATCTGAGTCAATGGGACTCTCTCTGACCTTTCTCCCCAGTCTATCCCCAGGACCAGTGTTTATCTGAGTCAAGGGACACTCTCTGACCATTCTCCCAAGTCGTTCCCCACGACCAGTGTGTACCTGAGTCAATGGGACTCTCTCTGACCATTCTCCCCAGTCTATTCCCAGGACAAGTGTGTATCTGAGTCAATGGGACACTCTCTGACCTTTCTCCCCAGTCTATCCCCAGGACCAGTGTTTATCTGAGTCAATGGGACTCTCTCTGACATTTCTCCCCAGTCTATGCCCAGGACCAGTGTGTATCTGAGTCAATAGAACACTCTCTGACCTTTCTCCACAGTCTATCCCCAGGACCAGTGTTTATCTGATTCAATGGGACGCTCTCTGATCTTTCTCCCCAGTCTAGCCCAATGACCAGTGTGTATCTGAGTCAATGGGACTCTCTCTGACCTTTCTCCCCAGTCTATCCCCAGGACCAGTGTTTATCTGAGTCAATGGGACTCTCTCTGAACTTTCTCCCCAGTCTATGCCCAGGACCAGTGTGTATCTGAGTCAATGGGACTCTCTCTGACCTTTCTCCCCAGTCGACCCCCAGGACCAATGTTTATCTGAGTCAATGGGACTCTCTCTGAACTTTCTCCCCAGTCTAACCCCAGGAACAGTGTTTATCTGAGACAATGGGACTCTCTCTGACCTTTCTCCCCAGTCTATCCCCAGGACCAGTGTGTATCTGAGTCAATGGGACTCTCTGACCTTTCTCCTCAGTCTATCCCCAGGACCAGTGTTTATCTGTGTCAATGGGACTCTCTCTGACCTTTCTCCCCAGTCTATCCCCAGGACCAGTTTGTATCTGAGTCAATGGGACTCTCTCTGACATTTCTCCCCAGTCTATCCCCAGGACCAGTGTGTATCTGAGTCAATGGGACACTCTCTGACCTTTCTCCCCAGTCTATCCCCAGGACCAGTGTGTATCTGAGTCAATGGGACTCTCTCTGACCTTTCTCCCCAGTCTATCCCCAGGACCAGTGTGTATCCGAGTCAATGGGACTCTCTCTGACCTTACTCACCAGTCTATCCCCAGGACCAGTGTGTATCTGAGTCAATGGGACTCTCTCTGACCTTTCTCCCCAGTCTATCCCCAGGACCAGTTTGTATCTGAGTCAATGGGACTCTCTGACCTTTCTCCCCAGTCTATCCCCAGGACCAATGTGTATCTGAGTCAATGGGACTCTCTATCACCTTTCTCCCCAGTCTATCCCCAGGACCAGTGTGTATCTGAGTCAATGGGACTCTCTCTGACCTTTCTCCCTAGTCCCCCAGAACCAGTTTTTATCTGAGTCAATGGTACTCTCTCTGATCTTTCTCCCCAGTCTAACCCCAGGACCAGCGCGTATCTGAGTCAATGGAACTCTCTCTGACCTTTCTTCCCAGTCTATCCCCAGGACCAGTATTTATATGAGTCAATGGGACACTCTCTCATCTTTCTCCCCAGTCTATCCCCAGGACCAATGTTTATCTGAGCCAATGGGACTCTCTCTGACATTTCTCCCCAGTCTATCCCCAGGACCAGTGTTTATCTGAGTCAATGGGACTCTCTCTGAACTTTCTCCCCAGTCTATCCCCAGGACCAGTGTATATCTGAGTCAATGGGACTCTCTGACCTTTTCCCCCAGTTTATCCCCAGGGCCAGTGTGTATCTGAGTCAATGGGACTCTCTCTGACCTTTCTCCCCAGACACCCAGGACCAGTGTGTATCTGAGTCAATAGGACTCTCTCTGACCTTTTTCGATAGTCTATCCCCAGGACCAGTGTGTATCTGAGTCAACAGGACTCTCTGACCTTTCTCCCCAGTCTATCCCCAGGACCAGTGTGTATCTGAGACAATGGGACTCACTCTGACCTTTCTCCCCAGTCCCCCAGGACCAGTGTGTATCTGAGTCAATGGGACACTCTCTGACCTTTCTCCCCAGACTATCCCCAGGACCAGTGTGTATCTGAGACAATGGGACTCTCTCTGACCTTTCTCCCCAGTCCCCCAGGACCAGTGTGTATCTGAGTCAATGGGACTCTCTCTGACCTTTCTCCCCAGTCTATCCCCAGGACCAGTATGTATCTGAGTCAATGGGACACTCTCTGACATTTCTCCACAGTCTATCCCCAGGGCCAGTGTGTATCTGAGTCAATGGGACTCTCTCTGACCTTTCTCCCCAGTCTTTCCCCAGGACCAGTGTGTATCTGAGTCAATGGGACACACTCTGACATTTCTCCCCAGTCTATCCCCAGGACCAGTGTTTATCTGAGTCAATGGGACTCTCTCTGACCTTTCTCCCCATTCTATCCCCAGGGCCAGTGTGCATCTGAGTCAATGGGACTCTTTCTGACATTTCTCCCCAGTCCATCCCCAGGACCAGTGTGTATCTGAGTCAATGGGACACTCTCTGACATTTCACCCCAGTCCATCCCCAGGACCAGTGTTTATCTGAGTCAATGGGACTCTCTCTGACCTTTCTCCCCAGTCTATCCCCAGGACCAGTGTGTATCGGAGTCAATGGGACTCTCTCTGATTTTTCTCCCCAATCTATCCCCAGGACCAGTTTGTATCTGAGTCAATGGTGCTCTCTCTGACCTTTCTCCCAATGCTATCCCCAGGACCAGTGTGTATCTGAGTCAATGGGACACTCTCTGACCTTTCTCCCCAGTCTATCCCCAGGACCAGTGTGTATCTGAGTCAATGGGACTCTCTCTGACCTTTCTCCCCAATCCCGCAGGACCAGTGATTATCTGAGTCAATGGGACTCTCTCTGATCTTTCTCCCCAGTCTAATCCCAGGAGCAGCGTGTATCTGAGTCAAAGGAACTCTATCTGACCTTTCTCCCCAGACCCCCAGGACCAGTATTTATCTGAGTCAATGGGACTCTCTCTGAACTTTCTCCCCAGACCCCGAGGACCAGTGTGTATCTGAGTCAATGGGACACTCTATGACCTTTCTCCCCAGTCTATCCCCAGTACCAGTGTGTATCTGAGTCAATGGGACTCTCTCTGACCTTTCTCCCCAGTCTATCACCAGGACCAGTGTGTATCTGAGTCAATGGGACACTCTGACATTTCTCCCCAGTCTATCCCCAGGACCAGTGTGTATCTGAGTCAATGGGACTCTCTCTGACCTTTCTCCCCAGTCTTTCCCCAGGACCAGTGTGTATCTGAGTCAATGGGACTCTCTCTGACCTTTCTCCCCATTCTACCCCCAGGACCAGTGTGTATCTGAGTCAATGGGACTCTTTCTGACATTTCTCCCCAGTCCATCCCCAGGACCAGTGTGTATCTGAGTCAATGGGACACTCTCTGAACTTTCTCCCCAGTCTATCCCCAGGACCAGTGTGTATCTGAGTCAATGGGAGTCTCTCTGACCTTTCTCCCCAGTCTATCCCCAGGACCAGTGTTTATCTGAGTCAATGGAACACTCTCTGACCTTTCTCCCCAGTCTATCCCCAGGACCAGTGTGTATCTGAGTCAATGGGACTCTCTGACCTTTCTCCACGGTCTATCCCCAGGACCAGTGTGTATCTGAGTCAATGGAACACTCTATGACCTTTCTCCCCAGTCTATCCCCAGGACCAGTGTGTATCTGAGTCAATGGGACTCTCTCTGACCTTTCTCCCCAGTCTAACCCCAGGACCAGTGTGTATCTGAGTCAATGGGACTCTCTCTGACTTTTCTCCCCAATCTATCCCCAGGACAAGTTTGTATCTGAGTCAATGGGGCTCTCTCTGACCTTTCGCCCCATTCTATCCCAAGGACCAATGTGTATCTTAGTCAATGGGACACTCTCTGACCTTTCTCCCCAGTCTATCCCCAGGACCAGTGTGTATCTGAGTCAATGGGACTCTCTCTGACCTTTCTACCCAGTCGATCCCCAGGACCTGTATGTATCTGAGTCAATTGGACACTCTCTGACCTTTCTCCCCAGTCTATCCCCAGGACCAATGTTTATCTGACTCAATGGGACTCTCTCAGACCTTTCTCCCCAGTCTATCCCCAGGACCAGTGTGTATCTGAGTCAATGGGACTCTCTCTGACCTTTCTCCCCAGTCTATCCCCAGGACCAGTGTTTATCTGAGTCAAGGGACACTCTCTGACCTTTCTCCCAAGTCGATCCCCACGACCAGTGTGTACCTGAGTCAATGGGACTCTCTCTGACCATTCTCCCCAGTCTATTCCCAGGCCCAGTGTGTATCTGAGTCAATGGGACACTCTCTGACCTTCCTCTCCAGTCTATCCCCAGGACCAGTGCTTATCTGAGTCAATGGGACTCTCTCTGACATTTCTCACCAGTCTATTCCCAGGACCAGTGTGTATCTGAGTCAATAGAACACTCTTTGACCTTTCTCCCCAGTCTATCCCCAGGACCAGTGTTTATCTGATTCAATGGGACGCTCTCTGATCTTTCTCCCCAGTCTAGCCCCAGGACCAGTGTGTATCTGAGTCAATGGGACTCTCTCTGACCTTTCTACCCAGTCTATCCCCAGGACCAGTGTTTATCTGAGTCAATGGGATTCTCTGAACTTTCTCCCCAGTCTATGCCCAGGACCAGTGTGTATCTGAGTCAATGGGACTCTCTCTGACCTTTCTCCCCAGTCGACCCCCAGGACCAGTGTTTATCTGAGTCAATGGGACTCTCTCTGAACTTTCTTCCAGTCTAACCCCAGGACCAGTGTTTATCTGAGACAATGGGACTCTCTCTGACCTTTCTCCCCAGTCTATCCCCAGGACCAGTGTGTATCTGAGTCAATGGGACTCTCTGACCTTTCTCCTCAGTCTATCCCCAGGACCAGTGTTTATTTGTGTCAATGGGACTCTCTCTGACCTTTCTCCCCAGTCTATCCCCAGGACCAGTTTGTATCTGAGTCAATGGGACTCTCTCTGACATTTCTCCCCAGTCTATCCCCAGGACCAGTGTGTATCTGAGTCAATGGGGCACTCTCTGAACTTTCTCCCCAGTCTATCCCCAGGACCAGTATGTATCTGAGTCAATGGCACTCTCTGACCTTTCTCCCCAGTCTTTCCCCAGGACCAGTGTGTATCTGAGTCAATGGGACTCTCTCTGACCTTTCTCCCTAGTCCCCCATAACCAGTTTTTATCTGAGTCAATGGGACTCTCTCTGATCTTTCTCCCCAGTCTAACCCCAGGCCCAGCGCGTATCTGAGTCAATGGAACTCTCTCTGACCTTTCTCCCCAGTCTATCCCCAGGACCAGTATTTATCTGAGTCAATGGGACACTCTCTCATCTTTCTCCCCAGTCTATCACCAGGACCAGTGTGTATCTGAGTCAATGGGACACTCTGACATTTCTCCCCAGTTTATCCCCAGGACCAGTGTGTATCTGAGTCAATGGGACTCTCTCTGACCTTTCTCCCCAGTCTTTCCCCAGGACCAGTGTGTATCTGAGTCAATGGGACTCTCTCTGACCTTTCTCCCCATTCTATCCCCAGGACCAGTGTGTATCTGAGTCAATGGGACTCTTTCTGACATTTCTCCCCAGTCCATCCCCAGGACCAGTGTGTATCTGAGTCAATGGGACACTCTCTGACATTTCACCCCAGTCCATCCCCAGGACCAGTGTTTATCTGAGTCAATGGGACTCTCTCTGACCTTTCTCCCCAGTCTATCCCCAGGACCAGTGTGTATCGGAGTCAATGGGACTCTCTCTGATTTTTCTCCCCAATCTATCCCCAGGACCAGTTTGTATCTGAGTCAATGGTGCTCTCTCTGACCTTTCTCCCAATTCTATCCCCAGGACCAGTGTGTATCTGAGTCAATGGGACACTCTCTGACCTTTCTCCCCAGTCTATCCCCAGGACCAGTGTGTATCTGAGTCAATGGGACTCTCTCTGACCTTTCTCCCCAATCCCGCAGGACCAGTGATTATCTGAGTCAATGGGACTCTCTCTGATCTTTCTCCCCAGTCTAATCCCAGGAGCAGCGTGTATCTGAGTCAAAGGAACTCTACCTGACCTTTCTCCCCAGACCCCCAGGACCAGTATTTATCTGAGTCAATGGGACTCTCTCTGAACTTTCTCCCCAGACCCCGAGGACCAGTGTGTATCTGAGTCAATGGGACACTCTATGACCTTTCTCCCCAGTCTATCCCCAGTACCAGTGTGTATCTGAGTCAATGGGACTCTCTCTGACCTTTCTCCCCAGTCTATCACCAGGACCAGTGTGTATCTGAGTCAATGGGACACTCTGACATTTCTCCCCAGTCTATCCCCAGGACCAGTGTGTATCTGAGTCAATGGGACTCTCTCTGACCTTTCTCCCCAGTCTTTCCCCAGGACCAGTGTGTATCTGAGTCAATGGGACTCTCTCTGACCTTCCTCCCCATTCTACCCCCAGGACCAGTGTGTATCTGAGTCAATGGGACTCTTTCTGACATTTCTCCCCAGTCCATCCCCAGGACCAGTGTGTATCTGAGTCAATGGGACACTCTCTGAACTTTCTCCCCAGTCTATCCCCAGGACCAGTGTGTATCTGAGTCAATGGGACTCTCTCTGACCTTTCTCCCCAGTCTATCCCCAGGACCAGTGTTTATCTGAGTCAATGGAACACTCTCTGACCTTTCTCCCCAGTCTATCCCCAGGACCAGTGTGTATCTGAGTCAATGGGACTCTCTGACCTTTCTCCACGGTCTATCCCCAGGACCAGTGTGTATCTGAGTCAATGGAACACTCTATGACCTTTCTCCCCAGTCTATCCCCAGGACCAGTGTGTATCTGAGTCAATGGGACTCTCTCTGACTTTTCTCCCCAATCTATCCCCAGGACAAGTTTGTATCTGAGTCAATGGGGCTCTCTCTGACCTTTCGCCCCATTCTATCCCAAGGACCAATGTGTATCTTAGTCAATGGGACACTCTCTGACCTTTCTCCCCAGTCTATCCCCAGGACCAGTGTGTATCTGAGTCAATGGGACTCTCTCTGACCTTTCTACCCAGTCGATCCCCAGGACCTGTATGTATCTGAGTCAATTGGACACTCTCTGACCTTTCTCCCCAGTCTATCCCCAGGACCAATGTTTATCTGACTCAATGGGACTCTCTCAGACCTTTCTCCCCAGTCTATCCCCAGGACCAGTGTGTATCTGAGTCAATGGGACTCTCTCTGACCTTTCTCCCCAGTCTATCCCCAGGACCAGTGTTTATCTGAGTCAAGGGACACTCTCTGACCTTTCTCCCAAGTCGATCCCCACGACCAGTGTGTACCTGAGTCAATGGGACTCTCTCTGACCATTCTCCCCAGTCTATTCCCAGGCCCAGTGTGTATCTGAGTCAATGGGACACTCTCTGACCTTCCTCTCCAGTCTATCCCCAGGACCAGTGCTTATCTGAGTCAATGGGACTCTCTCTGACATTTCTCACCAGTCTATTCCCAGGACCAGTGTGTATCTGAGTCAATAGAACACTCTTTGACCTTTCTCCCCAGTCTATCCCCAGGACCAGTGTTTATCTGATTCAATGGGACGCTCTCTGATCTTTCTCCCCAGTCTAGCCCCAGGACCAGTGTGTATCTGAGTCAATGGGACTCTCTCTGACCTTTCTACCCAGTCTATCCCCAGGACCAGTGTTTATCTGAGTCAATGGGATTCTCTGAAATTTCTCCCCAGTCTATGCCCAGGACCAGTGTGTATCTGAGTCAATGGGACTCTCTCTGACCTTTCTCCCCAGTCGACCCCCAGGACCAGTGTTTATCTGAGTCAATGGGACTCTCTCTGAACTTTCTTCCAGTCTAACCCCAGGACCAGTGTTTATCTGAGACAATGGGACTCTCTCTGACCTTTCTCCCCAGTCTATCCCCAGGACCAGTGTGTATCTGAGTCAATGGGACTCTCTGACCTTTCTCCTCAGTCTATCCCCAGGACCAGTGTTTATTTGTGTCAATGGGACTCTCTCTGACCTTTCTCCCCAGTCTATCCCCAGGACCAGTTTGTATCTGAGTCAATGGGACTCTCTCTGACATTTCTCCCCAGTCTATCCCCAGGACCAGTGTGTATCTGAGTCAATGGGGCACTCTCTGAACTTTCTCCCCAGTCTATCCCCAGGACCAGTATGTATCTGAGTCAATGGCACTCTCTGACCTTTCTCCCCAGTCTTTCCCCAGGACCAGTGTGTATCTGAGTCAATGGGACTCTCTCTGACCTTTCTCCCTAGTCCCCCATAACCAGTTTTTATCTGAGTCAATGGGACTCTCTCTGATCTTTCTCCCCAGTCTAACCCCAGGCCCAGCGCGTATCTGAGTCAATGGAACTCTCTCTGACCTTTCTCCCCAGTCTATCCCCAGGACCAGTATTTATCTGAGTCAATGGGACACTCTCTCATCTTTCTCCCCAGTCTATCACCAGGACCAGTGTGTATCTGAGTCAATGGGACGCTCTCTGATCTTTCTCCCCAGTCTAGCCCCAGGACCAGTGTGTATCTGAGTCAATGGGACTCTCTCTGACCTTTCTACCCAGTCTATCCCCAGGACCAGTGTTTATCTGAGTCAATGGGATTCTCTGAAATTTCTCCCCAGTCTATGCCCAGGACCAGTGTGTATCTGAGTCAATGGGACTCTCTCTGACCTTTCTCCCCAGTCGACCCCCAGGACCAGTGTTTATCTGAGTCAATGGGACTCTCTCTGAACTTTCTTCCAGTCTAACCCCAGGACCAGTGTTTATCTGAGACAATGGGACTCTCTCTGATCTTTCTCCCCTGTCTATCCCCAGGACCAGTGAGTATCTGAGTCAATGGGACTCTCTCTGACCTTTCTCCCCAGTCTTTCCCCAGGACCAGTGTGTATCTGAGTCAATGGGACTCTCTCTGACCTTTCTCCCCATTCTATCCCCAGGACCAGTGTGTATCTGAGTCAATGGGACTCTTTCTGACATTTCTCCCCAGTCCATCCCCAGGACCAGTGTGTATCTGAGTCAATGGGACACTCTCTGAACTTTCTCCCCAGTCTATCCCCAGGACCAGTGTGTATCTGAGTCAATGGGACTCTCTCTGACCTTTCTCCCCAGTCTATCCCCAGGACCAGTGTTTAGCTGAGTCAATGGAACACTCTCTGACCTTTCTCCCCAGTCTATCCCCAGGACCAGTGTGTATCTGAGTCAATGGGACTCTCTGACCTTTCTCCACAGTCTATCCCCAGGACCAGTGTATATCTGAGTCAATGGAACACTCTCTGACCTTTCTCCCCAGTCTATCCCCAGGACCAGTGTGTATCTGAGTCAATGGGACTCTCTCTGACCTTTCTCCCCAGTCTAACCCCAGGACCAGTGTGTATCTGAGTCAATGGGACTCTCTCTGACTTTTCTCCCCAGTCTATCCCCAGGACAATTTTGTATCTGAGTCAATGGGGCTCTCTCTGACCTTTCGCCCCATTCTATCCCAAGGACCAATGTGTATCTTAGTCAATAGGACACTCTCTGACCTTTCTCCCCAGTCTATCCCCAGGACCAGTGTGTATCTGAGTCAATGGGACTCTCTCTGACCTTTCAATCCAGTCGATCCCCAGGACCTGTGTGTATCTGAGTCAATTGGACACTCTCTGACATTTCTCCCCAGTCTATCCCCAGGACCAATTTTTATCTGAGTCAATGGGACTCTCTCAGACCTTTCTCCCCAGTCTATCCCCAGCACCAGTGTGTATCTGAGTCAATGGGACTCTCTCTGACCTTTCTCCCCAGTCTATCCCCAGGACCAGGGTTTATCTGAGTCAAGGGACACTCTCTGGCCATTCTCCCAAGTCGATTCCCACGACCAGTGTGTACCTGAGTCAACGGGACTCTCTCTGACCATTCTCCCCAGTCTATTCCCAGGACCAGTGTGTATCTGAGTCAATGGGACACTCTCTGACCTTACTCCCCAGTCTATCCCCAGGACCAGTGTTTATCTGAGTCAATGGGTCTCTCTCTGACATTTCTCCCCAGTCTATTCCCAGGACCAGTGTGTATCTGAGTCAATAGAACACTCTCTGACCTTTCTCCCCAGTCTATCCCCAGGACCAATGTTTATCTGATTCAATGGGACGCTCTCTGATCTTACTCCCCATTCTAGCCCCAGGACCAGTGTGTATCTGAGTCAATGGGACTCTCTCTGACCTTTCTCCCCAGTCTATCCCCAGGACCAGTGTTTATCTGAGTCAATGGGACTCTCTCTGAACTTTCTCCCCAGTCTATGCCCAGGACCAGTGTGTATCTGAGTCAATGGGACTCTCTCTGACCTTTCTCCCCAGTCGACCCCCAGGACCAGTGTTTATCTGAGTCAATGGACTCTCTCTGAACTTTCTCCCCAGTCTAACCCCAGAACCAGTGTTTATCTGAGACAATGGGACTCTCTCTGACCTTTCTCCCCAGTCTATCCCCAGGACCAGTGTGTATCTGAGTCAATGGGACTCTCTGACCTTTCTCCTCAGTCTATCGCCAGGACCAGTGTTTATTTGTGTCAATGGGACTCTCTCTGACCTTTCTCCCCAGTCTATCCCCAGGACCAGTTTGTATCTGAGTCAATGGGACTCTCTCTAACATTTCTCCCCAGTCTATCCCCAAGACCAGTGTGTATCTGAGTCAATGGGACACTCTCTGACCTTTCTCCCCAGTCTATCCCCAGGACCAGTGTGTATCTGAGTCAATGGGACTCTCTCTGACCTTACTCCCCAGTCTATCCCCAGGACCAGTGTGTATCTGAGTCAATGGGACTCTCTCTGACCTTTCTCCCCAGTCTATCCCCAGGACCAGTTTGTATCTGAGTCAATGGGACTCTCTGACCTTTCTCCCCAGTCTATCCCCAGGACCAATGTGTATCTGAGTCAATGGGACTCTCTATCACCTTTCACCCCAGTCTATCCCCAGGACCAGTGTGTATCTGAGTCAATGGGACTCTCTCTGACCTTTCTCCCTAGTCCCCCAGAACCAGTTTTTATCTGAGTCAATGGTAGTCTCTCTGATCTTTCTCCCCAGTCTAACCCCAGGACCAGCGCGTATCTGAGTCAATGGAACTCTCTCTGACCTTTCTCCCCAGTCTATCCCCAGGACCAGTATTTATCTGAGTCAATGGGACACTCTCTCATCTTTCTCCCCAGTCTATCCCCAGGACCAATGTTTATCTGAGTCAATGGGACTCTCTCTGACCTTTTTCCCCAGTCTATCCCCAGGACCAATGTTTATCTGAGTCAATGGGACTCTCTGACCTTTCTCCCCAGTTTATCCCCAGGACCAGTGTGTATCTGAGTCAATGGGACTCTCTCTGACCTTTCTCCCCAGACACCCAGGACCAGTGTGCATCTGAGTCAATGGGACTCTCTCTGACCTTTCTCCCCAGTCTATCCCCAGCACCAGTGTGTATCTGAGACAATAGGACTCTCTCTGACCTTTCTCCCCAGTCCCCCAGGACCAGTGTGTATCTGAGTCAATGGGACTCTCTCTGACCTTTCTGCCTAGTCTATCCCCAGGACCAGTGTGTATCTGACTCTATGGGACACTCTCTGACCTTTTTCCCCAGTCTATCCCCAGGACCAGTGTGTATCTGAGTCAATGGGACACTCTCTGACCTTTCTCCCCAGTCAATCCCCAGGACCAATGTTTATCTGAGTCAATGGGACTCTCTGACCTTTCTCCCCAGTTTATCCCCAGGACCAGTGTGTATCTGAGTCAATGGGACTCTCTCTGACCTTTCTCCCCAGACACCCAGGACCAGTGTGCATCTGAGTCAATGGGACTCTCTCTGACCTTTCTCCCCAGACTATCCCCAGCACCAGTGTGTATCTGAGACAATAGGACTCTCTCTGACCTTTCTCCCCAGTCTCCCCCCAGGACCAGTGTTTATCTGAGTCAATGGGACTCTCTCTGACCTTTCTCCCCTGTCTAACCCCAGGACCAGTGTTTATCTGAGTCAATGGGACTCTCTCTGACCTTTCTCCCCAGTCTATCCCCAGGACCAGTGTGTATCTGCGACAATGGGACTCTCTGACCTTTCTCCCCAGTCTATCCCCAGGACCAGTGTTTATCTGAGTCAATGGCACACTCTCTGACCTTTCTCCCCAGTCTATCTCCAGGACCAATTTGTATCTGAGTCAATGGGACTCTCTATGATCTTTCTACACAGTCGATCCCCAGGACCTGTGTGTATCTGATTCAATTGGACACTCTCTGCCCTTTCTCCCCAGTCTATCCCCGGGACCAATGTTTATCTGAGTCAATGGGACTCTCTCTGAACTTGCTCCCCAGTCTATCCCCAGGACCATTGGGTATCTGAGTCAATGGGACTCACTCTGACTTTCCCCCCCCGTCTATCCCCAGGACCAGCGTGTATCTGAGTCAATGGGACTCTCTCTGACCATTCTGCCTAGTCTATCCCCAGGACCAGTGTGTATCTGAGTCTATGGGACATTCTCTGACCTTTTTCCCCAGTCTATCCCCAGGACCAATGTTTATCTGAGTCAATGGGACTCTCTGACCTTTCTCCCCAGTTTATCCCCAGGACCAGTGTGTATCTGAGTCAATGGGACTCTCTCTGACCTTTCTCCCCAGACACCTAGGACCAGTGTGCATCTGAGTCAATGGGACTCTCTCTGACCTTTCTCCCCAGTCTATCCCCAGCACCAGTGTGTATCTGAGACAATAGGACTCTCTCTGACATTTCTCCCCAGTCCCCCAGGACCAGTGTGTATCTGAGTCAAAGGGACTCTCTCTGACCTTTCTGCCTAGTCTATCCCCAGGACCAGTGTGTATCTGAGTCTATGGGACACTCTCTGACCTTTTTCCCCAGTCTATCCCCAGGACCAGTGTGTATCTGAGTCAATGGGACACTCTCTGACCTTTCTCCCCAGTCTATCCCCAGGACCAATGTTTATCTGAGTCAATGGGACTCTCTGACATTTCTCCCCAGTTTATCCCCAGGACCAGTGTGTATCTGAATCAATGGGACTCTCTCTGACCTTTCTCCCCAGACACCCAGGACCAGTGTGCATCTGAGTCAATGGGACCCTCTCTGACCTTTCTCCCCAGACTATCCCCAGCACCAGTGTGTAACTGAGACAATAGGACTCTCTCTGACCTTTCTCCCCAGTCCCCCAGGACCAGTGTGTATCTGAGTCAATGGGACTCGCTCTGACCTTTCTCCCCAGTCTATCCCCAGGTCCAGTGTGTATCTGAGTCAATGGGACTCTCTCTGACCTTGCTCCCCAGTCTATCCCCAGGACCAGTGTTTATCTGAGTCAATGCGACTCTCCTTGACCTTTCTCCCCAGTCTATGCCCAGGACCAGTGTGTATCTGAGTCAATGGGACTCTCTCTGACCTTTCTCCCCAGTCTCCCCCCAGGACCAGTGTTTATCTGAGTCAAAGGGACTCTCTCTGACCTTTCTCCCCTGTCTAACCCCAGGACCAGTGTTTATCTGAGTCAATGGGACTCTCTCTGACCTTTCTCCCCAGTCTATCCCCAGGACCAGTATGTATCTGCGACAATGGGACTCTCTGACCTTTCTCCCCAGTCTATCCCCAGGACCAGTGTTTATCTGAGTCAATGGGACACTCTCTGACCTTTCTCCCCAGTCTATCTCCAGGACCAATTTGTATCTGAGTCAATGGGACTCTCTCTGACCTTTCTCCCCAGATCCCCAGGACCAGTGTGTATCTGAGTCAATGGGACTCTCTCTGACCTTTCTCCCCAGTCTATCCCCAGGACCAGTGTGTATCTGAGTCAATGGGACACTCTCTGACTTTTCTCCCCAGTTTAACCCCAGGACCAGTTTGTATCTGAGTCAATGGGACTCTCTCTGACCTTTCTCCCCAGTGTATCCCCAGGACCAGTGTGTATCTGTCAATGGGACTCTCTCTGACCTTTCTCCCCAGTCTATCCCCAGGACCAGTGTGTATCTGAGTCAATGGGACTCTCTCTGACCTTTATCCCCAGTCTATCCCCAGGACCAGTTTGTATCTGAGTCAATGGGACTCTCTGACCTTTCTCCCCAGTCTATCCCCAGGACCAATGTGTATCTGAGTCAATGGGACTCTCTCTCACCTTTCTCCCCAGTCAATCCCCAGGACCAGTGTGTATCTGAGTCAATGGGACTCTCTCTGACCTTTCTCCCCAGTCCCCCAGCACCAGTTTTTAACTGAGTCATTGGGACTCTCTCTGATCTTTCTCCCCAGTCTAACCCCAGGAGCAGCGCGTATCTGAGTCAATGGAACTCTCTCTGACCTTTCTCCCCAGTCTATCCCCAGGACCAGTATTTACATGAGTCAATGGGACACTCTCTCATCTTTCTCCCCAGTCTATCCACAGGACCAATGTTTATCTGAGTCAATGGGACTCTCTCTGACATTTCTCCCCAGTCTATCCCCAGGACCAGTGTTTATCTGAGTCAATGGGACTCTCTCTGACCTTTCTCCCCAGACACCCAGGACCAGTGTGTATCTGAGTCAATTGAACTCTCTCTGACCTTTTTCCTCAGTCTATCCCCAGGACCAGTGTGTATCTGAGACAATGGGACTCTCTCTGACCATTCTCCCAAGTCCCCCAGGACCAGTGTGTATCTGAGTCAATGGGACTCTCTCTGACCTTTCTCCCCACACTATCCCCAGCACCAGTGTGTACCTGAGACAATGGGACTCTCTCTGACCTTTCTCCCAAGTCCCCCAGGACCAGTGTGTATCTGAGTCAATGGGACTCTCTCTGACCTTTCTCCCCAGTCTATACCCAGGTCCAGTGTGTATCTGAGTCGATGGGACACTCGCTGACATTTCTCCCCAGTCTATCCCCAGGACCAATGTTTATCTGAGTCAATGGGACTCTCTCTGACCTTTCTCCCCAGTCCATTCCCAGGACCAGTGTGTATCTGAGTTAATGGGACACTCTCTGACCTTTCTCCCCAGTCTATCCCCAGGACCAGTGTTTATCTGAGTCAATGAGACTCTCTCTGACATTTCTCCCCAGTCTATTCCCAGGACCAGTGTGTATCTGATTCAATGGGACTCTCTGACCTTTCTCCCCAGTCTATCCCCAGGACCAGTGTTTATCTGAGTCAATGGGACTCTCTCTGACATTTCTCCCGAGTCTATTCCCAGGACTAGTGTGTAGCTGATTCAATGGGACTCTCTGACCTTTCTCCCCAGTCTATCCCCAGGACCAGTGTGTATCTGTGTCAATGGGACACTCTCTGACCATTCTCCCCAGTCTATCCCCAGGACCAGTGTGTATCTGAGTCAATGGGACTCTCTCTGACCTTTCTCTCCAGTGTTTCCCCAGGACCAGTGTGTATCTGTCAATGGGACTCTCTCTGACCTTTCTCCCCAGTCTATCCCCAGGACCAGTGTGTATCTGAGTCAATGGGACTCTCTCTGACCTTACTCCCCTGTCTATCCCTAGGACCAGTGTGTATCTGAGTCAATGGGACTCTCTCTGACCTTTCTCCCCAGACACCCAGGACCAGTGTGTATCTGAGTCAATAGGACTCTCTCTGACATTTTTCCTCAGTCTATCCCCAGGACCAATGTGTATCTGAGTCAACAGGACTCTCTGACCTTTCTCCCCAGTCTATCCCCAGGACCAGTGTGTATCTGAGACAATGGGACTCTCTCTGACCTTTCTCCCCAGATCCCCAGGACCAGTGTGTATCTGAGTCAATGGGACTCTCTCTGACCTTTCTCCACAGTCTATCCCCAGGACCAGTGTGTATCTGATTCAATGGGACACTCTCTGACATTTCTCCCCAGTCTATTCCCAGGGCCAGTGTGTATCTGAGTCAATGGGACTCTCTGACCTTTCTCCCCAGTCTTTCCCCAGAACCAGTGTGTATCTGAGTCAAAGGGACACACTCTGACATTTCTCCCAAGTCTATCCCCAGGACCAGTGTTTTTCTGAGTCAATGGGACTCTCTCTGACCTTTCTCCCCATTCTATCCCCAGGACCAGTGTGCATCTGAGTCAATGGGACTCTTTCTGACATTTCTCCCGAGTCCATCCCCAGGACCAGTGTGTATCTGAGTCAATGGGACACTCTCTGACCTTTCTCCACAGTCTATCCCCAGGACCAGTGTTTATCTGAGTCAATGGGACTCTCTCTGACCTTTCTCCCCAGTCTATCCCCAGGACCAGTGTGTATCTGAGTCAATGGGACTCTCTCTGACTTTTCTCCCCAGTCTATCCCCAGGACCAGTGTTTATCTAAGTCAATGGGGCTCTCTCTGACCTTTCTCCCCATTCTATCCCCAGGACCAGTGTGTATCTGAGTCAATGGGACACTCTCTGACCTTTCTCCCCAGTCTATCCCCAGGACCAGTGTGTATCTGAGTCAATGGGACTCTCTCTGACCTTTCTCCCCAATCCCCCAGGACCAGTGTTTATCTGAGTCAAAGGAATTCTCTCTGACCTTTCTCCCCAGTCTATCCCCAGGACCAGTTTGTATCTGAGTCAATGGGACACTCTCTGACCTTTCTCCCCAGTCTATCCCCAGGACCAGTGTGTATATGAGTCAATGGTACTCTCTATGATCTTTCTACCCAGTCGATCCCCAGGACCTGTGTGTATCTGAGTCAATTGGACACTCTCTGACCTTTCTCCCCAGTCTATCCCCGGGACCAATGTTTATCTGAGTCAATGGGACTCTCTCTGAACTTGCTCCGCAGTCTATCCCCAGGACCATTGTGTATCTGAGTCAATGGGACTCACTCTGACCTTTCTCCCCAGTCTATCCCCAGGACCAGTGTGTATCTGAGTCAATGAGACTCTCTCTGACATTTCTCCCCAGTCTATTCCCAGGACCAGTGTGTATCTGATTCAATGGGACTCTCTGACCTTTCTCCCCAGTCTATCCCCAGGACCAGTGTTTATCTGAGTCAATGGGACTCTCTCTGACATTTCTCCCGAGTCTATTCCCAGGACTAGTGTGTAGCTGATTCAATGGGACTCTCTGACCGTTCTCCCCAGTCTATCCCCAGGACCAGTGTGTATCTGTGTCAATGGGACACTCTCTGACCATTCTCCCCAGTCTATCCCCAGGACCAGTGTGTATCTGAGTCAATGGGACTCTCTCTGACCTTTCTCTCCAGTGTTTCCCCAGGACCAGTGTGTATCTGTCAATGGGACTCTCTCTGACCTTTCTCCCCAGTCTATCCCCAGGACCAGTGTGTATCTGAGTCAATGGGACTCTCTCTGACCTTACTCCCCTGTCTATCCCTAGGACCAGTGTGTATCTGAGTCAATGGGACTCTCTCTGACCTTTCTCCCCAGTTTATCCCCAGGGCCAGTGTGTATCTGAGTCAATGGGGCTCTCTCTGACCTTTCTCCCCAGACACCCAGGACCAGTGTGTATCTGAGTCAATAGGACTCTCTCTGACCTTTTTCCTCAGTCTATCCCCAGGACCAATGTGTATCTGAGTCAACAGGCCTCTCTGACCTTTCTCCCCAGTCTATCCCCAGGACCAGTGTGTATCTGAGACAATGGGACTCTCTCTGACCTTTCTCCCCAGATCCCCAGGACCAGTGTGTATCTGAGTCAATGGGACACTCTCTGACCTTTCTCCACAGTCTATCCCCAGGACCAGTGTTTATCTGAGTCAATGGGACTCTCTCTGACCTTTCTCCCCAGTCTATCCCCAGGTCCAGTGTGTATCTGAGTCAATGGGACACTCTCTGACATTTCTCCCCAGTCTATTCCCAGGGCCAGTGTGTATCTGAGTCAATGGGACTCTCTGACCTTTCTCCCCAGTCTTTCCCCAGAACCAGTGTGTATCTGAGTCAATGGGACACTCTCTGACCTTTCTCCACAGTCTATCCCCAGGACCAGTGTTTATCTGAGTCAATGGGACTCTCTCTGACCTTTCTCCCCAGTCTATCCCCAGGACCAGTGTGTATCTGAGTCAATGGGACTCTCTCTGACTTTTCTCCCCAGTCTATCCCCAGGACCAGTGTTTATCTGAGTCAATGGGGCTCTCTCTGACCTTTCTCCCCATTCTATCCCCAGGGCCAGTGTGTATCTGAGTCAATGGGACACTCTCTGACCTTTCTCCCCGGTCTATCCCCAGGACCAGTGTGTATCTGAGTCAATGGGACTCTCTCTGACCTTTCTCCCCAATCCCCCAGGACCAGTGTTTATCTGAGTCAAAGGAATTCTCTCTGACCTTTCTCCCCAGTCTATCCCCAGGACCAGTTTGTATCTGAGTCAATGGGACACTCTCTGACCTTTCTCCCCAGTCTATCCCCAGGACCAGTGTGTATATGAGTCAATGGTACTCTCTATGATCTTTCTACCCAGTCGATCCCCAGGACCTGTGTGTATCTGAGTCAATTGGACACTCTCTGACCTTTCTCCCCAGTCTATCCCCGGGACCAATGTTTATCTGAGTCAATGGGACTCTCTCTGAACTTGCTCCGCAGTCTATCCCCAGGACCATTGTGTATCTGAGTCAATGGGACTCACTCTGACCTTTCTCCCCAGTCTATCCCCAGGACCAGTGTGTATCTGAGTCAATGGGACACTCTCTGACCTTTCTCCCCAGTCTATCCCCAGGACCAATGTTTATCTGAGTCAATGGGACTCTCTGACCTTTCTCCCCAGTTTATCCCCAGGACCAGTGTGTATCTGAGTCAATGGGACTCTCTCTGACCTTTCTCCCCAGTCCCCCAGGACCAGTGTGCATCTGAGTCAATGGGACACTCTCTGACCTTTCTCCCCAGACTATCCCCAGCACCAGTGTGTATCTGAGACAATAGGACTCTCTCTGACCTTTCTCCCCAGTCCCCCAGGACCTGTGTGTATCTGAATCAATGGGACTCTCTCTGACCTTTCTCCCCAGTCTATCCCCAGGTCCAGTGTGTATCTGAGTCAATGGGACACTCTCTGACATTTCTCCCCAGTCTATCCCCAGGACCAGTGTGTATCTGAGTCAATGGGACTCTCTCTGACCTTTCTAATCAGTCTTTCCCCAGGACCAGTGTGTATCTGAGTCAATGGGACACACTCTGACATTTCTTCCCAGTCTATCCCCAGGACCAGTGTGTATCTGAGTCAATGGGACTCTCTCTGACCTTTCTCCCCATTCTATCCCCAGGACCAGTGTGCATCTGAGTCAATGGGACTCTTTCTGACATTTCTCCCCAGTCCATCCCCAGGACCAGTGTGTATCTGAGTCAATGGGACACTCTCTGACCTTTCTCCCCAGTCTATCCGCAGGACCAGTGTTTATCTGAGTCAATGGGACTCTCTCTGACCTTTCTCCCCAGTCTATCCCCAGGACCAGTGTGTATCTGAGTCAATGGGACTCTCTCTGACTTTTCTCCCCAGTCTATCCCCAGGACCAGTTTGTATCTGAGTCAATGGGGCTCTCTCTGAACTTTCTCCCCATTCTATCCCCAGGACCAGTGTGTATCTGAGTCAATGGGACACTCTCTGACCTTTCTCCCCAGTCTATCCCCAGGACCAGTGTGTATCTGAGTCAATGGGACTCTCTCTGACCTTTCTCCCCAATCCCCCAGGACCAGTGTTTATCTGAGTCAATGGGACTCTCTCTGATCTTTCTCCCCAGTCTAACCCCAGGAGCAGCGTGTATCTGTGTCAAAGGAACTCTCTCTGACCTTTCTCCCCAGTCTAACCCCAGGACCAGTTTGTATCTGAGTCAATGGGACACTCTCTGACCTTTCTCCCCAGTCTATCCCCAGGACGAGTATGTGTATGAGTCAATGGGACTCTCTATGACCTTTCTACCCAGTCGATCCCCAGGACCTGTGTGTATCTGAGTCAATTGGACACTCTCTGACCTTTCTCCCCAGTCTATCCCCAGGACCAGTGTGTATCTGAATCAATGGGACACTCTCTGACCTTTCTCCCCAGTTTAACCCCAGGACCAGTTTGTATCTGAGTCAATGGGACTCTCTCTGACCTTTCTCCCCAGTGTATCCCCAGGACCAGTGTGTATCTGTCAATGGGTCTCTCTCTGACCTTTCTCCCCAGTCTATCCCCAGGACCAGTGTGTATCTGAGTCAATGGGACTCTCTCTGACCTTACTCCCCAGTCTATCCCCAGGACCAGTGTGTATCTGAGTCAATGGGACTCTCTCTGACCTTTCTCCCCAGTCTATCCCCAGGACCTGTTTGTATCTGAGTCAATGGGACTCTCTGACCTTTCTCCCCAGTCTATCCCCAGGACCAATGTGTATCTTAGTCAATGGGACTCTCTGACCTTTCTCCCCAGTTTATCCCCAGGACCAGTGTGTATCTGAGTCAATGGGTCTCTCTCTGACCTTTCTCCCCAGACACCCAGGACCAGTGTGTATCTGAGTCAATAGGACTCTCTCTGACCTTTTTCCTCAGTCTATCCCCAGGACCAGTGTGTATCTGAGTCAACAGGACTCTCTGACCTTTCTCCCCAGTCTATCCCCAGGACCAGTGTGTATCTGAGACTTTGGGACTCTCTCTGACCTTTCTCCTCAGTCCCCCAGGACCAGTGTGTATCTGAGTCAATGGGACTCTCTCTGACCTTTCTCCCCAGACTATCCCCAGCACCAGTGTGTATCTGAGACAATGGGACTCTCTCTGACCTTTCTCCCAAGTCCCCCAGGACCAGTGTGTATCTGAGTCAATGGGACTCTCTCTGACCTTTCTCCCCAGTCTATCCCCAGGTCCAGTGTGCACCTGAGTCAATGGGACACTCTCTGACATTTCTCCCCAGTCTATTCCCAGGACCAGTGTGTATCTGAGTCAATGGGACTCTCTGACCTTTCTCCCCAGTCTTTCCCCAGGACCAGTGTGTATCTGAGTCAAAGGGACACACTCTGACATTTCTCCCAAGTCTATCCCCAGGACCAGTGTTTTTCTGAGTCAATGGGACTCTCTCTGACCTTTCTCCCCATTCTATCCACAGGACCAGTGTGCATCTGAGTCAATGGGACTCTCTCTGACTTTTCTCCCCAGTCTATCCCCAGGACCAGTGTTTATCTGAGTCAAAGGAACTCTCTCTGACCTTTCTCCCCAGTCTATCCCCAGGACCAGTTTGTATCTGAGTCAAGGGGACACTCTCTGACCTTTCTCCCCACTCTATCCCCAGGACCAGTGTGTATATGAGTCAATGGTACTCTCTATGATCTTTCTACCCAGTCGATCCCCAGGACCTGTGTGTATCGGAGTCAATTGGACACTCTCTGACATTTCCCCCCAGTCTATCCCCGGGACCAATGTTTATCTGAGTCAATGGGACTCTCTCTGAACTTGCTCCCCAGTCTATCCCCAGGACCATTGTGTATCTGAGTCAATGGGACTCACTCTGACCTTTCTCCCCAGTCTATCCCCAGGACCAGTGTTTATCTGAGTCAATGGGACTCTCTCTGACCTTTCTGCCTAGTCTATCCCCAGGACCAGTGTGTATCTGAGTCTATGGGACATTCTCTGACCTTTTTCCCCAGTCTATCCCCAGGACCAGTGTGTATCTGAGTCAATGGGACACTCTCTGACCTTTCTCCCCAGTCTATCCCCATGACCAATGTTTATCTGAGTCAATGGGTCTCTCTGACCTTTCTCCCCAGTTTATCCCCAGGACCAGTGGGTATCTGAGTCAATGGGACTCTCTCTGACCTTTCTCCCCAGACACCCAGGACCAGTGTGCATCTGAGTCAATGGGACTCTCTCTGACCTTTCTCCCCAGACTATCCCCAGCACCAGTGTGTATCTGAGACAATGGGACTCTCTCTGATCTTTCTCCCCAGTCCCCCAGGACCAGTGTTTATCTGAGTCAATGGGACTCTCTCTGACCTTTCTCCCCAGTATATCCCCAGGTCCAGTGTGTATCTGAGACAATGGGACTCTCTCTGACATTTCTCCCCAGTCTATCCCCAGGACCAGTGTGTATCTGAGTCAATGGGACTCTCTCTGACCTTTCTAATCAGTCTTTCCCCAGGACCAGTGTGTATCTGAGTCAATGGGACACACTCTGACATTTCTTCCCAGTCTATCCCCAGGACCAGTGTTTTTCTGAGTCAATGGGACTCTCTCTGACCTTTCTCCCCATTCTATCCCCAGGACCAGTGTGCATCTGAGTCAATGGGACTCTTTCTGACATTTCTCCCCAGTCCATCCCCAGGACCAATGTGTATCTGAGTCAATGGGACACTCTCTGACCTTTCTCCCCAGTCTATCCGCAGGACCAGTGTTTATCTGAGTCAATGGGACTCTCTCTGACCTTTCTCCCCAGTCTATCCCCAGGACCAGTGTGTATCTGAGTCAATGGGACTCTCTCTGACTTTTCTCCCCAGTCTATCCCCAGGACAAGTTTGTATCTGACTCAATGGGGCTCTCTCTGACCTTTCTCCCCATTCTATCCCCAGGACCAGTGTGTATCTGAGTCAATGGGACACTCTCTGACCTTTCTCCCCAGTCTATCCCCAGGACCAGTGTGTATCTGAGTCAATGGGACTCTCTCTGACCTTTCTCCCCAATCCCCCAGGACCTGTGTTTATCTGAGTCAATGGGACTCTCTCTGAACTTTCTCCCCAGTCTAACCCCAGGAGCAGCGTGTATCTGAGTCAAAGGAACTCTCTCTGACCTTTCTCCCCAGTCTATCCCCAGGACCAGTTTGTATCTGAGTCAATGGGACACTCTCTGACCTTTCTCCCCAGTCTATCCCCAGGACCAGTATGTATATGAGTCGATGGGACTCTCTATGACCTTTCTACCCAGTCGATCCCCAGGACCTGTGTGTATCTGAGTCAATTGTACACTCTCTGACCTTTCTCCCCAGTCTATCCCCGGGACCAATGTTTATCTGAGTCAATGGGACTCTCTCTGACCTTTCTCCCCAGTCTATCCTCCGGACCAGTGTGCATCTGAGTCAATGGGACTCTCTCTGATCTTGCTCCCCAGTCTATCCCCAGGACCAGTGTTTATCTGAGTCAATGGGACTCTCTCTGACATTTCTCCCCAGTCTATTGCCAGGACTAGTGTGTATCTGATTCAATGGGACTCTCTGACCTTTCTCCCCAGTCTATCCCCAGGACCAGTGTGTATCTGTGTCAATGGGACACTCTCTGACCATTCTCCCCAGTTTATCCCCAGGACCAGTGTGTATCTGAGTCAATGGGACACTCTTTGACCTTTCTCCCCAGTCTATCCCCAGGACCAGTGTGTATCTGAGTCAATAGAACACTCTCTGACATTTCTCCCCAGTCTATCCCCAGGACCAGTGTTTATCTGAGTCAATGGGACGCTCTCTGATCTTTCTCCCCAGTCTATCCCCAGGACCAGTGTGTATCTGAGTCAATGGGACTCTCTCTGACCTTTCTCCCCAGTCTATCCCCAGGACCAGTGTTTATCTGAGTCAATGGGACTCTCCCTGACCTTTCTCCCCAGTCTATGCCCAGGACCAGTGTGTATCTGAGTCAATGGGACTCTCTCTGACCTTTCCCCCCAGTCTCCCCCCAGGACCAGTATTTATCTTAGTCAATGGGGCTCTCTCTGACCTTCCACCCCAGTCCAACCCCAGGACCAGTGTTTATCTGAGTCAATGGGACTCTCTCTGACCTTTCTCCCCAGATCTCCAGGACCAGTTTGTATCTGAGTCAATGGGACTCTCTCTGACCTTTCTCCCCAGTCTATCCCCAGGCCAGTGTGTATCTGAGTCAATGGGACACTCTCTGACCTTTCTCCCCAGTGTAACCCCAGGACCAGTTTGTATCTGAGTCAATGGGACTCTCTCTGACCTTTCTCCCCAGTCTATCCCCAGGACCAGTGTGTATATGTCAATGGGACTCTCTCTGACTTTTCTCCCCAGTCTATCCCCAGGACCAGTGTGTATCTGAGTCAATGGGACTCTCTCTGACCTTACTCCCCAGTCTATCCCCAGGACCAGTGTGTATCTGAGTCAATGGGACTCTCTCTGACCTTTCTCCCCATTCTATCCCCAGGACCAGTTTGTATCTGAGTCAAAGGGACTCTCTGACCTTTCTCCCCAGTCTATCCCCAGGACCAATGTGTATCTGAGTCAATGGGACTCTCTCTGACCTTTTTCCCCAGTCCCCCAGGACCAGTTTTTATCTGTGTCAATGGGACTCACTCTGGTCTTTCTCCCCAGTCTAACCCCAGGAGCAGCGCGTATCTGAGTCAATGGAACTCTCTCTGACCTTTCTCCCCAGTCTATCCCTAGGACCAGTATTTATCTGATTCAATGGGACACTCTCTGAACTTTCTCCCCAGTCTATCCCCAGGACCAATGTTTATCTGAGTCAATGGGACTCTCTCTGACATTTCTCCCCAGTCTATCCCCAGGACCAGTGTTTATCTGAGTCAACGGGACTCTCTCTGACCTTTCTCCCCAGTCTATCCCCAGGACCAGTGTGTATCTGAGTCAATGGGACTCTCTCTGACCTTTCTCCCCAGACACCCAGGACCAGTGTGCATCTGAGTCAATAGGACTCTCTCTGACCTTTTTCCTCAGTCTATCCCCAGGACCAGTGTGTATCTGAGTCAACAGGACTCTCTGACATTTCTCCCCAGTCTATCCCCAGGACCAGTGTGTATCTGAGACAATGGGACTCTCTCTGACCTTTCTCCCCAGTCCCCCAGGACCAGTGTGTATCTGAGTCAATGGGACTCTCTGACCTTTCTCCCCAGTCTATCCCCAGGACCAATGTGTATCTGAGTCAATGGGACCCTCTCTCACCTTTCTCCCCAGTCTATCCCCAGGACCAGTGTGTATCTGAGTCAATGGGACTCTCTCTGACCTTTCTCCCCAGATCCCCAGGACCAGTGTGTGTCTGAGTCAATGGGACTCTCTCTGACCTTTCTCCCCAGTCTATCCCCAGGACCAGTGTGTATCTGAGTCAATGGGACACTCTCTGACCTTTCTCCCCAGTTTAACCCCAGGACCAGTTTGTATCTGAGTCAATGGGACTCTCTCTGACCTTTCTCCCCAGTGTATCCCCAGGACCAGTGTGTATCTGTCAATGGGACTCTCTCTGACCTTTCTTCCCAGTCTATCCCCAGGACCAGTGTGTATCTGAGTCAATGGGACTCTCTCTGACCTTTCTCCCCAGTCTATCCCCAGGACCAGTTTGTATCTGAGTCAATGGGACTCTCTGACCTTTCTCCCCAGTCTATCCCCAGGACCAATGTGTATCTGAGTCAATGGGACCCTCTCTCACCTTTCTCCCCAGTCTATCCCCAGGACCAGTGTGTATCTGAGTCAATGGGACTCTCTCTGACCTTTCTCCCCAGTCCCCCAGGACCAGTTTTTATCTGAGACAATGGGACTCTCTCTGGTCTTTCTCCCCAGTCTAACCCCAGGAGCAGCGCGTATCTGAGTCAATGGAACTCTCTCTGACCTTTCTCCCCAGTCTATCCCCAGGACCAGTATTTATCTGATTCAATGGGACACTCTCTGATCTTTCTCCCCAGTCTATCCCCAGGACCAATGTTTAACTGAGTCAATGGGACTCTCTCTGACATTTCTCCCCAGTCTATCCCCAGGACCAGTGTTTATCTGAGTCAACGGGACTCTCTCTGACCTTTCTCCGCAGTCTATCCCCAGGACCAGTGTGTATCTGAGTCAATGGGACTCTCTCTGACCTTTCTCCCCAGACACCCAGTACCAGTGTGTATCTGAGTCAATAGGACTCTCTCTGACCTTTTTCCTCAGTCTATCCCCAGGACCAGTGTGTATCTGAGTCAACAGGATTCTCTGACCTTTCTCCCCAGTCTATCCCCAGGGCCAGTGTGTATCTGAGACAATGGGACTCTCTCTGACCTTTCTCCCCAGTCCCAAAGGACCAGTGTGTATCTGAGTCCATGGGACTCTCTCTGACCTTTCTCCCCAGACTATCACCAGCACCAGTGTGTATCTGAGACAATGGGACTCTCTCTGACCTTTCTGCCAAGTCCCCCAGGACCAGTGTGTATCTGATTCAATGGGACTCTCTCTGACCTTTCTCCCCAGTCTATCCCCAGGACCAGTGTGTATCTGAGTCAATGGGACTCTCTGATCTTTCTCCCCAGTCTTTCCCCAGGACCAGTGTGTATCTGAGTCAAAGGGACACACTCTGACATTTCTCCCAAGTCTATCCCCAGGACCAGTGTTTTTCTGAGTCAATGGGACTCTCTCTGACCTTTCTCCCCATTCTATCCCAAGGACCAGTGTGCATCTGAGTCAATGGGACTCTTACTGACATTTCTCCCCAGTCCATCCCCAGGACCAGTGTTTATCTGAGTCAATGGGACACTCTCTGACCTTTCTCCACAGTCTATCCCCAGGACCAGTGTTTATCTGAGTCAATGGGACTCTCTCTGACCTTTCTCCCCAGTCTATCCCCAGGACCAGTGTGTATCTGAGTCAATGGGACTCTCTCTGACTTTTCTCCCCAGTCTATCCCCAGGACCAGTGTTTATCTGAGTCAATGGGGCTCTCTCTGACCTTTCTCCCCATTCTATCCCCAGGACCTGTTTGTATCTGAGTCAATGGGACACTCTCTGACCTTTCTCCCCAGTCTATCCCCAGGACCAGTGTGTATCTGAGTCAATGGGACTCTCTCTGATCTTGCTCCCCAGTCTATCCCCAGGACCAGTGTTTATCTGAGTCAATGGGACTCACTCTGACCTTTCTCCCCAGTCTATCCCCAGGACCAGTGTTTATCTGAGTCAATGGGACTCCCTCTGACCTTTCTGCCTAGTCTATCCCCAGGACCAGTGTGTATCTGAGTCTATGGGACACTCTCTGACCTTTTTCCCCAGTCTATCCCCAGGACCAGTGTGTATCTGAGTCAATGTGACACTCTCTTAACTTTCTCCCCAGTCCATCTCCAGGACCAATGTTTATCTGAGTCAATGGGACTCTCTGACCTTTCTCCCCAGTTTATCCCCAGGACCAGTGTGTATCTGAGTCAATGGGACTCTCTCTGACCTTTCTCCCCAGACACCCAGGACCAGTGTGCATCTGAGTCAATGGGACTCTCTCACCTTTCTCCCCAGACTATCCCCAGCACCAGTGTGTATCTGAGACAATAGGACTCTCTCTGACCTTTCTCCCCAGTCCCCCAGGACCAGTGTGTATCTGAGTCAATGGGACTCTCTCTGACCTTTCTCCCCAGTCTATCCCCAGGTCCAGTGTGTATCTGAGTCAATGGGACACTCTCTGATCTTTCTCCCCAGTCTAACCCCAGGACCAGTGTGTATCTGAGTCAATGGGACTCTCTCTGACCTTTCTCCCCAATCCCCCAGGACCAGGGTTTATCTGAGTCAATGGGACTCTCTCTGATCTTTCTCCCGAGTCTAACCCCAGGAGCAGCGTGTATCTGAGTCAAAGGAACTCTCTCTGACCTTTCTCCCCAGTCTATCCCAAGGACCAGTTTGTATCTGAGTCAATGGGACACTCTCTGACCTTTCTCCCCAGTCTATCCCCAGGACCAGTATGTATATGAGTCAATGGGACTCTCTGTGACCTTTCTACCCAGTCGATCCCCAGGACCTGTGTGTATCTGAGTCAATTGGGACTCTCTGACCTTTCTCCCCAGTCTATCCCCTGGACCAATGTTTATCTGAGTCAATGGGACTCTCTCTGACCTTTCTCCCCAGTCTATCCTCCGGGCCAGTGTGCATCTGAGTCAATGGGACTCTCTCTGATCTTGCTCCCCAGTCTATCCCCAGGACCAGTGTTTATCTGAGTCAATGGGACTCACTCTGACCTTTCACCCCAGTCTATCCCCAGGACCAGTGTTTATCTGAGTCAATGGGACTCTCTCTGACATTTCTGCCTAGTCTATCCCCAGGACCAGTGTGTAGCTGAGTCAATGGGACTCTCTCTGACCTTTCTCCCCAGTCTATACCCAGGTCCATTGTGTATCTGAGTCAATGGGACACTCTCTGACATTTCTCCCCAGTCTATCCCCAGGACCAATGTTTATCTGAGTCAATGGGACTCTCTCTGACCTTTCTCCCCAGTCTATCCCCAGGACCAGTGTGTATCTGAGTCAATGGGACTCTCTCGACCTTTCTCCCCAGTCTATCCCCAGGACCAGTGTTTATCTGAGTCAAGGGACTCTCTCTGACCTTTCTCCCAAGTCGATCCCCACGACCAGTGTGTACCTGAGTCAATGGGACTCTCTCTGAGCTTTCTCCCCAGTCCATTCCCAGGACCAGTGTGTATCTGAGTCAATGGGACACTCTCTGACCTTTCTCCCCAGTCTCCCCCCAGGACCAGTGTTTATCTGAGTCAATGGGGCTCTCTCTGACCTTCCTCCCCAGTCTAACCCCAGGACCAGTGTTTATCTGAGTCAATGGGCATCTCTCTGACCTTTCTCCCCAGATCCCGAGGACCAGTGTGTATCTGAGTCAATGGGACTCACTCTGACCTTTCTACACAGTCTATCCCCAGGACCAGTATGTATCTGAGTCAATGGGACACTCTCTGACCTTTCTCCCCAGTTTAACCCCAGGACCAGTTTGTATCTGAGTCAATGGGACTCTCTCTGACCTTTCTCCCCAGTGTATCCCCAGGACCAGTGTGTATCTGTCAATGGGACTCTCTCTGACCTTTCTCCCCAGTCTATCCCCAGGACCAGTGTGTATCTGAGTCAATGGGACTCTCTCTGACCTTACTCCCCAGTCTATCCCCAGGACCAGTGTGTATCTGAGTCAATTGGACTCTCTCTGACCTTTCTCCCCAGTCTATCCCCAGGACCAGTATTTATCTGATTCAATGGGACACTCTCTGATCTTTCTCCCCAGTCTATCCCCAGGACCAATGTTTATCTGAGTCAATGGGACTCTCTCTGACATTTCTCCCCAGTCTATCCCCAGGACCAGTGTTTATCTGAGTCAACGGGAATCTCTCTGACCTTTCTCCCCAGTCTATCCCCAGGACCAGTGTGCATCTGAGTCAATGGGACTCTCTCTGACCTTTCTCCCCAGACACCCAGGACCAGTGTGTATCTGAGTCAATAGGACTCTCTCTGACCTTTTTCCTCAGTCTATCCCCAGGACCAGTGTGTATCTGAGTCAACAGGACTCTCTGACCTTTCTCCCCAGTCTATCCCCAGGATCAGTGTGTATCTGAGACAATGGGACTCTCTCTGACCTTTCTCCCCAGTCCCCCAGGACCAGTGTGTATCTTAATCAATGGGACTCTCTCTGACCTTTCTCCCCAGACTATCCCCAGCACCAGTGTGTATCTGAGACAATGGGACTCTCTCTGAACTTTCTGCCAAGTCCCCCAGGACCAGTGTGTAGCTGAGTCAATGGGACTCTCTCTGACCTTTCTCCCCAGTCTATCCCCAGGTCCAGTGTGTATCTGAGTCAATGGGACACTCTCTGACATTTCTCCCAAGTCTATCCCCAGGACCAGTGTGTATCTGAGTCAATGGGACTCTCTGACCTTTCTCCCCAGTCTTTCCCCAGGACCAGTGTGTATCTGAGTCAAAGGGACACACTCTGACATTTCTCCCAAGTCTATCCCCAGGACCAGTGTTTTTCTGAGTCAATGGGACTCTCTCTGACCTTTCTCCCCATTCTATCCCAAGGACCAGTGTGCATCTGAGTCAATGGGACTCTTTCTGACATTAACCCCAGTCCATCCCCAGGACCAGTGTTTATCTGAGTCAATGGGACACTCTCTGACCTTTCTCCCCAGTCTATCCCCAGGACCAGTGTTTATCTGAGTCAATGGGACTCTCTCTGACCTTTCTCCCCAGTCTATCCCCAGGACCAGTGTGTATCTGAGTCAATGGGACTCTCTCTGACCTTACTCCCCAGTCTATCCCCAGGACCAGTGTGTATCTGAGTCAATTGGACTCTCTCTGACCTTTCTCCCCAGTCTATCCCCAGGACCAGTATTTATCTGATTCAATGGGACACTCTCTGATCTTTATCCCCAGTCTATCCCCAGGACCAATGTTTATCTGAGTCAATGGGACTCTCTCTGACATTTCTCCCCAGTCTATCCCCAGGACCAGTGTTTATCTGAGTCAACGGGAATCTCTCTGACCTTTCTCCCCAGTCTATCCCCAGGACCAGTGTGCATCTGAGTCAATGGGACTCTCTCTGACCTTTCTCCCCAGACACCCAGGACCAGTGTGTATCTGAGTCAATAGGACTCTCTCTGACCTTTTTCCTCAGTCTATCCCCAGGACCAGTGTGTATCTGAGTCAACAGGACTCTCTGACCTTTCTCCCCAGTCTATCCCCAGGATCAGTGTGTATCTGAGACAATGGGACTCTCTCTGACCTTTCTCCCCAGTCCCCCAGGACCAGTGTGTATCTTAATCAATGGGACTCTCTCTGACCTTTCTCCCCAGACTATCCCCAGCACCAGTGTGTATCTGAGACAATGGGACTCTCTCTGAACTTTCTGCCAAGTCCCCCAGGACCAGTGTGTAGCTGAGTCAATGGGACTCTCTCTGACCTTTCTCCCCAGTCTATCCCCAGGTCCAGTGTGTATCTGAGTCAATGGGACACTCTCTGACATTTCTCCCAAGTCTATCCCCAGGACCAGTATGTATCTGAGTCAATGGGACTCTCTGACCTTTCTCCCCAGTCTTTCCCCAGGACCAGTGTGTATCTGAGTCAAATGGACACACTCTGACATTTCTCCCAAGTCTATCCCCAGGACCAGTGTTTTTCTGAGTCAATGGGACTCTCTCTGACCTTTCTCCCCATTCTATCCCAAGGACCAGTGTGCATCTGAGTCAATGGGACTCTTTCTGACATTAACCCCAGTCCATCCCCAGGACCAGTGTTTATCTGAGTCAATGGGACACTCTCTGACCTTTCTCCCCAGTCTATCCCCAGGACCAGTGTTTATCTGAGTCAATGGGACTCTCTCTGACCTTTCTCCCCAGTCTATCCCCAGGACCAGTGTGTATCTGAGTCAATGGGACTCTCTCTGACTTTTCTCCCCAGTCTATCCCCAGGACCAGTGTTTATCTGAGTCAATGGGGCTCTCTCTGACCTTTCTCCCCATTCTATCCCCAGGACCAGTGTGTATCTGAGTCAATGGGCCACTCTCTGACCTTTCTCCCCAGTCTATCCCCAGGACCAGTGTGTATCTGAGTCAATGGGACTCTCTCTGACCTTTCTCCCCAATCCCCCAGGACCAGTGTTTATCTGAGTCAATGGGACACTCTCTGATCTTTCTCCCTAGTCTAACCCCAGGAGCAGCGTGTATCTGATTCAAAGGAACTCTCTCTGACCTTTCTCCCAAGTCTATCCCCAGGACCAGTTTGTATCTGAGTCAATGGGACACTCTCTGACCTTTCTCCCCAGTCTATCCCCAGGACCAGTGTGTATATGAGTCAATGGGACTCTCTATGACCTTTCTACCCAGTCGATCCCCGGGACCTGTGTGTATCTGAGTCAATTGGACACTCTCTGACCTTTCTCCCCAGTCTATCGCCGGGACCAATGTTTATCTGAGTCAATGGGACTCTCTCTGAACTTTCTCCCCAGTCTATCCCCAGGACCATTGTGCATCTGAGTCAATGGGACTCTCTCTGATCTTGCTCCCCAGTCTATCCCCAGGACCAGTGTGTATATGAGTCAATGGGACTCTCTATGACCTTTCTACCCAGTCGATCCCCGGGACCTGTGTGTATCTGAGTCAATTGGACTCTCTCTGACCTTTCTCCCCAGTCTATACCCAGGTCCTGTGTGTATCTGAGTCAATGGGACACTCTCTGACATTTCTCCCCAGTCTATCCCCAGGACCAATGTTTATCTGAGTCAATGGGACTCTCTCTGACCTTTCTCCCCAGTCTATCCCCAGGACCAGTGTGTATCTGAGTCAATGGGACTCTCTCTGACCTTTCTCCCCAGTCTATCCACAGGACCAGTGTTTATCTGAGTCAATGGGTCTCTCTCTGACCTTCCTCCCCAGTCTAACCCCAGGACCAGTGTTTATCTGAGTCAATGGGACACTCTCTGACCTTTCTCCCCAGTCTCCCCCCAGGACCAGTGTTTATCTGAGTCAATGGGGCTCTCTCTGACCTTCCTCCCCAGTCCATTCCCAGGACCAGTGTGTATCTGAGTCAATGGGACACTCTCTGACCTTTCTCCCCAGTCTCCCCCCAGGACCAGTGTTTATCTGAGTCAATGGGGCTCTCTCTGACCTTCCTCCCCAGTCTAACCCCAGGACCAGTGTTTATCTGAGTCAATGGGCATCTCTCTGACCTTTCTCCCCAGATCCCCAGGACCAGTGTGTATCTGAGTCAATGGGACTCTCTCTGACCTTTCTACACAGTCTATCCCCAGGACCAGTATGTATCTGAGTCAATGGGACACTCTCTGACCTTTCTCCCCTGTTTAACCCCAGGACCAGTTTGTATCTGAGTCAATGGGACTCTCTCTGACCTTTCTCCCCAGTGTATCCCCAGGACCAGTGTGTATCTGTCAATGGGACTCTCTCTGACCTTTCTCCCCAGTCTATCCCCAGGACCAGTGTGTATCTGAGTCAATGGGACTCTCTCTGACCTTACTCCCCAGTCTTTCCCAAGGACCAGTGTGTATCTGAGTCAAAGGGACACACTCTGACATTTCTCCCAAGTCTATCCCCAGGACCAGTGTTTTTCTGAGTCAATGGGACTCTCTCTGACCTTTCTCCCCATTCTATCCCAAGGACCAGTGTGCATCTGAGTCAATGGGACTCTTTCTGACATTTCTCCCCAGTCCATCCCCAGGACCAGTGTGTATCTGAGTCAATGGGACACTCTCTGACCTTTCTCCCCAGTCTATCCCCAGGACGCGTGTTTATCTGAGTCAATGGGACTCTCTCTGACCTTTCTCCCCAGTCTATCCCCAGGACCAGTGTGTATCTGAGTCAATGGGACTCTCTCTGACTTTTCTCCCCAGTCTATCCCCAGGACCAGTGTTTATCTGAGTCAATGGGGCTCTCTCTGACCTTTCTCCCCATTCTATCCCCAGGACCAGTGTGTATCTGAGTCAATGGGACACTCTCTGACCTTTCTCCCCAGTCTATCCCCAGGACCAGTGTGTATCTGAGTCAATGGGACTCTCTCTGACCTTTCTCCCCAATCCCCCAGGACCAGTGTTTATCTGAGTCAATGGGACACTCTCTGATCTTTCTCCCGAGTCTAACCCCAGGAGCAGCGTGTATCTGAGTCAAAGGAACTCTCTCTGACCTTTCTCCCAAGTCTATCCCCAGGACCAGTTTGTATCTGAGTCAATGGGACACTCTCTGACCTTTCTCCCCAGTCTATCCCCAGGACCAGTGTGTATATGAGTCAATGGGACTCTCTATGACCTTTCTACCCAGTCGATCCCCAGGACCTGTGTGTATCTGAGTCAATTGGACACTCTCTGACCTTTCTCCCCAGTCTATCGCCGGGACCAATGTTTATCTGAGTCAATGGGACTCTCTCTGACCTTTCTCCCCAGACACCCAGGACCAGTGTGCATCTGAGTCAATGGGACTCTCTCTGACCTTTCTCCCCAGACTATCCCCAGCACCAGTGTGTATCTGAGACAATAGGACTCTCTCTGACCTTTCTCCCCAGTCCCCCAGGACCAGTGTGTATCTGAGTCAATGGGACGCTCTCTGACCTTTCTCCCCAGTCTATCCCCAGGTCCAGTGTGTATCTGAGTCAATGGGACACTCTCTGACCTTTCTCCCCAGTCTATCCCCAGGACCAGTGTTTATCTGAGTCAATGGGACTCTCTCTGACCTTTCTCCCCAGTCTATCCCCAGGACCAGTGTGTAACTGAGTCAATGGGACTCTCTCTGACTTTTCTCCCCAGTCTATCCCCAGGACCAGTGTTTATCTGAGTCAATGGGGCTCCCTCTGACCTTTCTCCCCATTCTATCCCCAGGACCAGTGTGTATCTTAGTCAATGGGACACTCTCTGACCTTTCTCCCCAGTCTATCCCCAGGGCCAGTGTGTATCTGTGTCAATGGGACTCTCTCTGACCTTTCTCCCCAATCCCCCAGGACCAGTGTTTATCTGAGTCAATGGGACACTCTCTGATCTTTCTCCCCAGTCTAACCCAGGAGCAGCGTGTATCTGAGTCAAAGGAACTCACTCTGACCTTTCTCCCCAGTCTATACCCAGGACCAGTTTGTATCTGAGTCAATGGGACACTCTCTGACCTATCTCCCCAGTCTATCCCCAGGACCTGTGTGTATATGAGTCAATGGGACTCTCTATGACCTTTCTACCCAGTCGATCCCCAGCACCAGTGTGTATCTGAGACAATAGGACTCTCTGTGACCTTTCTCCCCAGTCCCCCAGGACCAGTGTGTATCTGAGTCAATGGGACGCTCTCTGACCTTTCTCCCCAGTCTATCCCCAGGTCCAGTGTGTATCTGAGTCAATGGTACACTCTCTGACCTTTCTCCCCAGTCTATCCCCAGGACCAGTGTTTATCTGAGTCAATGGGACTCTCTCTGACCTTTCTCCCCAGTCTATCGCCGGGACCAATGTTTATCTGAGTCAATGGGACTCTCTCTGACCTTTCTCCCCAGACACCCAGGACCAGTGTGCATCTGAGTCAATGGGACTCTCTCTGACCTTTCTCCCCAGACTATCCCCAGCACCAGTGTGTATCTGAGACAATAGGACTCTCTCTGACCTTTCTCCCCAGTCCCCCAGGACCAGTGTGTATCTGAGTCAATGGGACGCTCTCTGACCTTTCTCCCCAGTCTATCCCCAGGTCCAGTGTGTATCTGAGTCAATGGGACACTCTCTGACCTTTCTCCCCAGTCTATCCCCAGGACCAGTGTTTATCTGAGTCAATGGGACTCTCTCTGACCTTTCTCCCCAGTCTATCCCCAGGACCAGTGTGTAACTGAGTCAATGGGACTCTCTCTGACTTTTCTCCCCAGTCTATCCCCAGGACCAGTGTTTATCTGAGTCAATGGGGCTCCCTCTGACCTTTCTCCCCATTCTATCCCCAGGACCAGTGTGTATCTTAGTCAATGGGACACTCTCTGACCTTTCTCCCCAGTCTATCCCCAGGGCCAGTGTGTATCTGTGTCAATGGGACTCTCTCTGACCTTTCTCCCCAATCCCCCAGGACCAGTGTTTACCTGAGTCAATGGGACACTCTCTGATCTTTCTCCCCAGTCTAACCCAGGAGCAGCGTGTATCTGAGTCAAAGGAACTCACTCTGACCTTTCTCCCCAGTCTATACCCAGGACCAGTTTGTATCTGAGTCAATGGGACACTCTCTGACCTATCTCCCCAGTCTATCCCCAGGACCTGTGTGTATATGAGTCAATGGGACTCTCTATGACCTTTCTACCCAGTCGATCCCCAGCACCAGTGTGTATCTGAGACAATAGGACTCTCTGTGACCTTTCTCCCCAGTCCCCCAGGACCAGTGTGTATCTGAGTCAATGGGACGCTCTCTGACCTTTCTCCCCAGTCTATCCCCAGGTCCAGTGTGTATCTGAGTCAATGGTACACTCTCTGACCTTTCTCCCCAGTCTATCCCCAGGACCAGTGTTTATCTGAGTCAATGGGACTCTCTCTGACCTTTCTCCCCAGTCTATCCCCAGGACCAGTGTGTAACTGAGTCAATGGGACTCTCTCTGACTTTTCTCCCCAGTCTATCCCCAGGACCAGTGTTTATCTGAGTCAATGGGGCTCCCTCTGACCTTTCTCCCCATTCTATCCCCAGGGCCAGTGTGTATCTTAGTCAATGGGACACTCTCTGACCTTTCTCCCCAGTCTATCCCCAGGACCAGTGTGTATCTGAGTCAATGGGACTCTCTCTGACCTTTCTCCCCAATCCCCCAGTACCAGTGTTTATCTGAGTCAATGGGACACTCTCTGATCTTTCTCCCCAGTCTAACCCAGGAGCAGCGTGTATCTGAGTCAAAGGAACTCTCTCTGACCTTTCTCCCCAGTCTATCCCCAGGACCAGTTTGTATCTGAATCAATGGCACACTCTCTGACCTTTCTCCCCAGTCTATCCCCAGGACCAGTGTGTATATGAGTCAATGGGACTCTCTATGACCTTTCTACCCAGTCGATCCCCAGGACCTGTGTGTATCTGAGTCAATTGGACACTCTCTGACCTTTCTCCCCAGTCTATCGCCGGGACCAATGTTTATCTGAGTCAATGGGACTCTCTCTGAACTTTCTCCCCAGTCTATCCCCAGGACCATTGTGCATCTGAGTCAATGGGACTCTCTCTGAACTTGCTCCCCAGTCTATCCCCAGGACCAGTGTTTATCTGAGCCAATGGGACTCACTCTGACCTTTCCCCACCAGTCTATCCCCAGGACAAGTGTTTATCTGAGTCAATGGGACTCCCTCTGACCTTTCTGCCTAGTCTATCCCCAGGACCAGTGTGTATCTGAGTCTATGGGACACTCTCTGACCTTTTTCCCCAGTCTATCCCCAGGACCAGTGTGTATCTGAGTCAATGTGACACTCTCTGACCTTTCTCCCCAGTCTATCCCCAGGACCAATGTTTATCTGAGTCAATGGGACTCTCTGACCTTTCTCCCCAGTTTATCCCCAGTACCAGTGTGTATCTGAGTCAATGGGACTCTCTCTGACCTTTCTCCCCAGACACCCAGGACCAGTGTGCATCTGAGTCAATGGGACTCTCTCTGACCTTTCTCCCCAGACTATCCCCAGCACCAGTGTGTATCTGAGACAATAGGACTCTCTCTGACCTTTCTCCCCAGTCCCCCAGGACCAGTGTGTATCTGAGTCAATGGGACGCTCTCTGACCTTTCTCCCCAGTCTATCCCCAGGTCCAGTGTGTATCTGAGTCAATGGGACACTCTCTGACCTTTCTCCCCAGTCTATCCCCAGGACCAGTGTTTATCTGAGTCAATGGGACTCTCTCTGACCTTTCTCTCCAGTCTATCCCCAGGACCAGTGTGTAACTGAGTCAATGGGACTCTCTCTGACTTTTCTCCCCAGTCTATCCCCAGGACCAGTGTTTATCTGAGTCAATGGGGCTCCCTCTGACCTTTCTCCCCATTCTATCCCCAGGACCAGTGTGTATCTTAGTCAATGGGACACTCTCTGACCTTTCTCCCCAGATCCCCAGGACCAGTGTGTATCTGAGTCAATGGGACTCTCTCTGACCTTTCTCCCCAGTCTATCCCTCGGACCAGTGTGTATCTGAGTCAATGGGACACTCTCTGAACTTTCTCCCCAGTTTATCCCCAGGACCAGTTTGTATCTGAGTCAAAGGAACTCTCTCTGACCTTTCTCCCCAGTCTATCCCCAGGACCAGTTTGTATCTGAGTCAATGGGACACTCTCTGACCTTTCTCCCCAGTCTATCCCCAGGACCAGTGTGTATATGAGTCAATGGGACTCTCTATGACCTTTCTACCCAGTCGATCCCCAGGACCTCTGTGTATCTGAGTCAATTGGACACTCTCTGACCTTTCTACCCAGTCTATCGCCGGGACCAATGTTTATCTGAATCAATGGGACTCTCTCTGAACTTTCTCCCCAGTCTATCCCCAGGACCATTGTGTATCTGAGTCAATGGGACTCTCTCTGATCTTGCTCCCCAGTCTATCCCCAGGACCAGTGTTTATCTGAGTCAATGGGACTCACTCTGACCTTTCTCCCCAGTCTATCCCCAGGACCAGTGTTTATCTGAGTCAATGGGACACCCTCTGACCTTTCTGCCTAGTCTATCCCCAGGACCAGTGTGTATCTGAGTCTATGGGACACTCTCTGATCTTTTTCCCCAGTCTATCCCCAGGACCAGTGTGTATCTGATTCAATGTGACACTCTCTGAACTTTCTCCCCAGTCTATCCCCAGGACCAATGTTTATCTGAGTCAATGGGACTCTCTGACCTTTCTCCCCAGTTTATCCCCAGGACCAGTGTGTATCTGAGTCAATGGGACTCTCTCTGACCTTTCTCCCCAGACACCCAGGACCAGTGTGCATCTGAATCAATGGGACTCTCTCTGACCTTTCTCCCCAGACTATCCCCAGCACCAGTGTGTATCTGAGACAATAGGACACTCTCTGACCTTTCTCCCCAGTCCCCCAGGACCAGTGTGTATCTGAGTCAATGGGACCCTCTCTGACCTTTCTCCCCAGTCTATCCCCAGGTCCAGTGTGTATCTGAGTCAATGGGACACTCTCTGACCTTTCTCCCCAGTCTATCCCCAGGACCAGTGTTTATCTGAGTCAATGGGACTCTCTCTGACCTTTCTCCCCAGTCTATCCCCAGGACCAGTGTGTAACTGAGTCAATGGGACTCTCTCTGACTTTTCTCCCCAGTCTATCCCCAGGACCAGTGTTTATCTGAGTCAATGGGGCTCTCTCTGACCTTTCTCCCCATTCTATCCCCAGGACCAGTGTGTATCTGAGTCAATGGGACACTCTCTGACCTTTCTCCCCAGTCTATCCCCAGGACCAGTGTGTATCTGAGTCAATGGGACTCTCTCTGACCTTTCTCCCCAATCCCCCAGGACCAGTGTTTATCTGAGTCAATGGGACACTCTCTGATCTTTCTCCCCAGTCTAACCCAGGAGCAGCGTGTATCTGAGTCAAAGGAACTCTCTCTGACCTTTCTCCCCAGTCTATCCCCAGGACCAGTTTGTATCTGAGTCAATGGGACGCTCTCTGACCTTTCTCCCCAGTCTATCCCCAGGACCAGTGTGTATATGAGTCAATGGGACTCTCTATGACCTTTCTACCCAGTCGATCCCCAGGACCTGTGTGTATCTGAGTCAATTGGACACTCTCTGACCTTTCTCCCCAGTCTATCCACGGGACCAATGTTTATTTGAGTCAATGGGACTCTCTCTGAACTTTCTCCCCAGTCTATCCCCAGGACCATTGTGTATCTGAGTCAATGGGACTCTCTCTGATCTTGCTCCCCAGTCTATCCCCAGGACCAGTGTTTATCTGAGTCAATGGGACTCACTCTGACCTTTCTCCCCAGTCTATCCCCAGGACCAGTGTTTATGTGAGTCAATGGGACTCTCTCTGACCTTTCTGCCTAGTCTATCCCCAGGACCAGTGTGTATCTGAGTCTATGGGACACTCTCTGACCTTTTTCCCCAGTCTATCCCCAGGACCAGTGTGTATCTGAGTCAATGGGACACTCTCTGACCTTTCTCCCTAGTCTATCCCCAGGACCAATGTTTATCTAAGTCAATGGGACTCTCTGACCTTTCTCCCCAGTTTATCCCCAGGACCAGTGTGTATCTGAGTCAATGGGACTCTCTCTGACCTTTCTCCCCAGACACCCAGGACCATTGTGCATCTGAGTCAATGGGACTCTCTCTGACCTTTCTCCCCAGACTATCCCCAGCACCAGTGTGTATCTGAGACAATAGGACTCTCTCTGAACTTTCTCCCCTGTCCCCCAGGACCAGTGTTTATCTGAGTCAATGGGACTCACTCTGACCTTTCTCCCCAGTCTATCCCCAGGACCAGTGTTTATGTGAGTCAATGGGACTCTCTCTGACCTTTCTGCCTAGTCTATCCCCAGGACCAGTGTGTATCTGAGTCAATGGGACTCTCTCTGACCTTTCTCCCCAGTCTATCCCCAGGTCCAGTGTGTATCTGAGTCAATGGGACACTCTCTGACCTTTCTCCCCAGTCTATCCCCAGGACCAGTGTGTATCTAAGTCAATGGGACTCTCTCTGACCTTTCTCCCCAATCCCCCAGGTCCAGTTTTTATCTGAGTCAATGGGACACTCTCTGATCTTTCTCCCCAGTCTAACCCCAGGAGCAGCGTGTATCTGAGTCAAAGGAACTCTCTCTGACCTTTCTCCCCAGTCTATCCCCAGGACCAGTTTGTATCTGAGTCAATGGGACACTCTCTGACCTTTCTCCCCAATCTATCCCCAGGACCAGTGTGTATATGAGTCAATGGGACTCTCTATGACCTTTCTACCCAGTCGATCCCCAGGACCTGTGTGTATCTGAGTCAATTGGACACTCTCTGACTCTTCTCCCCATTCTATCCCCGGGACCAATGTTTATCTGAGTCAATGGGACTCTCTCTGAACTTTCTCCCCAGTCGATCCCCAGGTCCATTGTGTATCTGAGTCAATGGGACTCTTTCTGATCTTGCTCCCCAGTCTATCCCCAGGACCAGTGTTTATCTGAGTCAATGGGACTCACTCTGACCTTTCTCCCCAGTCTATCCCCAGGACCAGTGTTTATCTGAGTCAATGGGACTCTCTCTGACCTTTCTGCCTAGTCTATCCACAGGACCAGTGTGTATCTGAGTCTATGGGACACTCTCTGACATTTTTCCCCAGTCTATCCCCAGGACCAGTGTGTATCTGAGTCAATGGGACACTCTCTAACCTTTCTCCCCAGTCTATCCCCAGGACCAATGTTTATCTGAGTCAATGGGACTCTCTGACCTTTCCCCCCAGTTTATCCCCAGGACCAGTGTGTATCTGAGTCAATGGGACACTCTCTGACCTTTCTCCCCAGACACCCAGGACCAGTGTGCATCTGAGTCAATGGGACTCTCTCTGACCTTTCTCCCCAGACTATCCCCAACACCAGTGTGTATCTGAGACAATAGGACTCTCTCTGACCTTTCTCCACAGTCCCCCAGGACCAGTGTGTATCTGAGTCAATGGGGCTCTCACTGACCTTTCTCCCCATTCTATCCCCAGGACCAGTGTGTATCTGAGTCAATGGGACACTCTCTGACCTTTCTCCCCAGTCTATCCCCAGGACCAGTGTGTATCTGAGTCAATGGGACTCTCTCTGACCTTTCTCCCCAATCCCACAGGACCAGTGTTTATCTGAGTTAATGGGACTCTCTCTGATCTTTCTCCCCAGTCTAACCCCAGGAGCAGCGTGTATCTGAGTCAAAGGAACTCTCTCTGACCTTTCTCCCCAGTCTATCCCCAGGTCCAGTTTGTATCTGAGTCAATGGGACACGCTCTGACCTTTCTCCCCAGTCTATCCCCAGGACCAGTATGTATATGAGTCAATGGGACTCTCTATGACCTTTCTACCCAGTCGATCCCCAGGACCTGTGTGTATCTGAGTCAATTGGACACTCTCTGACCTTTCTCCCCAGTCTATCCCCGGGACCAATGTTTATCTGAGTCAATGGGACTCTCTCTGAACTTTCTCCCCAGTCTATCCTCAGCACCACTGTGTATCTGAGTCAATGGGACTCTCTCTGATCTTGCTCCCCAGTCTATCCCCAGGACCAGTGTTTATCTGAGTCAATGGGACTCACTCTGACCTTTCTCCCCAGTCTATCCCCAGGACCAGTGTTTATCTGAGTCAATGGGACTCTCTCTGACCTTTCTGCCTAGTCTATCCCCAGGACCAGTGTGTATCTGAGTCAATGGGACAGTCTCTGACCTTATTCCCCAGTCTATCCCCAGGACCAGTGTGTATCTGAGTCAATTGGACACTCTCTGACCTTTCTCCCCAGTCTATCCCCAGGACCAATGTTTATCTGAGTCAATGGGACGCTCTCTCATCTTTCTCCCCAGTCTATCCCCAGGACCAGTGTTTATCTGAGTCAATGGGACTCTCTCTGATCTTGCTCCCCAGTCTATCCCCAGGGCCAGTGTGTATCTGAGTCAATGGGACTCTTTCTGACATTTCTCCCCAGTCCATCCCCAGGACCAGTGTGTATCTGAGTCAATGGGACACTCTCTGACCTTTCTCCCCAGTCTATCCCCAGGACCAGTGTTTATCTGAATCAATGGGACTCTCTCTGATCTTTCTCCCCAGTCTAACCACAGGAGCAGCGTGTATCTGAGTCAAAGCAACTCTCTCTGACCTTTCTCCCCAGTCTATCCCCAGGACCAGTGTGTATATGAGTCAATGGGACTCTCTCTGACCTTTCTACCCAGTCGATCCCCAGGACCTGTGTGTATCTGAGTCAATTGTACACTCTCTGACCTTTCTCCCCAGTCTATCCCCAGGACCAGTGTGTACCTGAGTCAATCGGACTCTCTCCGAACTTTCTCCCCAGTCCATCCCCAGGACCAGTGTGTATCTGAGTCAATGGGACACTCTCTGACCTTTCTCCACAGTCTATCACCAGGACCAGTGTTTATCTGAGTCAATGGGACACAATCTGACCTTTCTCCCCAGTCTATCCCCAGGACCAGTGTGTATCTGAGTCAATGGCACTCTTTCTGACCTTTCATCCCAGTCCCCCAGGACCAGTGTTTATCTGAGTCAATGGGACACTCTCTGACCTTTCTCCCCAGTCTATCCCCAGGACCAGTGTTTATCTGAGTCAATGGGACACTCTCTGACCTTTCTCCCCAGTCTATCCCCAGGACCAGTGTGTATCTGAGTCAATATAACACTCTTTGACCTTTCTCCCCAGTCTAACCCCAGGACCAGTGTTTATCTGAGTCAATGCGACTCTCGCTGACCTTTCTCCCCAGTCTATCCCCAGGACCAGTGTGTATCTGAGTCAATGGGACTCTCTGACCTTTCTCCCCAGTCTATCCCCAGGACCAGTGTTTATCTGAGTCAATGGGACTCTCTCTGACCTTTCTCCCCAGTCTATCCCCAGGACCAGTTTGTATCTGAGTCAATGGGACTCTCTCTGACCTTTCTCCCCAGATCCCCAGGACCAGTGTGTATCTGAGTCAATGGGACTCTCTCTGACCTTTCTCCCCAGTCTATCCCTCGGACCAGTGTGTATCTGAGTCAATGGGACACTCTCTGAACTTTCTCCCCAGTTTATCCCCAGGACCAGTTTGTATCTGAGTCAATGGGACTCTCTCTGACCTTTCTCCCCAGTCTCTGCCCAGGACCAATGTGTATCTGATCAATGGGATTCTCTCTGACCTTTCTGCCCAATCTATCCCCAGGACCAATGTGTATCTGAGTCAATGGGACTCTCTCTGACCTTTCTCCCCAGTCTATCCCCAGGACCAGTGTGTATATGAGTCAATGTGACTCTCTCTGACCTTTCTACCCAGTCGATCCCCAGGACCTGTGTGTATCTGAGTCAATTGGACACTCTCTGAACTTTCTCCCCAGTCTATCCCCAGGACCAATGTTTATCTGAGTCAATGGGACTCTCTCTGACCTTTCTCCCCAGTCTATCCCCAGGACCAGTGTGTATCTGAGTCAATGGGACACTCTCTGACCTTTCTCCCCAGTCTATCCCCAGGACCAGTGTTTATCTGAGTCAATGGGACACTCTCTGACCTTTATCCCCAGTCTATCCCCAGGACCAGTGTTTATCTGAGTCAATAGAACACTCTCTGACCTTTCTCCCCAGTCTATCCCCAGGACCAGTGTTTATCTGAGTCAATGGGACGCTCTCTGATCTTTCTCCCTAGTATATCCCCAGGACCAGTGTTTATCTGAGTCAATGGGACTCTCTCTGACCTTTCTCCCCAGTCTATGCCCAGGACCAGTGTGTATCTGAGTCAATGTTACTCTCTCTGACCTTTCTCCCCAGTCTATCCCCAGGACCAGTGTGTATCTGAGTCAATGGGACTCTCTGAGCTTTCTCCCCAGTCTATCCCCAGGACCAGTGTTTATCTGAGTCAATGTTACTCTCTCTGACCTTTCTCCCCAGTCTATCCCCAGGACCAGTGTGTATCTGAGTCAATGGGACTCTCTGAGCTTTCTCCCCAGTCTATCCCCAGGACCAGTGTTTATCTGAGTCAATGGGACACTCTCTGACCTTTCTCCCCAGTCTATCCCCAGGACCAGTTTGTATCTGAGTCAATCGGACTCTCTCTGATCTTTCTCCCCAGTCTAACCCCAGGAGCAGCGCGTATCTGAGTCAATGGAACTCTCTCTGACCTTTATCCCCAGTCTATCCCCAGGACCAGTGTTTATCTGAGTCAATGGGACGCTCTCTGATCTTTCTCCCCAGTCTATCCCCAGGACCAGTATGTATCTGAGTCAATGGGACTCACTCTGACCTTTTTCGCCAGTCCCCCAGAACCAGTGTTTATCTGAGTCAATGGGACTCTCTCTGACCTTTCGCCATTGTCCATCCCCAGGACCAGTGTGTATCTGAATCCATGGGACTCTCTCTTCCCTTTCGCCCCTATCGATGTATGAAAGCTCTTTGAATCAATTGTTTTCTCTGTTTGGTGCTCTCACAATCCCGGGCTGGTTCACCTGGTGTTGTTCCTCAGTCTACAATCCCTGTTACGTCCAGAGCTGAAATTTTCTCAAGCACTCCTAAATTCACCGGGACATCTAATCAGGACAGAAAATGAGAACAATATTATCGGTGTGAAATAGAGTGCGATGTTAACCTACCTTGTAGTTACTGGTCGAAACAAAACATTCAAGTAAAAATAATTCAATATTCCACGGTTAAAGACTCCTCACATACTGGCCGTGCATTTTCCAGGAGTAGCTCCATATTGAAGATAGAAACATAGAAAATAGGTGCAGGAGTAGGCCATTCAGCCCTACTAGCCTGCACCGCCATTCAATAAAATCATGGCTGATCATTCAACCACAGTACCCCACCCCTGCCTTCTCTCCATAAACCTTGATCCCTTTAGCCTGAGGACCACATCTAACTCACTTTTGAATATATTTAGTGAACTGGCCTCAACAACTTTCTGTGGCAGTGAATTCCACAGGTTCACCACTCTCTGAGTGAAGATGTTTCTCTTCATCTCGGTCCTAAACGGCTTACCCCTTATCCTTAGACTATGTCCCCTGGTTCTGGACTTCCCCAACATCGGGAACATTCTTCCCGTATCTACCCTGTCTAATCCCATCAGAATTTTATATGTTTCTATGAGATCGCCTCTCATTCTTCTAAATTCCAGTGAGTATAAGCCTAGCCGATCCAGTCTTTCCTCTTGTCAGTCCCGCCATCCCCGGACTTAGTCTGGTGAACCTTTGCTGCACTCCCTCAATAGCATTAATGTCCTTCCTCAGATTAGGAGACTAAAACTGCACACAATACTCCAGGCGTGGTCTCACCAAGGTCCTGTACAACTGCAGTGAGACCTTCCTGCTCCGATACTCAAAGCCTCTCGCTATGAAGGCCAGCATGCTTTCTCCGCTATCTACAATCACTGCCCATTCCTTTATATTCCTGGCTGATGCCCATCCAGGACACACCCGCCCAGTCTCCACCTGTCTGTCTGTCCCTCGTGTTTTACTTTCACTCAGTGACACCTCAGGCAGAGAGAGAGCTGACAGACAATATATTCAGCTCAGACAACTCAGCAACTTCCCTGGAGCGTTGGCAAGCTTTAATGACACTGATTAACAAGGGCTTTCTCCCTCCCACTCCCAGTTTCTGGGGCTCTCTCTGTGTCCGGAGAGACAACAATGGACATCCAACTCGCTCTCAATTCCTGTCTGCGAGAAGGACCGCCCACCTTGTGTGAGGTCAGGGCCCCGCCCACCGTGTGTGAGATCAGGGCCCCGCCCACCGTGAGTGAGGTCAGGACCCCGCCCACACAGCCCCTGAGCCCAGCAATGTGAGAGAATAAAGAGAGAAGGTGCTGGGAACAGTCAGCCTGAGAGCTCAGGCAGTGTGTGTGGGGGGAGAGAGAGAGAATGGAGCTGAGGGAAGATCATTGTCATTGGCCTGACATTCAGGGGCATGGGCCTTTACCTGCTGCTGGGGGCAGTGCAGCTGAAAGATTGAGTGACAATATACAGCACTGTTTCCTGACACAACATGTTATTACAGTAACTGGGGAAAACCAGAGATTGGATCTGGTGTTTAGTAGTGAGCCTGACCTGGGATCAGGCCTCCGTGTGGGGAACATCTGGGCAACACTGATCACATTATACCGTCCCGATTGGCTGGGAGAACCAAAGGGACGGAGACCCTGCGACACGGACCGCATTTCAGGGCAAACTTCTCCCAAACTGGCAGAGGATTGTAACAGGTAAATTGGTCAACCCTCCTCGGTGGTGATGTGACCGATGTTGGATATCAATGGAAAGGTTTTAAGAACAAGTTTAAAAATGTGGTAAACAAATGTAGTCAAAATCAAAAGATAGAAATGTGGTAAGAAAAAGCCGAGGTGGGCGACTGGCTCTGTACAAAGATGTAAACAGAAAGGTTTCCACAAATTAAATAAATTTCACACTTAAATAAATAGGGTGAATACAAGGAACAACTAAAGAAAACGAAGGCTACTATTTGATCAGCAAAAAGTTTCTAGGAATAAAAGGATTGCAGTCAACTGGCCGTCATGGGCAGAGCTTTTTCAGTTATGTGCTGAGTTCGAGAACTATCAAAGTCTGTATTGGGCCACTGAAGGGTATTCAAGGACAGGTTACACAGGACTCACTGAGTATGGTGGGAATATCAGTGAGTACTGTGCATCAGTCTTCACCCTTTAACATCATGCTCAAATGTTAGAATTTAATAATACTAGTTTTATCAGTAACATTAACATATATAAGCATATTGTTTTAGAAAACATTCAGAACTTAAAAAGAGATAGAGCAGCCGGACTGGAGGATATCAATCCAAGGGTCCTCCGCGAGATGGGACATGTGCTGTGTGAGGGTTCTCCGCGAGATGGGACATGTGCTGTGTGGGGGTCCTCCGGGAGATGGGACATTTGCGAAGTGAGCCCCTCCGGGAGATGGGACATGTGCTGTATGAGGGTCCTCTGGGAGATGGGACATGTGATGCGTGAGGGTCCTCCGGGAGATAGGACATGTGCTGTGTGAGGGTCCTCCGGGAATGGGACATGTGCTGTGTGAGGGTCCTCCGGAAGATGGGACATGTGCTGTGTGAGGGTCCTCCGGGAGATGGGACATGTGCTGTGTGAGGGTCCTCCGGGAGATGGGACATGGGCTGTGTGAGGGTTCTCCGCGAGATGGGACATGTGCTGTGTGAGGGTCCTCCGGGAGATGGGACATGTGCTGTGTGAGGGTCCTCTGAGCGATGGGACATGTGCTGTGTGAGGGTCCTCCGCGAGATGGGACATATGCTGTGTGAGGGTTCTCCGCGAGATTGGACATGTGCTGTGTGAGGGTCCTCCGGGAGATGGGACATGTGCTGTGTGAGGGACTTCTGGGAGATGGGACATGTGCTGTGTGAGGGTCCTCCGGGAGATGGTACATTTGCGAAGTGAGCCCCTCCAGGAGATGGGACATATGCTGTGTGAGGGTCCTCCGGGAGATGGGACATGTACTGCGTGAGGGTCCCCCGGGCGATGGGACATGTGCTGTGTGAGCCACTCCAGGAGATGGGACATGTGCTGTGTGACGGTCCTCTGGACGATGGGACATGTGCTGTGTGAGGGTCCGCTGGGCGATGGGACTTGTGTTGTGCGAGCCCCTGGCGTGTATGTTTAATAGCTCTCTGTGAAATAGTTCCTGCAGATTGGAAGGATGCTAATGAAGTCCCCATTTTAATAAAAATGTGACAAGGCAGACCCGGGTAACCAGAGGCCCATCAGTTTAACATCAGTAAGAGGTAAGATGCTTGAAAGAATCATAGGGGATGCAATATATGAATACGTGGATAGGGAGGGACATATTAGGAAATCCACAACCCATAATAAAGAGTTCATGTCTCACAACTCTCATTGTATTTTTTGAAGAAGTTACAAAGTTGGTGGATGAGGGAAGCCCAGTAGACATTATCTACTTAGATTTCCAAAAACCTTTTGATAAGGTACCGCACAAGAGGCTTCTCTATAAGATCGGAGCCTCTGGTATTAGTGAAATATATTGAGCTGGATACAGAACTGTCTGGCAGGATGTCGGTAAAGAGCAGTTATAGATGGATTTGGATCTGTTTGGTACCGATCACCAGTGGTGTCCTGCAGGGATCAGTGTTGGGACCATTTCATTTTACTATTTTTATTAATGATCAGGATTTTGGGTTTAGGGGCACAATTTGCAAATTTTGAAATGATACCAAGATCTGTGCGAGTGCTCGAACTGTCGAAGAGGCTCGTCTGATTCAGGCATATCTTAATGTGTTGGGAGACTGGCCTCATGACTGGAAAATGATGCATAACTTAGATAAGTTCAGTGTTATTCATGTTGGAAGGGCAAATGCTCAACATTCATTCACCCTCCAGGGAAAGGCATTAAAAAGATGGTGGAGATAGAAAGAGATTTCGACATTCTAGTGAATACATCCTTAAAGGTACACGAGCAATGCAGTGCAGTGACAGTTAGAGCAAATAGGGTGTTGGGGTGTATCCATAGGACAATTGAGTATAAGACGAGGCGTACTGTTTTGTCCTTATACAAGAACTTAGTCAGGCCACAATTGGAATACTGTGTCCAGTTTTGGTCTCCTCACATGGTGGGTGATAGAGGTTCTGGAAAGGGTCACTGGACTAATTCCAAGTCTGAAGCATCTTCGTTACCAAGACAGGTTAAAAGAGTTGGGACTCTTTACCTTAGAACAGCGTAGACTTCGGGCGATATGATTGCGGTTTATAAGATAATGAAGGTGAAAGAGCGTGTTCCAGCTGACTGTTTATTTCACTTAAATAGGTTAGGCAGGACCAGGGACACAAATTTCAGTTGTACAAGCCTAGATCTAGGTTAGACATCAGGACGTGGTTCTTTTCCCAGAGAACAGTAGACCTCTGGAACAAGCTGCCCTCTCATGTGGTGGATGCAGACTCACTGAATTCCTTCAAGTAAAAGCTGGATTTGTTTCTGGCTGCGGTGGAGATTAACACTTACAGAAGGTAGGTACTGCAGGGAGTTTAATGGCCAGAGTGATCTCCTGCACTAGTTTCCATCACTTCGATGGGTCGGAGCTGAATTTCCCAGATTTTATTTTCCCAAATTGTCCTAGGTTTTTTTAAAATCTGTATTTTTGCCTCTCCCAGGAGATCACATGGATTCGGGTGGAGTGGAGTGTATACGCTGTGATATATCGCAATTGTGTGGGACAGGCTTGATGGACCAGATGGTCTTTACCTGTCCGTCATTTTTCGTATGTATTAAAATGCTTCATCTACACTGTCCCATCGAACACTACCAGAGCAGGTACAGCACGGCTTAGATACAGAATAAATCTCAGGCCCCGAATTAGAGCCCACAGGCCCCGTGGTGACAGGCCCCGGGTGAGCGGGGTCACTGGCCGCCATCTTGCACAGGGCGGGATCAGGGCGCATGCGTGGCCATCTTCGTTCAGGAACAGAGAGTGGGCGGGGCTTCAGAGTCTCTGTTCCCAACTGGATCCCAGTGCCCGGGTGATGGCCATTCTGGGCAACACATTTTTCATCATCTTAGAATCAGAGACTGGTTACAATATGGAAGGAGACCATTTGGCCCGTCGAGCCCATGCCGGCTATCTGCAAGAGCTTCTACTAATCCCACTCTATCTACTCTGTCCAGACCCCTCATAATTTTGAACACCTCTGTCAAATCTACTCTCAATCTTCTCTGTTCTGAGATCAACCCCAACTTCTCCGGACTATCCACATAACTGAAGTCCCTCATCCCTGAAATCATTCTTGTAAAACGTTTCTGCACGCTCTCAAAAGGCCTTTGTATACTTACTAAAATGCGGTAGCCAGAATTGCTCCAGCTCAGTCAACAAGCTCCCCTCTGAAGAGGAACTAAACTACAGAACCAGTGGCAACCTGTTCAACCTTCGTCGTCTCCAGGCCAGGTCCAAGACCACCCCAATCTCTGTCGCTGAGCTACCGTACGCGGACAATACCTGCGTCTGCGAACATACAGAGGCTGAACTTCAAGTCATAGTCAACGTATTTACTGAGGCACACCGAAGCATGGGCCTTACACTAAACATCAGTAAGACAAAGTCCTCCACCAGCCTGTCTCGCCGCACAGCACTCCCTCCACCCACCCCCCGCAGTCATCAATATCCATGGCACGGCCCTGGACAACGTGGACCATTTCCCATACCTCGGGAACCTCTTATCAACAAGACCAGACTTTGACAACAAGATTCAACACCGCCTCCAGTGCAGCCTTCGGCCGCTTGAGGAAAAGAGTGTTTGAAGACCACGCCCTCAAATCTACCAGTACGCTCATGGTCTACAGGGCTGTAGTAATACCCACCCTCAGAGACATGGACCATGTACAGTAGACACCTCAAGTTGCTGGGGAAATACCACCAACGATGTCTCCGCAAGATCCTTCAAATTCCCTGGGAGGACAGATGCACCAACGTTTGTGTCGTCGACCAGGCCAACATCCCCAACAGTGAAGCACGGACCACATTTGATCAGCTCCGCTGGGCAAGCCACATTGTTCGCATGCCAGACACGAGATTCCCAAAGCAAGCACTCTACTAGGAACTCCTTCACAGCAAACGAGCCAAAGATGTGCCAGAGGAAACTTTACAAGGACACCCTCAAAGCCACCCTGATAAAGTGCAACATCCCCAGTGACAGCTGGTAGCCCCTGGCCAAAGACCTTCCTAAGTGGAGCAAGAGCATCCGGGAATCTCATCGCTGAGAGCGTGCAGAAATCAACCGTAGGCATCAGAAAGAGCGTGCGGCAAACCTGTCCCACCCACCCCTTCCCTCAACGACTATCTGTCCCACCTGTGACAGGGATTGTGGCTTCGTATTGGACTGTTCAGCCACCTAAGGACTCATTTTTAGAGTGGAAGTATGTCTTCCTCGATCCGAGGGACTGCCTATGATGATGATGATGACCCAGAATTGGACACAATACTCCAGTTGAGGCCGAACCAGAGTTTTACGTAGGTTCGACATAATATCGACACTTCTGTACTCTATACAGCCATTCATGAAGCCGAGGGTCCTGTAAGTCTTTGTAACCACTTTCTCAACCTGTGCTGCCACCTTCAGTGATTGGTGTACACATATACTACTGGGTCTCTCTGTTCACGCCCCCCTTTACAATTGTACCCTTTAGTTTATATTTCCTCTCCTCTTTCTTCCTACAAAATGTATCACTTTTAAACTTTTCTACGTTAAGTTTCATCTGCCACATGTCTGCCCATTCCACCAGCCTGTCTATGACTTTCTGAAGTCTATCACTACCTCCTCACTGTTCACTGTACTTCCAAGTTTTGTGTGAGCTGTAGATTTGGAAATTTTGCCCTGTACACCCAAGTCTAGGTCATTAATATAGATTAAAAAAGCAATGGCCCCAATACCGACCCCTGGGGAACACCACTTCCTCCAGTCTGAAAAACAATGTTCACCACTACTCTGTGTGTGTCACTTAGCCACTTTCATATCCATGCTGCCACTGTCCCCGTTATTCCATGGGCTTCGATTTTGCTGGTATTGGTAACACGCCTGGGATCAGTAAACACAAAACCCAGTCTGTTAATCACTTTCAGCTACTGGACTTAGCATGGACCCCACAGCATCTCTTCTACCTTCAATATGTGAATAGAGCATCACGCCTGTAAACCTGGTTTAAGTTTATATCCACTCAGCAAATCTATTTAAGAAAAGCCTGTAGGCCAATGAGACACTGTTAAGGTGCCAGTGTGCTGCTGGTTTGATTGGCATTTTGCCTGTAATGGACTCCGTATCTTGGTCTCCGTATTTAAGGAAGGATATATCTGCATTGGAGGCAGTTCAGAGAAGGTTCACTAGGTTGATTCCGGAGATGAGGGGATTTACTTTTGAAGATAGCTTGAGTAGGTTGGGCCTAAACACATTGGAGTTCAGAAGAATGAGAAGTGATTTTATCGAAACATAAGCTAATGAGGGGGCTTGATAGGTGGATGCAGAGAGGATATTTCCACTTACACGGGAAACAAAAACTAGTGGACATAGTCTTAGAATAAGGGGCCACCCAATTAAAACTGAGATGCGGAATTTCTTCTCTGAGGGTTGTAAATCTGTGGAATTCTCTGCCCAGGAGAGCTGTGGAGGCTGGGTCTTTGAATATATTTAAGGCGGAGATCAAGAGATTTTTGAGTGATAAGTGAGTAAAGGGTTATGGGGAGTGGGCAGGGAAGTGGAACTGAGTCCATGATCAGATCAGCCATGTTCTTATTGAATGGCGGAGCAGGCCCGAGGGGTCAAATGGCCTACTCCTGCTCCTATTTCTTATGTTCTCATGTTCTAACTGAACATTTCTCCCAGTGTAACATTGTCTGTAATGAAATATGTGTCATTTAATAAGCCGCAGGTCCTTGCTCATGTCTGCTGCAGATTCCAGAGTTGATTCCGGAGATGAGCGGATTGACTTATGAAGATAGGTTGATTTGGTTGGGCCTATACACATTGGAGTTCAGAAGATTGAGGTGATCTCTGTGTGGCCCTGAAGCACTGTGTCCAGGCTGAAGTTCTGTTCCCCCTGTAAGATCCTCCCCACAGATTGTCCTTTCTCAGCTCCAGCCAGGTGATGCTATACACTCAGGTGGGAAAGACAAAAATCCACAGCAATGTGTTGAAAGCAAAACTAATTTATGTGACCATATCCCAAATATTATACCTCTTTCCAGTTACAGGAGTTATTACCATCAGCGTTACAGGATTTATAAACCCCAACTGTCAGAATGAACACGATGCAGTCCAGGATGTGATTACCAGCAGCAATAACACCAGAATCCAACCCCTGCGGTCACTTGTGAACTCGCTGGTGTCTCAGCAGGTTGCCTGACAGAGAGAATCCCTTCCCACACTCAGAGCAGCTGAACGGCCTCTCCCCAGTGTGAACTCGCTGGTGTGTCAGCAGGTCGGATGACCGAGTGAATCCCTTCCCACAGTCGGAGCAGGTGAACGGCCTCTCCCCAGTGTCAAGTCGCTGATGCCTCAGCAGGTGGGATGATGTAGTGAATCCCATCCCACAGTCAGAACAGGTGAACGGCCTCTCCCCAGTGTGAACTCACTGGTGTGTCAGCAGGTCGGATGACTGAGTGAATCCCTTCCCACACTCGTAGCAGGTGAACGGCGTCTTCCCAGTGTGAACTCGCTGGTGTATCAGCAGGCTGGATGATGCAGTGAATCTCTTCCCACAGTTGGAGCAGGTGAACGGTCTCTCCCCAGTGTGAACTCGCCGATGTGTTTCTAGCTGGAACGGGTAGTTGAATCGTTTCCCACAAGCCCCACATTTACACGGTTTCTCCCCAGTGTGACTGCAATTGTGTCTCTCCAGTTTGGACGATTGGCTGAAGCCTTGTCCACACACAGAGCACGTGTACCGTTTCTCCCCACTGTGAACGGTGCCTTCTGCTTCCATGGTCAAAAGTTGATGATATTCCAGTCCCGATGTATCGAGTGACTGTCAGATCTTGAGCTGATGTTTGGTTTGAGTTTCCAGTCTACAAATCCTCCCCTTTTAACATCCTGTAAAGTGAATTTCAAACAGGAAAAGGGAGTGTGTGAGAGAACCCACAAAAACACAAAGGCAGGTTGTGAAATTGAGCTTAATAAATCTGGTCACTTGTGGGCCCGGCACGAGAAAAAAGTGACCATGAAAGCTGCCGGATTGTCATAAAAACACATCTGGGTCACTGCTGTCCTTCAGGGAAGGGAACCCACCACCCTCGACAGGCCCACATGGGAAATTGTTGTTCCCACTGGGCCCAGAAGTACTGGGGATGAAACCCAGCAGCTTCTTCCCCCATCTCCATCCAGCTCAAACTGACGCAACAAACAGACCCACACAGGAGGCTAGGGAGCGACTTCCACATCCAGCGCCCAGCCTGATACAGAGCGGCTGGGAATTGCTGGGCCTGCTGAAAAATGTAAGTTGTTGTTTTCCTGGTGTGGGGGAGGGGCTGCCCCCGGGGGTTTCTGGTGCCGGGCCCGGTGAAACCGACTCACCATTCACAACAATATGTCTAATATTAGTCCAATCTATGAACATCACCATTCACAACAATATGTCCAATATTAGTCCAATCTGTGAACAGCAGCACCATTCACAACAATATGTCCAATAGTAGTCCAATCTGTGAGCAGCAGCACCATTCACAACAATATGTCCAATAGTAGTCCAATCTGTGAACAGCAGCAACATTCACAACAATATGTCCAATAGTGATCCAATCTGTGAACAGCAGCACCATTCACAACAATATGTCGAATAGTAGTCCAATCTGTGAGCAGCAGCATCATTCACAAAAATATGTCCAACAGTAGTCCAATCTGTGAACAGCAGCACCATTCACAACAATATGTCCAATAGTGATCCAATCTGTGAATATCAGCACCATTCACAACAATATGTCCAATAGTAGTCCAATCTGTGAACAGCAGCACCATTCACAACAATATGTCCAATAGTAGTCCAATCTGTGAACAGCAGCAACATTCACAACAATATGTCTAATATTAGTCCAATCTATGACCATCACCATTCACAACAATATGTCCAATCGTAGTCCAATCTGTGAACAGATTCACAATTCACAACAATATCCAATATTATTCCAATCTGTGAACAGCAGCACCATTCACAACAATATGTCCAATAGCAGTCCAATCTGTGAACAGCAGCACCATTCACAACAATATGTCCAATCGTAGTCCAATTGGTGAGCAGCAGTACCATTCACAACAATATGTCCAATAGTAGACCAATCTGTGAACAGCAGCACCATTCACAACAATATGTCCAACCATAGTCCAATCTATGAACAGCTTCACCAATCACAACAATATGTCCAATAGTAGTCCAATCTGTGAACAGCAGCACCATTCACAACAATATGTCCAATAGTAGTCCAATCTGTGAACAGCAGCACCATTCACAACAATATGTCCAATAGTAGTCCAATATGTGAACAGCAGCACGAATCACAACATTATGTCCAATAGTAGTCCAATCTATGAGCAGCAGCACCATTCACAACAATATGTCCAATAGTAGTCAAATCTGTGAACAGCAGCACCATTCACAACGATATGTCTAATAGTAGTCCAATCTGTGAACAACAGCACCATTCATAACAATATGTCCAATAGTTGTCCAATCTGTGAGCAGCAGCACCATTCACAACAATATGTCAAATTGTAGTCCAATCTGTGAACAGCAGCACCATTCACAACAATATGTCCAATAGTAGTCCAATCTGTGAACAGCAGCACCATTCACAACCATATGTCCAATAGTAGTCCAATCTGTGAACAGCAGCACCATTCACAACAATATGTCCAATAGTAGTCCAATCTGTGAACAGCAGCAGCATTCACAACAATATGTCCAATAGTAGTCCAATCTGTGAACAGCAGCACCATTCACAACAATATGTCCAATAGTAGTCCAATCTGTGAACAGCAGCACCATTAACAACAATATGTCCTATAGGAGTCCAATCTGTGAACAGCAGCACCATTCACAACAATATGTCCAATAGTAGTCCAATCTGTGAACAGCAGCACCGTTCACAACAATATGTCTAATAGTAGTCCAATCTGTGAACAGCAGCACCATTCACAACAATATGTCCAATAGTAGTCCAATCTGTGAACTACAGCATCATTCACAACAATATGTCCAATATTAGTCCAATCTGTGAGCAGCAGCATCATTCACAACAATATGTCCAATATTAGTCCAATCTGTGAGCAGCAGCACCATTCACAACAATATGTCCAATAGTAGTCCAATCTGTGAGCAACAGCACCATTCACAACAATATGTCCAATAGTAGTCCAATCTTGAACAGCAGCACCATTCACAACAATATGTCCAATAGTAGTCCAATCTGTGAACAGCAGCACCATTCACAAAAATATGTCCAATAGTAGTCCAATCTGTGAACAGCAGCACCATTCACAACAATATGTCTAATAGTAGTCCAATCTGTGAACAGCAGCACCATTCACAACAATATGTCCAATAGTAGTCCAATCTGTGAACAGCAGCACCATTCACAACAATATGTCCAATAGTAGTCCAATTGGTGAGCAGCAGTACCATTCACAACAATATGTCCAATAGTAGACCAATCTGTGAACAGCAGCACCATTCACAACAATATGTCCAACCATAGTCCAATCTGTGAACAGCTTCACCAATCACAACAATATGTCCAATAGTAGTCCAATCTGTGAACAGCAGCACCATTCACAACAATATGTCCAATAGTAGTCCAATCTGTGAACAGCAGCACCATTCACAACAATATGTCCAATAGTAGTCCAATCTGTGAACAGCAGCACCATTCACAACAATATGTCCAATAGTAGTAAAATATGTGAACAGCAGCACCAATCACAACATTATGTCCAATAGTAGTCCAATCTGTGAGCAACAGCACCATTCACAACAATATGTCCAATAGTAGTCCAATCTTGAACAGCAGCACCATTCACAACAATATGTCCAATAGTAGTCCAATCTGTGAACAGCAGCACCATTCACAAAAATATGTCCAATAGTAGTCCAATCTGTGAACAGCAGCACCATTCACAACAATATGTCTAATAGTAGTCCAATCTGTGAACAGCAGCACCATTCACAACAATATGTCCAATAGTAGTCCAATCTGTGAACAGCAGCACCATTCACAACAATATGTCCAATAGTAGTCCAATTGGTGAGCAGCAGTACCATTCACAACAATATGTCCAATAGTAGACCAATCTGTGAACAGCAGCACCATTCACAACAATATGTCCAACAACAGTCCAATCTGTGAACAGCTTCACCAATCACAACAATATGTCCAATAGTAGTCCAATCTGTGAACAGCAGCACCATTCACAACAATATGTCCAATAGTAGTCCAATCTGTGAACAGCAGCACCATTCACAACAATATGTCCAATAGTAGTCCAATCTGTGAACAGCAGCACCATTCACAACAATATGTCCAATAGTAGTAAAATATGTGAACAGCAGCACCAATCACAACATTATGTCCAATAGTAGTCCAATCTGGGAACAGCAGCACCATTAACAACAATATGTCCTATAGGAGTCCAATCTGTGAACAGCAGCACCATTCACAACAATATGTCCAATAGTAGTCCAATCTGTGAACAGCAGCACCGTTCACAACAATATGTCTAATAGTAGTCCAATCTGTGAACAGCAGCACCATTCACAACAATATGTCCAATAGTAGTCCAATCTGTGAGCAGCAGCATCATTCACAACAATATGTCCAATATTAGTCCAATCTGTGAGCAGCAGCACCATTCACAACAATATGTCCAATAGTAGTCCAATCTGTGAGCAACAGCACCATTCACAACAATATGTCCAATAGTAGTCCAATCTTGAACAGCAGCACCATTCACAACAATATGTCCAATAGTAGTCCAATCTGTGAACAGCAGCACCATTCACAAAAATATGTCCAATAGTAGTCCAATCTGTGAACAGCAGCACCATTCACAACAATATGTCTAATAGTAGTCCAATCTGTGAACAGCAGCACCATTCACAACAATATGTCCAATAGTAGTCCAATCTGTGAACAGCAGCACCATTCACAACAATATGTCCAATAGTAGTCCAATTGGTGAGCAGCAGTACCATTCACAACAATATGTCCAATAGTAGACCAATCTGTGAACAGCAGCACCATTCACAACAATATGTCCAACCATAGTCCAATCTGTGAACAGCTTCACCAATCACAACAATATGTCCAATAGTAGTCCAATCTGTGAACAGCAGCACCATTCACAACAATATGTCCAATAGTAGTCCAATCTGTGAACAGCAGCACCAATCACAACATTATGTCCAATAGTAGTCCAATCTGTGAGCAACAGCACCATTCACAACAATATGTCCAATAGTAGTCCAATCTTGAACAGCAGCACCATTCACAACAATATGTCCAATAGTAGTCCAATCTGTGAACAGCAGCACCATTCACAAAAATATGTCCAATAGTAGTCCAATCTGTGAACAGCAGCACCATTCACAACAATATGTCTAATAGTAGTCCAATCTGTGAACAGCAGCACCATTCACAACAATATGTCCAATAGTAGTCCAATCTGTGAACAGCAGCACCATTCACAACAATATGTCCAATAGTAGTCCAATTGGTGAGCAGCAGTACCATTCACAACAATATGTCCAATAGTAGACCAATCTGTGAACAGCAGCACCATTCACAACAATATGTCCAACCATAGTCCAATCTGTGAACAGCTTCACCAATCACAACAATATGTCCAATAGTAGTCCAATCTGTGAACAGCAGCACCATTCACAACAATATGTCCAATAGTAGTCCAATCTGTGAACAGCAGCACCATTCACAACAATATGTCCAATAGTAGTCCAATCTGTGAACAGCAGCACCATTCACAACAATATGTCCAATAGTAGTAAAATATGTGAACAGCAGCACCAATCACAACATTATGTCCAATAGTAGTCCAATCTGGGAACAGCAGCACCATTCACAACAATATGTCTAATAGTAGTCCAATCTATGAGCAGCAGCACCATTCACAACAATATGTCCAATAGTAGTCAAATCTGTGAACAGCAGCACCATTCACAACGATATGTCTAATAGTAGTCCAATCTGTGAACAACAGCACCATTCACAACAATATGTCCAATAGTTGTCCAATCTGTGAGCAGCAGCACCATTCACAACAATATGTCAAATTGTAGTCCAATCTGTGAACAGCAGCACCATTCACAACAATATGTCCAATAGTAGTCCAATCTGTGAACAGCAGCACCATTCACAACCATATGTCCAATAGTAGTCCAATCTGTGAACAGCAGCACCATTCACAACAATATGTCCAATAGTAGTCCAATCTGTGAACAGCAGCAGCATTCACAACAATATGTCCAATAGTAGTCCAATCTGTGAACAGCAGCACCATTCACAACAATATGTCCAATATTAGTCCAATCTGTGAACAGCAGCACCATTAACAACAATATGTCCAATAGTAGTCCAATCTGTGAACAGCAGCACCATTCACAACAATATGTCCAATAGTAGTCCAATCTGTGAACAGCAGCACCGTTCACAACAATATGTCTAATAGTAGTCCAATCTGTGAACAGCAGCACCGTTCACAACAATATGTCTAATAGTAGTCCAATCTGTGAACAGCAGCACCATTCACAACAATATGTCCAATAGTAGTCCAATCTGTGAACTACAGCATCATTCACAACAATGTGTCCAATATTAGTCCAATCTGTGAGCAGCAGCATCATTCACAACAATATGTCCAATATTAGTCCAATCTGTGAACAGCAGCACCGTTCACAACAATATGTCTAATAGTAGTCCAATCTGTGAACAGCAGCACCATTCACAACAATATGTCCAATAGTAGTCCAATCTGTGAACTACAGCATCATTCACAACAATGTGTCCAATATTAGTCCAATCTGTGAGCAGCAGCATCATTCACAACAATATGTCCAATATTAGTCCAATCTGTGAGCAGCAGCACCATTCACAACAATATGTCCAATAGTAGTCCAATCTGTGAGCAACAGCACCATTCACAAAAATATGTCCAATAGTAGTCCAATCTTGAACAGCAGCACCATTCACAACAATATGTCCAATAGTAGTCCAATCTGTGAACAGCAGCACCATTCACAAAAATATGTCCAATAGTAGTCCAATCTGTGAACAGCAGCACCATTCACAACAATATGTCTAATAGTAGTCCAATCTGTGAACAGCAGCACCATTCACAACAATATGTCCAATAGTAGTCCAATCTGTGAACAGCAGCACCATTCACAACAATATGTCCAATAGTAGTCCAATCTGTGAACTACAGCATCATTCACAACAATGTGTCCAATATTAGTCCAATCTGTGAGCAGCAGCATCATTCACAACAATATGTCCAATATTAGTCCAATCTGTGAGCAGCAGCACCATTCACAACAATATGTCCAATAGTAGTCCAATCTGTGAGCAACAGCACCATTCACAAAAATATGTCCAATAGTAGTCCAATCTTGAACAGCAGCACCATTCACAACAATATGTCCAATAGTAGTCCAATCTGTGAACAGCAGCACCATTCACAAAAATATGTCCAATAGTAGTCCAATCTGTGAACAGCAGCACCATTCACAACAATATGTCTAATAGTAGTCCAATCTGTGAACAGCAGCACCATTCACAACAATATGTCCAATAGTAGTCCAATCTGTGAACAGCAGCACCATTCACAACAATATGTCCAATAGTAGTCCAATTGGTGAGCAGCAGTACCATTCACAACAATATGTCCAATAGTAGACCAATCTGTGAACAGCAGCACCATTCACAACAATATGTCCAACCATAGTCCAATCTGTGAACAGCTTCACCAATCACAACAATATGTCCAATAGTAGTCCAATCTGTGAACAGCAGCACCATTCACAACAATATGTCCAATAGTAGTCCAATCTGTGAACAGCAGCACCATTCACAACAATATGTCCAATAGTAGTCCAATCTGTGAACAGCAGCACTATTCACAACAATATGTCTAATAGTAGTCCAATATGTGAACAGCAGCACCAAGCACAACATTATGTCCAATAGTAGTCCAATCTGGGAACAGCAGCACCATTCACAACAATATGTCTAATAGTAGTCCAATCTGTGAGCAGCAGCACCATTCACAACAATATGTCCAATAGTAGTCAAATCTGTGAACAGCAGCACCATTCACAACGATATGTCTAATAGTAGTCCAATCTGTGAACAACAGCACCATTCACAACAATATGTCCAATATTTGTCCAATCTGTGAGCAGCAGCACCATTCACAACCATATGTCCAATAGTAGTCCAATCTGTGAACAGCAGCACCATTCACAACAATATGTCCAATAGTAGTCCAATCTGTGAACAGCAGCAGCATTCACAACAATATGTCCAATAGTAGTCCAATCTGTGAACAGCAGCACCATTCACAACAATATGTCCAATCGTAGTCCAATCTGTGAACAGCAGCACCATTAACAACAATATGTCCTATAGGAGTCCAATCTGTGAAAAGCAGCACCATTCACAACAATATGTCCAATAGTAGTCCAATCTGTGAACAGCAGCACAGTTCACAACAATATGTCTAATAGTAGTCCAATCTGTGAACAGCAGCACCATTCACAACAATATGTCCAATAGTAGTCCAATCTGTGAACAGCAGCACCATTCACAACAATATGTCCACTAGTAGTCCAATCTGTGAGCAGCAGCACCATTCACAACAATATGTCCAATAGTAGTCCAATCTGTGAGCAGCAGCACCATTCACAACAATATGTCCAATATTAGTCCAATCTGTGAACAGCAGCACCATTCACAACAATATGTCCTATAGTAGTCCAATCTGTGAACAGCAGCACCATTCACAACAATATGTCCAATAGAAGTCCAATCTGTGAGCAGCAGCACCATTCACAAGAATATGTCCAATAGTAGTCCAATCTGTGAACAGCAGCAACATTCACAACAATATGTCTAATATTAGTCCAATCTATGAACATCACCATTCACAACAATATGTCCAATAGTAGTCCAATCTGTGAACAGATTCACAATTCACAACAATATGTCCAATATTATTCCAATCTGTGAACAGCAGCACCATTCACAAAAATATGTCCAATAGTAGTCCAATCTGTGAACAGCAGCACCATTCACAACAATATGTCCAATAGTAGTCCAATTGGTGAGCAGCAGTACCATTCACAACAATATGTCCAATAGTAGACCAACTGTGAACAGCAGCACCATTCACAACAATATGTCCAACCATAGTCCAATCTGTGAACAGCTTCACCAATCACAACAATATGTCCAATAGTAGTCCAATCTGTGAACAGCAGCACCATTCACAACAATATGTCCAATAGTAGTCCAATCTGTGAACAGCAGCACCATTCACAACAATATGTCCAATAGTAGTCCAATCTGTGAACAGCAGCACTATTCACAACAATATGTCTAATAGTAGTCCAATATGTGAACAGCAGCACCAAGCACAACATTATGTCCAATAGTAGTCCAATCTGGGAACAGCAGCACCATTCACAACAATATGTCTAATAGTAGTCCAATCTGTGAGCAGCAGCACCATTCACAACAATATGTCCAATAGTAGTCAAATCTGTGAACAGCAGCACCATTCACAACGATATGTCTAATAGTAGTCCAATCTGTGAACAACAGCACCATTCACAACAATATGTCCAATATTTGTCCAATCTGTGAGCAGCAGCACCATTCACAACAATATGTCAAATTGTAGTCCAATCTGTGAACAGCAGCACCATTCACAACCATATGTCCAATAGTAGTCCAATCTGTGAACAGCAGCACCATTCACAACAATATGTCCAATAGTAGTCCAATCTGTGAACAGCAGCAGCATTCACAACAATATGTCCAATAGTAGTCCAATCTGTGAACAGCAGCACCATTCACAACAATATGTCCAATCGTCGTCCAATCTGTGAACAGCAGCACCATTAACAACAATATGTCCTATAGGAGTCCAATCTGTGAACAGCAGCACCATTCACAACAATATGTCCAATAGTAGTCCAATCTGTGAACAGCAGCACCGTTCACAACAATATGTCTAATAGTAGTCCAATCTGTGAACAGCAGCACCATTCACAACAATATGTCCAATAGTAGTCCAATCTGTGAACAGCAGCACCATTCACAACAATATGTCCAATAGTAGTCCAATCTGTGAGCAGCAGCACCATTCACAACAATATGTCCAATAGTAGTCCAATCTGTGAGCAGCAGCACCATTCACAACAATATGTCCAATATTAGTCCAATCTGTGAACAGCAGCACCATTCACAACAATATGTCCTATAGTAGTCCAATCTGTGAACAGCAGCACCATTCACAACAATATGTCCAATAGAAGTCCAATCTGTGAGCAGCAGCACCATTCACAAGAATATGTCCAATAGTAGTCCAATCTGTGAACAGCAGCACCATTCACAACAATATGTCCAATAGTAGTCCAATCTGTGAACAGCAGCACCATTCACAACAATATGTCCAATAGTAGTCCAATCTGTGAGCATCAGAACCATTCACAACAATATGTCTAATAGTAGTCCAATCTGTGAACAGCAGCACCATTCGCAACAATATGTCCAATAGTAGTCCAATCTGTGAACAGCAGCACCATTCACAACAATATGTCCAATCGTAGTCCAATCTGTGAGCAGCAGCACCATTCACAACAATATGTCCAATAGTTGTCCAATCTGTGAACAGCAGCACAATTCACAACAATATGTCCAATAGTAGTCCAATCTGTGAACAACAGCACCATTCACAACAATATGTCCAATAGTAGTCCAATCTGTGAACAGCAGCACCATTCAGAACAATATGTCCAATAGTAGTCCAATCTGTGAGCAGCAGCACCATTCACAACAATATGTCCAATAGTAGTCCAATATGTGAACAGCAGCACCAATCACAACATTATGTCCAATAGTAGTCCAATCTGGGAACAGCAGCAGCATTCACAACAATATGTCAAATAGTAGTCCAATCTATGAGCAGCAGCACCATTCACAACAATATGTCCAATAGTAGTCCAATCTGTGAGCAGCAGCACCATTCACAACAATATGTCCAATAGTAGTCAAATCTGTGAACAGCAGCACCATTCACAACGATATGTCTAGTAGTAGTCCAATCTGTGAACAACAGCACCATTCACAACAATATGTCCAATATTTGTCCAATCTGTGAGCAGCAGCACCATTCACAACAATATGTCAAATTGTAGTCCAATCTGTGAACAGCAGCACCATTCACAACCATATGTCCAATAGTAGTCCAATCTGTGAACAGCAGCACCATTCACAACAATATGTCCAATAGTAGTCCAATCTGTGAACAGCAGCAGCATTCACAACAATATGTCCAATAGTAGTCCAATCTGTGAACAGCAGCACCATTCACAACAATATGTCCAATCGTCGTCCAATCTGTGAACAGCAGCACCATTAACAACAATATGTCCTATAGGAGTCCAATCTGTGAACAGCAGCACCATTCACAACAATATGTCCAATAGTAGTCCAATCTGTGAACAGCAGCACCGTTCACAACAATATGTCTAATAGTAGTCCAATCTGTGAACAGCAGCACCATTCACAACAATATGTCCAATAGTAGTCCAATCTGTGAACAGCAGCACCATTCACAACAATATGTCCAATAGTAGTCCAATCTGTGAGCAGCAGCACCATTCACAACAATATGTCCAATAGTAGTCCAATCTGTGAGCAGCAGCACCATTCACAACAATATGTCCAATATTAGTCCAATCTGTGAACAGCAGCACCATTCACAACAATATGTCCAATAGAAGTCCAATCTGTGAGCAGCAGCACCATTCACAAGAATATGTCCAATAGTAGTCCAATCTGTGAACAGCAGCACCATTCACAACAATATGTCCAATAGTAGTCCAATCTGTGAACAGCAGCACCATTCACAACAATATGTCCAATAGTAGTCCAATCTGTGAGCATCAGAACCATTCACAACAATATGTCTAATAGTAGTCCAATCTGTGAACAGCAGCACCATTCGCAACAATATGTCCAATAGTAGTCCAATCTGTGAACAGCAGCACCATTCACAACAATATGTCCAATCGTAGTCCAATCTGTGAGCAGCAGCACCATTCACAACAATATGTCCAATAGTTGTCCAATCTGTGAACAGCAGCACAATTCACAACAATATGTCCAATAGTAGTCCAATCTGTGAACAACAGCACCATTCACAACAATATGTCCAATAGTAGTCCAATCTGTGAACAGCAGCACCATTCACAACAATATGTCCAATAGTAGTCCAATCTGTGAGCAGCAGCACCATTCACAACAATATGTCCAATAGTAGTCCAATATGTGAACAGCAGCACCAATCACAACATTATGTCCAATAGTAGTCCAATCTGGGAACAGCAGCAGCATTCACAACAATATGTCAAATAGTAGTCCAATCTATGAGCAGCAGCACCATTCACAACAATATGTCCAATAGTAGTCAAATCTGTGAACAGCAGCACCATTCATAACGATATGCCTAATAGTAGTCCAATCTGTGAACAACAGCACCATTCACAACAATATGTCCAATAGTTGTCCAATCTGTGAGCAGCAGCACCATTCACAACAATATGTCAAATTGTAGTCCAATCTGTGAACAGCAGCACCATTCACAACAATATGTCCAATAGTAGTCCAATCTGTGAACAGCAGCACCATTCACAACCATATGTCCAATAGTAGTCCAATCTGTGAACAGCAGCACCATTCACAACAATATGTCCAATAGTAGTCTAATCTGTGAACAGCAGCACCATTCACAACAATATGTCCAATAGTAGTCCAATCTGTGAGCAGCAGCACCATTCACAACAATATGTCCAATAGTAGTCCAATATGTGAACAGCAGCACCAATCACAACATTATGTCCAATAGTAGTCCAATCTGGGAACAGCAGCAGCATTCACAACAATATGTCAAATAGTAGTCCAATCTATGAGCAGCAGCACCATTCACAACAATATGTCCAATAGTAGTCAAATCTGTGAACAGCAGCACCATTCATAACGATATGCCTAATAGTAGTCCAATCTGTGAACAACAGCACCATTCACAACAATATGTCCAATAGTTGTCCAATCTGTGAGCAGCAGCACCATTCACAACAATATGTCAAATTGTAGTCCAATCTGTGAACAGCAGCACCATTCACAACAATATGTCCAATAGTAGTCCAATCTGTGAACAGCAGCACCATTCACAACCATATGTCCAATAGTAGTCCAATCTGTGAACAGCAGCACCATTCACAACAATATGTCCAATAGTAGTCCAATCTGTGAACAGCAGCAGCATTCACAACAATATGTCCAATAGTAGTCCAATCTGTGAACAGCAGCACCGTTCACAACAATATGTCTAATAGTAGTCCAATCTGTGAACAGCAGCACCATTCACAACAATATGTCCAATAGTAGTCCAATCTGTGAACAGCAGCACCATTCACAACAATATGTCCAATAGTAGTCCAATCTGTGAACAGCAGCACCATTCACAACAATATGTCCAATAGTAGTCCAATCTGTGAACAGCAGCAACATTCACAACAATATGTCTAATATTAGTCCAATCTATGAACATCACCATTCACAACAATATGTCCAATCGTAGTCCAATCTGTGAACAGATTCACAATTCACAACAATATGTCCAATATTATTCCAATCTGTGAACAGCAGCACCATTCACAACAATATGTCCAATAGTAGTCCAATCTGTGAACAGCAGCACCATTCACAACAATATGTCCAATAGTAGTCCAATTGGTGAGCAGCAGTACCATTCACAACAATATGTCCAATAGTAGACCAATCTGTGAACAGCAGCACCATTCACAACAATATGTCCAACCATAGTCCAATCTGTGAACAGCTTCACCAATCACAACAATATGTCCAATAGTAGTCCAATCTGTGAAAAGCAGCACCATTCACAAAAATATGTCCAATAGTAGTCCAATCTGTGAGCAGCAGCACCATTCACAACAATATGTCCAATAGTAGTCCAATCTGTGAACAGCAGCACTATTCACAACAATATGTCTAATAGTAGTCCAATATGTGAACAGCAGCACCAATCACAACATTATGTCCAATAGTAGTCCAATCTGGGAACAGCAGCACCATTCACAACAATATGTCTAATAGTAGTCCAATCTGTGAGCAGCAGCACCATTCACAACAATATGTCCAATAGTAGTCAAATCTGTGAACAGCAGCACCATTCACAACGATATGTCTAATAGTAGTCCAATCTGTGAACAACAGCACCATTCACAACAATATGTCCAATAGTTGTCCAATCTGTGAGCAGCAGCACCATTCACAACAATATGTCAAATTGTAGTCCAATCTGTGAACAGCAGCACCATTCACAACCATATGTCCAATAGTAGTCCAATCTGTGAACAGCAGCACCATTCACAACAATATGTCCAATAGTAGTCCAATCTGTGAACAGCAGCACCATTCACAACAATATGTCCAATAATAGTCCAATCTGTGAACAGCAGCACCATTCACAACAATATGTCCAATAGTAGTCCAATCTGTGAACAGCAGCACCATTAACAACAATATGTCCTATAGGAGTCCAATCTGTGAACAGCAGCACAATTCACAACAATATGTCCAATAGTAGTCCAATCTGTGAACAGCAGCACCGTTCACAACAATATGTCTAATAGTAGTCCAATCTGTGAACAGCAGCACCATTCACAACAATATGTCCAATAGTAGTCCAATCTGTGAACAGCAGCACCATTCACAACAATATGTCCAATAGTAGTCCAATCTGTGAGCAGCAGCACCATTCACAACAATATGTCCAATAGTAGTCCAATCTGTGAGCAGCAGCACCATTCACAACAATATGTCCAATATTAGTCCAATCTGTGAACAGCAGCACCATTCACAACAATATGTCCTATAGTAGTCCAATCTGTGAACAGCAGCACCATTCACAACAATATGTCCAATAGAAGTCCAATCTGTGAGCAGCAGCACCATTCACAAGAATATGTCCAATAGTATTCCAATCTGTGAACAGCAGCACCATTCACAACAATATGTCCAATAGTAGTCCAATCTGTGAACAGCAGCACCATTCACAACAATATGTCCAATAGTAGTCCAATCTGTGAGCATCAGAACCATTCACAACAATATGTCTAATAGTAGTCCAATCTGTGAACAGCAGCACCATTCGCAACAATATGTCCAATAGTAGTCCAATCTGTGAACAGCAGCACCATTCACAACAATATGTCCAATAGTAGTCCAATCTGTGAGCAGCAGCACCATTCACAACAATATGTCCAATAGTTGTCCAATCTGTGAACAGCAGCACAATTCACAACATTATGTCCAATAGTAGTCCAATCTGTGAACAACAGCACCATTCACAACAATATGTCCAATAGTAGTCCAATCTGTGAACAGCAGCACCATTCACAACAATATGTCCAATAGTAGTCCAATCTGTGAGCAGCAGCACCATTCACAACAATATGTCCAATAGTTGTCCAATCTGTGAACAGCAGCACAATTCACAACAATATGTCCAATAGTAGTCCAATCTGTGAACAACAGCACCATTCACAACAATATGTCCAATAGTATTCCAATCTGTGAGCAGCAGCACCATTCACAACAATATGTCCAATAGTAGTCCAATCTGTGAGCAGCAGCACCATTCACAATAATATGTCCAATAGTATTCCAATCTGTGAGCAGCAGCACCATTCACAACAATATGTCCAATATTAGTCCAATATGTGAACAGCAGCACCATTCACAACAATATGACCAAAAATAGTCCAATCTGTGAACAGCAGCACCATTCACAACAATATGTCCAATAGTAGTCCAATCTGTGAACAGCAGCACCATTCACAACAATATGTCCAATAGTAGTCCAATCTGTGAGCAGCAGCACCATTCACAAGAATATGTCCAATAGTAGTCCAATCTGTGAACAGCAGCACCATTCACAACAATATGTCCAATAGTAGTCCAATCTGTGAACAGCAGCACCATTCACAACAATATGTCCAATAGTAGTCCAATCTGTGAGCATCACAACCATTCACAACAATATGTCTAATAGTAGTCCAATCTGTGAACAACAGCACCATTCACAACAATATGTCCAATAGTAGTCCAATCTGTGAACAGCAGCACCATTCACAACAATATGTCCAATAGTAGTCCAATCTGTGAGCAGCAGCACCATTCACAACAATATGTCCAATAGTTGTCCAATCTGTGAACAGCAGCACAATTCACAGCAATATGTCCAATAGTAGTCCAATCTGTGAACAACAGCACCATTCACAACAATATGTCCAATAGTAGTCCAATCTGTGAGCAGCAGCACCATTCACAACAATATGTCCAATAGTAGTCCAATCTGTGAGCAGCAGCACCATTCACAATAATATGTCCAATAGTATTCCAATCTGTGAGCAGCAGCACCATTCACAACAATATGTCCAATATTAGTCCAATATGTGAACAGCAGCACCATTCACAACAATATGACCAAAAATAGTCCAATCTGTGAACAGCAGCACCATTCACAACAATATGTCCAATAGTAGTCCAATTCTGTGAACAGCAGCACCAGTCACAACAATATGTCCAATAGTAGTCCAATCTGTGAACAGCAGCACCATTCGCAACAATATGTCCAATATTAGTCCAATCTGTGAACAGCAGCACCATTCACAACAATATGTCCAATAGTAGTCCAATCTGTGAACAGCAGCACTATTCACAACAATATGTCCAATAGTAGTCCAATCTGTCAGCAGCAGCACCATTCACAAGAATATGTCCAATAGTAGTCCAATCTGTGAACAGCAGCACCATTCACAACAATATGTCCAATAGTAGTCCAATCTGTGAACAGCAGCACCATTCACAACAATATGTCCAATAGTAGTCCAATCTGTGAGCATCACAACCATTCACAACAATATGTCTAATAGTAGTCCAATCTGTGAACAGCAGCACCATTCACAACAATATGTCCAATAGTAGTCCAATCTGTGAACAGCAGCACCATTCAGAACAATATGTCCAATAGTAGTCCAATCTGTGAGCAGCAGCACCATTCACAACAATATGTCCAGTAGTTGTCCAATATGTGAACAGCAGCACAATTCACAACAATATGTCCAATAGTAGTCCAATCTGTGAACAGCAGCACCATTCAAAACAATATGTCCAATAGTAGTCCAATTTGTGAGCAGCAGCACCATTCACAACAATATGTCCAATAGTAGTCCAATCTGTGAACAGCAGCACCATTCACAACAATATGTCCAATAGTAGTCCAATTCTGTGAACAGCAGCACCATTCACAACAATATGTCCAATATTAGTCCAATCTGTGAACAGCAGCACAATTCACAACAATATGTCCAATAGTAGTCCAATCTGTGAGCAGCAGCACCATTCACAAGAATATGTCCAATAGTAGTCCAATCTGTGAACAGCAGCACCATTCACAACAATATGTCCAATAGTAGTCCATTCTGTGAACAGCAGCACAATTCACAACAATATGTCCAATAGTAGTCCCATCTGTGAACAGCAGCACCATTCACAACAATATGTCCAATAGTAGTCCAATCTGTGAGCATCAGAACCATTCACAGCAATATGTCTAATAGTAGTCCAATCTGTGAACAGCAGCACCATTCACAACAATATGTCCAATAGTAGTCCAATCTGTGAACAGCAGCACAATTCAGAACAATATATCCAATAGTAGTCCAATCTGTGAGCAGCAGCACCATTCTCAACAATATGTCCAATAGTAGTCCAATCTGTGAACAGCAGCACCATTCACAACAATATGTCCAATAGTAGTCCAATCTGTGAACAGCAGCACCATTCACAACAATATGTCCAATAGTAGTCCAATCTGTGAACAGCAGCACCATTCACAACAATATGTCCAATAGTAGTCCAATCTGTGAACAGCAGCACCATTCACAACAATATGTCCAATAGTAGTCCAATCTGTGAACAGCAGCACCATTCACGACAATATGTCCAATAGCAGTCCAATCTGTGAACAGCAGCACCATTCACAACAATATGTCCAATAGTAGTCCAATCTGTGAACAGCAGCACCATTCACAACAATATGTCCAAAAATAGTCCAATCTGTGAACAGCAGCATCATTCACAACAATATGTCCAATAGTAGTCCAATTCTGTGAACAGCAGCACCAGTCACAACAATATGTCCTATAGTAGTCCAATCTGTGAACAGCAGCACCATTCACAACAATATGTCCAATAGAAGTCCAATCTGTGAGCAGCAGCACCATTCACAAGAATATGTCCAATAGTAGTCCAATCTGTGAACAGCAGCACCATTCACAACAATATGTCCAATAGTAGTCCAATCTGTGAACAGCAGCACCATTCACAACAATATGTCCAATAGTAGTCCAATCTGTGAGCATCAGAACCATTCACAACAATATGTCTAATAAGTAGTCCAATCTGTGAACAGCAGCACCATTCGCAACAATATGTCCAATAGTAGTCCAATCTGTGAACAGCAGCACCATTCACAACAATATGTCCAATGGTAGTCCAATCTGTGAACAGCAGCACCATTCACAACAATATGTCCAATAGTAGTCCAATCAGTGAGCAGCAGCACCATTCACAACAATATGTCCAATAGTAGTCCAATCTGTGAGCAGCAGCACCATTCACAACAATATGTCCAATAGTAGTCCAATCTGTGAGCAGCAGCACCATTCACAACAATATGTCCAATATTAGTCCAATATGTGAACAGCAGCACCATTCACAACAATATGACCAAAAATAGTCCAATCTGTGAACAGCAGCACCATTCACAACAATATGTCCAATAGTAGTCCAATCTGTGAACAGCAGCACCATTCACAACAATATGTCCAAAAATAGTCCAATCTGTGAACAGCAGCACCATTCACAACAATATGTCCAATAGTAGTCCAATTCTGTGAACAGCAGCACCAGTCACAACAATATGTCCTATAGTAGTCCAATCTGTGAACAGCAGCACCATTCACAACAATATGTCCAATAGAAGTCCAATCTGTGAGCAGCAGCACCATTCACAAGAATATGTCCAATAGTAGTCCAATCTGTGAACAGCAGCACCATTCACAACAATATGTCCAATAGTAGTCCAATCTGTGAACAGCAGCACCATTCACAACAATATGTCCAATAGTAGTCCAATCTGTGAGCATCAGAACCATTCACAACAATATGTCTAATAAGTAGTCCAATCTGTGAACAGCAGCACCATTCGCAACAATATGTCCAATAGTAGTCCAATCTGTGAACAGCAGCACCATTCACAACAATATGTCCAATGGTAGTCCAATCTGTGAACAGCAGCACCATTCACAACAATATGTCCAATAGTAGTCCAATCTGTGAGCAGCAGCACCATTCACAACAATATGTCCAATAGTAGTCCAATCTGTGAGCAGCAGCACCATTCACAACAATATGTCCAATAGTAGTCCAATCTGTGAGCAGCAGCACCATTCACAACAATATGTCCATTATTAGTCCAATATGTGAACAGCAGCACCATTCACAACAATATGACCAAAAATAGTCCAATCTGTGAACAGCAGCAGCATTCACAACAATATGTCCAATAGTAGTCCAATCTGTGAACAGCAGCACCATTCACAACAATATGTCCAATAGTAGTCCAATCTGTGAGCAGCAGCACCATTCACAAGAATATGTCCAATAGTAGTCCAATCTGTGAACAGCAGCACCATTCACAACAATATGTCCAATAGTAGTCCAATCTGTGAACAGCAGCACCATTCACAACAATATGTCCAATAGTAGTCCAATCTGTGAGCATCACAACCATTCACAACAATATGTCTAATAGTAGTCCAATCTGTGAACAGCAGCACCATTCACAACAATATGTCCAATAGTAGTATAATCTGTGAACAGCAGCACCATTCAGAACAATATGTCCAATAGTAGTCCAATTCTGTGAACAGCAGCACCAGTCACAACAATATGTCCAATAGTAGTCCAATCTGTGAACAGCAGCACCATTCACAACAATATGTCCAATATTAGTCCAATCTGTGAACAGCAGCACCATTCACAACAATATGTCCAATAGTAGTCCAATCTGTGAACAGCAGCACCATTCACAACAATATGTCCAATAGTAGTCCAATTCTGTGAACAGCAGCACCAGTCACAACAATATGTCCTATAGTAGTCCAATCTGTGAACAGCAGCACCATTCACAACAATATGTCCAATAGAAGTCCAATCTGTGAGCAGCAGCACCATTCACAAGAATATGTCCAATAGTAGTCCAATCTGTGAACAGCAGCACCATTCACAACAATATGTCCAATAGTAGTCCAATCTGTGAACAGCAGCACCATTCACAACAATATGTCCAATAGTAGTCCAATCTGTGAGCATCAGAACCATTCACAACAATATGTCTAATAAGTAGTCCAATCTGTGAACAGCAGCACCATTCGCAACAATATGTCCAATAGTAGTCCAATCTGTGAACAGCAGCACCATTCACAACAATATGTCCAATGGTAGTCCAATCTGTGAACAGCAGCACCATTCACAACAATATGTCCAATAGTAGTCCAATCTGTGAGCAGCAGCACCATTCACAACAATATGTCCAATAGTAGTCCAATCTGTGAGCAGCAGCACCATTCACAACAATATGTCCAATAGTAGTCCAATCTGTGAGCAGCAGCACCATTCACAACAATATGTCCATTATTAGTCCAATATGTGAACAGCAGCACCATTCACAACAATATGACCAAAAATAGTCCAATCTGTGAACAGCAGCAGCATTCACAACAATATGTCCAATAGTAGTCCAATCTGTGAACAGCAGCACCATTCACAACAATATGTCCAATAGTAGTCCAATCTGTGAGCAGCAGCACCATTCACAAGAATATGTCCAATAGTAGTCCAATCTGTGAACAGCAGCACCATTCACAACAATATGTCCAATAGTAGTCCAATCTGTGAACAGCAGCACCATTCACAACAATATGTCCAATAGTAGTCCAATCTGTGAGCATCACAACCATTCACAACAATATGTCTAATAGTAGTCCAATCTGTGAACAGCAGCACCATTCACAACAATATGTCCAATAGTAGTATAATCTGTGAACAGCAGCACCATTCAGAACAATATGTCCAATAGTAGTCCAATTCTGTGAACAGCAGCACCAGTCACAACAATATGTCCAATAGTAGTCCAATCTGTGAACAGCAGCACCATTCACAACAATATGTCCAATATTAGTCCAATCTGTGAACAGCAGCACCATTCACAACAATATGTCCAATAGTAGTCCAATCTGTGAACAGCAGCACTATTCACAACAATATGTCCAATAGTAGTCCAATCTGTGAGCAGCAGCACCATTCACAAGAATATGTCCAATAGTAGTCCAATCTGTGAACAGCAGCACCATTCACAACAATATGTCCAATAGTAGTCCAATCTGTGAACAGCAGCACCATTCAGAACAATATGTCCAATAGTAGTCCAATCTGTGAGCAGCAGCACCATTCACAACAATATGTCCAGTAGTTGTCCAATCTGTGAACAGCAGCACAATTCACAACAATATGTCCAATAGTAGTCCAATCGGTGAACAGCAGCACCATTCAAAACAATATGTCCAATAGTAGTCCAATCTGTGAGCAGCAGCACCATTCACAACAATATGTCCAATAGTAGTCCAATCTGTGAACAGCAGCACCATTCACAACAATATGTCCAATAGTAGTCCAATTCTGTGAACAGCAGCACCATTCACAACAATATGTCCAATATTAGTCCAATCTGTGAACAGCAGCACAATTCACAACAATATGTCCAATAGTAGTCCAATCTGTGAGCAGCAGCACCATTCACAAGAATATGTCCAATAGTAGTCCAATTTGTGAACAGCAGCACCATTCACAATAATATGTCCAATAGTAGTCCATTCTGTGAACAGCAGCACAATTCACAACAATATGTCCAATAGTAGTCCCATCTGTGAACAGCAGCACCATTCACAACAATATGTCCAATAGTAGTCCAATCTGTGAGCATCAGAACCATTCACAACAATATGTCTAATAGTAGTCCAATCTGTGAACAGCAGCACCATTCACAACAATATGTCCAATAGTAGTCCAAACTGTGAACAGCAGCACAATTCAGAACAATATATCCAATAGTAGTCCAATCTGTGTGCAGCAGCACCATTCTCAACAATATGTCCAATAGTAGTCCAATCTGTGAACAGCAGCACCATTCACAACAATATGTCCAATAGTAGTCCAATCTGTGAACAGCAGCACCATTCACAACAATATGTCCAATAGTAGTCCAATCTGTGAACAGCAGCACTATTCACAACAATATGTCCAATAGTAGTCCAATCTGTGAACAGCAGCACCATTCACAACAATATGTCCAATAGTAGTCCAATCTGTGAACAGCAGCACCATTCACGACAATATGTCCAATAGCAGTCCAATCTGTGAACAGCAGCACCATTCACAACAATATGTCCAATAGTAGTCCAATCTGTGAACAGCAGCACCATTCACAACAATATGTCCAAAAATAGTCCAATCTGTGAACAGCAGCACCATTCACAACAATATGTCCAATAGTAGTCCAATTCTGTGAACAGCAGCACCAGTCACAACAATATGTCCTATAGTAGTCCAATCTGTGAACAGCAGCACCATTCACAACAATATGTCCAATAGAAGTCCAATCTGTGAGCAGCAGCACCATTCACAAGAATATGTCCAATAGTAGTCCAATCTGTGAACAGCAGCACCATTCACAACAATATGTCCAATAGTAGTCCAATCTGTGAACAGCAGCACCATTCACAACAATATGTCCAATAGTAGTCCAATCTGTGAGCATCAGAACCATTCACAACAATATGTCTAATAAGTAGTCCAATCTGTGAACAGCAGCACCATTCGCAACAATATGTCCAATAGTAGTCCAATCTGTGAACAGCAGCACCATTCACAACAATATGTCCAATGGTAGTCCAATCTGTGAACAGCAGCACCATTCACAACAATATGTCCAATAGTAGTCCAATCTGTGAGCAGCAGCACCATTCACAACAATATGTCCAATAGTAGTCCAATCTGTGAGCAGCAGCACCATTCACAACAATATGTCCAATAGTAGTCCAATCTGTGAGCAGCAGCACCATTCACAACAATATGTCCAATATTAGTCCAATATGTGAACAGCAGCACCATTCACAACAATATGACCAAAAATAGTCCAATCTGTGAACAGCAGCACCATTCACAACAATATGTCCAATAGTAGTCCAATTCTGTGAACAGCAGCACCAGTCACAACAATATGTCCAATAGTAGTCCAGTCTGTGAACAGCAGCACCATTCACAACAATATGTCCAATATTAGTCCAATCTGTGAACAGCAGCACCATTCACAACAATATGTCCAATAGTAGTCCAATCTGTGAACAGCAGCACCATTCACAACAATATGTCCAATAGTACTCCAATCTGTGAGCAGCAGCACCATTCACAAGAATATGTGCAATAGTAGTCCAATCTGTGAACAGCAGCACCATTCACAACAATATGTCCAATAGTAGTCCAATCTGTGAACAGCAGCACCATTCACAACAATATGTCCAATAGTAGTCCAATCTGTGAGCATCACAACCATTCACAACAATATGTCTAATAGTAGTCCAATCTGTGAACAGCAGCACCATTCACAACAATATGTCCAATAGTAGTATAATCTGTGAACAGCAGCACCATTCAGAACAATATGTCCAATAGTAGTCCAATCTGTGAGCAGCAGCACCATTCACAACAATATGTCCAGTAGTTGTCCAATCTGTGAACAGCAGCACAATTCACAACAATATGTCCAATAGTAGTCCAATCTGTGAACAGCAGCACCATTCAAAACAATATGTCCAATAGTAGTCCAATCTGTGAGCAGCAGCACCATTCACAACAATATGTCCAATAGTAGTCCAATCTGTGAACAGCAGCACCATTCACAACAATATGTCCAATAGTAGTCCAATTCTGTGAACAGCAGCAGCATTCACAACAATATGTCCAATATTAGTCCAATCTGTGAACAGCAGCACAATTCACAACAATATGTCCAATAGTAGTCCAATCTGTGAGCAGCAGCACCATTCACAAGAATATGTCCAATAGTAGTCCAATCTGTGAACAGCAGCACCATTCACAACAATATGTCCAATAGAAGTCCATTCTGTGAACAGCAGCACAATTCACAACAATATGTCCAATAGTAGTCCCATCTGTGAACAGCAGCACCATTCACAACAATATGTCCAATAGTAGTCCAATCTGTGAGCATCAGAACCATTCACAACAATATGTCTAATAGTAGTCCAATCTGTGAACAGCAGCACCATTCACAACAATATGTCCAATAGTAGTCCAATCTGTGAACAGCAGCACCATTCAGAACAATATGTCCAATAGTAGTCCAATCTGTGAGCAGCAGCACCATTCACAACAATATGTACAGTAGTAGTCCAATCTGTGAACAGCAGCACCATTCACAACAATATGTCCAATAGTAGTCCAATCTGTGAACAGCAGCACCATTCACAACAATATGTCCAATAGTAGTCCAATCTGTGAACAGCAGCACCATTCACAACAATATGTCCAATAGTAGTCCAATCTGTGAACAGCAGCACCATTCACAACAATATGTCCAATAGTAGTCCAATCTGTGAACAGCAGCACCATTCACGACAATATGTCCAATAGCAGTCCAATCTGTGAACAGCAGCACCATTCACAACAATATGTCCAATAGTAGTCCAATCTGTGAACAGCAGCACCATTCACAAAAATATGTCCAATAGCAGTCCAATCTGTGAGCAGCAGCACCATTCACAACAATATGTCTAATAGTCGTCCAATCTGTGAGCAGCAGCATCATTCACAACAATATGTCCAATAGTCGTCCAATCTGTGAACAGCAGCACCATTCACAAAAATATGTCCAATAGTAATCCAATCTGTGAACAGCAGCACCATTCACAACAATATGTCCAATAGTAGACCAATTCTGTGAACAGCAGCATCAGTCACAACAATATGTCCAATAGTCGTCCAATCTGTGAACAGCAGCACCAGTCACAACAATATGTCCAATAGTAGTCGAATCTGTGAGCAGCAGCATCATTCACAACAATATGTCCAATATTAGTCCAATCTGTGAGCAACAGAACCATTCACAAAAATATGTCCAATAGTAGTCCAATCTGTGAACAGCAGCACCATTCACAACAATATGTCCAATAGTAGTCCAATCTGTGAACAGCAGCACCATTCACAGCAATATGTCCAATAGTAGTCCAATTGGTGAGCAGCAGCACCATTCACAACAATATGTCCAATAGTAGTCCAATCTGTGAACAGCAGCACCATTCACAACAATATGTCTAATAGTAGTCGAATCTGTGAGCAGCAGCATCACCATTCACAACAATATGTCCAATAGTAGTCCAATCTCTGAGCAGCAGCACCATTCACAACAATATGTCCAATAGCAGTCCAATCTGTGAACAGCAGCACCATTCACAACAATATGTCCAATAGTCGTCCAATTCTGTGAACAGCAGCACCAGTCACAACAATATGTCCAATAGTAGTCCAATCTGTGAACAGCAGCACCATTCACAACAATATGTCTAATAGTAGTCGAATCTGTGAGCAGCAGCATCATTCACAACAATATGTCCAATATTAGTCCAATCTGTGACAACAGCACGATTCGCAACAATATGTCCAATAGTCGTCCAATCTGTGAGCAGCAGCACCATTCGCAACAATATGTCCAATAGTAGTCCAATCTGTCAACAGCAGCACCATTCACAACAATATGTCCAATATTACTCCAATCTGTGAACAGCAGCACCATTCACAACAATATGTCCAATAGTAGTCCAATCTGTGAACCGCAGCACCATTCACAACAATATGTCCAATATTACTCCAATCTGTGAACAGCAGCACCATTCACAACAATATGTCCAATAGTAGTCCAATCTGTGAACAGCAGCACCATTCACAACAATATGTCCAATAGTAGTCCAATCTGTGAGCATCAGAACCATTCACAACAATATGCCTAATCGTAGTCCAATCTGTGAACAGCAGCACCATTCACAACAATATGTCCAATAGTAGTCCAATCTTTGAGCATCAGAACCATTCACAACAATATGTCTAATAGTAGTCCAATCTGTGAACAGCAGCACCATTCACAACAATATTTCCAATAGATGTCCAATCTGTGAGCAGCAGCACTATTAACAACAATATGTCTAATTTTAGTCCAATCTGTGAGCAGCAGCATCATTCACAACAATATGTCCAATAGTAATCCAATCTGTGAACAGCAGCCCCATTCAAAACAATATGTCCAATAGTAGTCCAATCTGTGAACAGCAGCACCATTCACAACAATATGTCCAATATTAGTCCAATCTGTGACAACAGCACGATTCGCAACAATATGTCCAATCGTAGTCCAATCGGTGAACAGCTTCACCATTCACAAGAATATGTCCAATAGTAGTCCTATCTGTGAACAGCAGCACCATTCACAACAATATGTCCAATAGTAGTCCAATCTGTGAACAGCAGCACCATTCACAACAATATGTCCAATCGTAGTCCCATCTGTGAACAGCAGCACCATTCACAACAATATGCCCAATCATAGTCCAATCTGTGAACAGCTTCACCATTCACAACAATATGTCCAATAGTAGTCCAATCTGTGAACAGCAGCACCATTCACAACAATATGTCCAATAGTAGTCCAATCTGTGAGCATCAGAACCATTCACAACAATATGCCTAATCGTAGTCCAATCTGTGAACAGCAGCACCATTCACAACAATATGTCCAATAGTAGTCCAATCTTTGAGCATCAGAACCATTCACAACAATATGTCTAATAGTAGTCCAATCTGTGAACAGCAGCACCATTCACAACAATATTTCCAATAGATGTCCAATCTGTGAGCAGCAGCACTATTAACAACAATATGTCTAATTTTAGTCCAATCTGTGAGCAGCAGCATCATTCACAACAATATGTCCAATAGTAGTCCAATCTGTGAACAGCAGCCCCATTCAAAACAATATGTCCAATAGTAGTCCAATCTGTGAACAGCAGCACCATTCACAACAATATGTCCAATAGTAGTCCAATCTGTGAACAGCAGCACCATTCACAACAATATGTCCAATAGTAGTCCAATCTGTGAACAGCAGCACCATTCACGACAATATGTCCAATAGCAGTCCAATCTGTGAACAGCAGCACCATTCACAACAATATGTCCAATCGCAGTCCAATCTGTGAGCAGCAGCACCATTCACAACAATATGTCTAATAGTAGTCCAATCTGTGAGCAGCAGCATGATTCACAACAATATGTCCAATAGTCGTCCAATCTGTGAACAGCAGCACCATTCACAAAAATATGTCCAATAGTAATCCAATCTGTGAACAGCAGCACCAGTCACAACAATATGTCCAATAGTAGTCCAATCTGTGAGCAACAGCACCATTCACAACAATATGTCCAAGAGTAGTCCAATCTGTGAGCAGCAGCACCATTCACAACAATATGTCCAATCGTAGTCCAATCTGTGAACAGATTCACAATTCACAACAATATGTCCAATATTATTCTAATCTGTAAACAGCAGCACCATTCACAGCAATATGTCCAATATTAGTCCAATCTGTGAACAGCAGCACCATTCACAGCAATATGTCCAATAGTAGTCCAATTGGTGAGCAGCAGCACCATTCACAACAATATGTCCAATAGTAGTCCAATCTGTGAACAGCAGCACCATTCACAACAATATGTCTAATAGTAGTCGAATCTGTGAGCAGCAGCATCACCATTCACAACAATATGTCCAATAGTAGTCCAATCTGTGAGCAGCAGCACCATTCACAACAATATGTCCAATAGCAGTCCAATCTGTGAACAGCAGCACCATTCACAACAATATGTCCAAAATAGTCCAATCTGTGAACAGCAGCACCATTCACAACAATATATCCAAAAATAGTCCAATTCTGTGAACAGCAGCACCAGTCACAACAATATGTCCAATAGTAGTTCAATCTGTGAACAGCAGCACCATTCACAACAATAAGTCTAATAGTAGTCGAATCTGTGAGCAGCAGCATCATTCACAACAATATGTCCAATATTAGTCCAATCTGTGACAACAGCACCATTCGCAACAATATGTCCAATAGTCGAACAATCTGTGAGCAGCAGCACCATTCGCAACAATATGTCCAATAGTAGTCCAATCTGTCAACAGCAGCACCATTCACAACAATATGTCCAATATTACTCCAATCTGTGAACAGCAGCACCATTCACAACAATATGTCCAATAGTAGTCCAATCTGTGAACCGCAGCACCATTCACAACAATATGTCCAATATTACTCCAATCTGTGAACAGAAGCACCATTCACAACAATATGTCCAATAGTAGTCCAATCTGTGAACAGCAGCACCATTCACAACAATATGTCTAATATTAGTCCAATCTATGAACATCACCATTCACAACAATATGTCCAATCGTAGTCCAATCTGTGAACAGCTTCACCATTCACAAGAATATGTCCAATAGTAGTCCAATCTGTGAACAGCAGCAGCATTCACAACAATATGTCCAATAGTAGTCCAATCTGTGAACAGCAGCACCATTCACAACAATATGTCCAATCGTAGTCCCATCTGTGAACAGCAGCACCATTCACAACAATATGTCCAATCATAGTCCAATCTGTGAACAGCTTCACCATTCACAACAATATGTCCAATAGTAGTCCAATCTGTGAACAGCAGCACCATTCACAACAATATGTCCAATAGTAGTCCAATCTGTGAGCATCAGAACCATTCACAACAATATGTCTAATCGTACTCCAATCTGTGAACAGCAGCACCATTCACAACAATATGTCCAATAGTAGTCCAATCTTTGAGCATCAGAACCATTCACAACAATATGTCTAATAGTAGTCCAATCTGTGAAGAGCAGCACCATTCACAACAATATTTCCTATAGATGTCCAATCTGTGAGCAGCAGCACTATTAACAACAATATGTCTAATTTTAGTCCAATCTGTGAGCAGCAGCATCATTCACAACAATATGTCCAATAGTAGTCCAATCTGTGAACGGCAGCCCCATTCAAAACAATATGTCCAATAGTCGTCCAATCTGTGAACAGCAGCACCATTCACAACAATATGTCCAATAGTAGTCCAATCTGTGAACAGCAGCACCATTCACAACAATATGTCCATTAGTAGTCCAATCTGTGAGCAGCAGCATCATTCACAACAATATGTCCAATAGTCGTCCAATCTGTGAACAGCAGCACCATTCACAAATATATGTCCAATAGTAATCCAATCTGTGAACAGCAGCACCATTCACAACAATATGTCCAATAGTAGACCAATTCTGTGAACAGCAGCACCAGTCACAACAATATGTCCAATAGTAGTCCAATCTGTGAACAGCAGCACCAGTCACAACAATATGTCCAATAGTAGTCGAATCTGTGAGCAGCAGCATCATTCACAACAATATGACCAATATTAGTCCAATCTGTGAGCAACAGCACCATTCACAACAATATGTCCAATAGTAGTCCAATCTGTGAACAGCAGCCCCATTCAAAACAATATGTCCAATAGTAGTCCAATCTGTGAACAGCAGCACCATTCACAACAATATGTCCAATAGTAGTCCAATCTGTGAACAGCAGCACCATTCACAACAATATGTCCAATAGTAGTCCAATCTGTGAACAGCAGCACCATTCACGACAATATGTCCAATAGCAGTCCAATCTGTGAACAGCAGCACCATTCACAACAATATGTCCAATCGCAGTCCAATCTGTGAGCAGCAGCACCATTCACAACAATATGTCTAATAGTAGTCCAATCTGTGAGCAGCAGCATGATTCACAACAATATGTCCAATAGTCGTCCAAACTGTGAACAGCAGCACCATTCACAAAAATATGTCCAATAGTAATCCAATCTGTGAACAGCAGCACCATTCACAACAATATGTCCAATAGTAGACCAATTCTGTGAACAGCAGCACCAGTCACAACAATATGTCCAATAGTAGTCCAATCTGTGAGCAACAGCACCATTCACAACAATATGTCCAAGAGTAGTCCAATCTGTGAGCAGCAGCACCATTCACAACAATATGTCCAATCGTAGTCCAATCTGTGAACAGATTCACAATTCACAACAATATGTCCAATATTATTCTAATCTGTGAACAGCAGCACCATTCACAACAATATGTCCAATAGTAGTCCAATCTGTGAACAGCAGCACCATTCACAGCAATATGTCCAATAGTAGTCCAATTGGTGAGCAGCAGCACCATTCACAACAATATGTCCAATAGTAGTCCAATCTGTGAACAGCAGCACCATTCACAACAATATGTCTAATAGTAGTCGAATCTGTGAGCAGCAGCATCACCATTCACAACAATATGTCCAATAGTAGTCCAATCTGTGAGCAGCAGCACCATTCACAACAATATGTCCAATAGCAGTCCAATCTGTGAACAGCAGCACCATTCACAACAATATGTCCAATAGTAGTCCAATCTGTGAACAGCAGCACCATTCACAACAATATATCCAAAAATAGTCCAATTCTGTGAACAGCAGCACCAGTCACAACAATATGTCCAATAGTAGTCCAATCTGTGAACAGCAGCACCATTCACAACAATAAGTCTAATAGTAGTCGAATCTGTGAGCAGCAGCATCATTCACAACAATATGTCCAATATTAGTCCAATCTGTGACAACAGCACCATTCGCAACAATATGTCCAATAGTCGAACAATCTGTGAGCAGCAGCACCATTCGCAACAATATGTCCAATAGTAGTCCAATCTGTCAACAGCAGCACCATTCACAACAATATGTCCAATATTACTCCAATCTGTGAACAGCAGCACCATTCACAACAATATGTCCAATAGTAGTCCAATCTGTGAACCGCAGCACCATTCACAACAATATGTCCAATATTACTCCAATCTGTGAACAGCAGCACCATTCACAACAATATGTCCAATAGTAGTCCAATCTGTGAACAGCAGCACCATTCACAACAATATGTCTAATATTAGTCCAATCTATGAACATCACCATTCACAACAATATGTCCAATCGTAGTCCAATCTGTGAACAGCTTCACCATTCACAAGAATATGTCCAATAGTAGTCCAATCTGTGAACAGCAGCAGCATTCACAACAATATGTCCAATAGTAGTCCAATCTGTGAACAGCAGCACCATTCACAACAATATGTCCAATCGTAGTCCCATCTGTGAACAGCAGCACCATTCACAACAATATGTCCAATCATAGTCCAATCTGTGAACAGCTTCACCATTCACAACAATATGTCCAATAGTAGTCCAATCTGTGAACAGCAGCACCATTCACAACAATATGTCCAATAGTAGTCCAATCTGTGAGCATCAGAACCATTCACAACAATATGTCTAATCGTACTCCAATCTGTGAACAGCAGCACCATTCACAACAATATGTCCAATAGTAGTCCAATCTTTGAGCATCAGAACCATTCACAACAATATGTGTAATAGTAGTCCAATCTGTGAAGAGCAGCACCATTCACAACAATATTTCCAATAGATGTCCAATCTGTGAGCAGCAGCACTATTAACAACAATATGTCTAATTTTAGTCCAATCTGTGAGCAGCAGCATCATTCACAACAATATGTCCAATAGTAGTCCAATCTGTGAACAGCAGCCCCATTCAAAACAATATGTCCAATAGTAGTCCAATCTGTGAACAGCAGCACCATTCGCAACAATATGTCCAATAGTCGAACAATCTGTGAGCAGCAGCACCATTCGCAACAATATGTCCAATAGTAGTCCAATCTGTCAACAGCAGCACCATTCACAACAATATGTCCAATATTACTCCAATCTGTGAACAGCAGCACCATTCACAACAATATGTCCAATAGTAGTCCAATCTGCGAACCGCAGCACCATTCACAACAATATGTCCAATATTACTCCAATCTGTGAACAGCAGCACCATTCACAACAATATGTCCAATAGTAGTCCAATCTGTGAACAGCAGCACCATTCACAACAATATGTCTAATATTAGTCCAATCTATGAACATCACCATTCACAACAATATGTCCAATCGTAGTCCAATCTGTGAACAGCTTCACCATTCACAAGAATATGTCCAATAGTAGTCCAATCTGTGAACAGCAGCAGCATTCACAACAATATGTCCAATAGTAGTCCAATCTGTGAACAGCAGCACCATTCACAACAATATGTCCAATCGTAGTCCCATCTGTGAACAGCAGCACCATTCACAACAATATGTCCAATCATAGTCCAATCTGTGAACAGCTTCACCATTCACAACAATATGTCCAATAGTAGTCCAATCTGTGAACAGCAGCACCATTCACAACAATATGTCCAATAGTAGTCCAATCTGTGAGCATCAGAACCATTCACAACAATATGTCTAATCGTACTCCAATCTGTGAACAGCAGCACCATTCACAACAATATGTCCAATAGTAGTCCAATCTTTGAGCATCAGAACCATTCACAACAATATGTCTAATAGTAGTCCAATCTGTGAAGAGCAGCACCATTCACAACAATATTTCCAATAGATGTCCAATCTGTGAGCAGCAGCACTATTAACAACAATATGTCTAATTTTAGTCCAATCTGTGAGCAGCAGCATCATTCACAACAATATGTCCAATAGTAGTCCAATCTGTGAACAGCAGCCCCAATCAAAACAATATGTCCAATAGTAGTCCAATCTGTGAACAGCAGCACCATTCACAACAATATGTCCAATAGTAGTCCAATCTGTGAACAGCAGCACCATTCACAACAATATGTCCATTCGTAGTCCAATCTGTGAGCAGCAGCATCATTCACAACAATATGTCCAATAGTCGTCCAATCTGTGAACAGCAGCACCATTCACAAAAATATGTCCAATAGTAATCCAATCTGTGAACAGCAGCACCATTCACAACAATATGTCCAATAGTAGACCAATTCTGTGAACAGCAGCACCAGTCACAACAATATGTCCAATAGTAGTCCAATCTGTGAACAGCAGCACCAGTCACAACAATATGTCCAATAGTAGTCGAATCTGTGAGCAGCAGCATCATTCACAACAATATGACCAATATTAGTCCAATCTGTGAGCAACAGCACCATTCACAACAATATGTCCAATAGTAGTCCAATCTGTGACAGCAGCACCATTCACAACAATATGTCCAATACTAGTCCAATCTGTGAACAGCAGCACGATTCACAACAATATGTCCAATCGTAGTCCAATCTGTGAACAGATTCACAATTCACAACAATATGTCCAATATTATTCCAATCTGTGAACAGCAGCACCATTCACAACAATATGTCCAATAGTAGTCCAATCTGTGAACAGCAGCACCATTCACAGCAATATGTCCAATAGTAGTCCAATTGGTGAGCAGCAGCACCATTCACAACAATATGTCCAATAGTAGTCCAATCTGTGAGCAGCAGCATCACCATTCACAACAATATGTCCAATAGTAGTCCAATCTGTGAGCAGCAGCACCATTCACAACAATATGTCCAATAGTCGTCCAATTCTGTGAACAGCAGCACCAGTCACAACAATATGTCCAATAGTAGTCCAATCTGTGAACAGCAGCACCATTCACAACAATATGTCTAATAGTAGTCGAATCTGTGAGCAGCAGCATCATTCACAACAATATGTCCAATCTTAGTCCAATCTGTGACAACAGCACCATTCGCAACAATATGTCCAATAGTCGTCCAATCTGTGAGCAGCAGCACCATTCGCAACAATATGTCCAATAGTAGTCCAATCTGTCAACAGCCGCACCATTCACAACAATATGTCCAATATTACTCCAATCTGTGAACAGCAGCACCATTCACAACAATATGTCCAATAGTAGTCCAATCTGTGAACAGCAGCACCATTCACAATTATATGTCCAATATTACTCCAATCTGTGAACAGCAGCACCATTCACAACAATATGTCCAATAGTAGTCCAATCTGTGAACAGCAGCTACATTCACAACAATATGTCTAATATTAGTCTAATCTATGAACATCACCATTCACAACAATATGTCCAATCGTAGTCCAATCTGTGAACAGCTTCACCATTCACAAGAATATGTCCAATAGTAGTCCAATCTGTGAACAGCAGCACCATTCACAACAATATGTCCAATAGTAGTCCAATCTGTGAACAGCAGCACCATTCACAACAATATGTCCAATCGTAGTCCCATCTGTGAACAGCAGCACCATTCACAACAATATGTCCAATCATAGTCCAATCTGTGAACAGCTTCACCATTCACAACAATATGTCCAATAGTAGTCCAATCTGTGAACAGCAGCACCATTCACAACAATATGTCCAATAGTAGTCCAATCTGTGAGCATCAGAACCATTCACAACAATATGTCTAATAGTAGTCCAATCTGTGAACAGCAGCACCATTCACAACAATATGTCCAATAGTAGTCCAATCATTGAGCATCAGAACCATTCACAACAATATGTCTAATAGTAGTCCAATCTGTGAACAGCAGCACCATTCACAACAATATTTCCAATAGATGTCCAATCTGTGAGCAGCAGCACTTTTAACAACAATATGTCTAATTTTAGTCCAATCTGTGAGCAGCAGCATCATTCACAACAATATGTCCATTAGTAGTCCAATCTGTGAACAGCAGCACCATTCACAACAATATGTCCAATAGTAGTCCAATCTGTGAACTACAGCATCATTCACAACAATATGTCCAATATTAGTCCTATCTGTGAGCAGCAGCATCATTCACAACAATATGTCCAATATTAGTCCAAAAGTGAGCAGCAGCACCATTCACAACAATATGTCCAATAGTAGTCCAATCTGTGAGCAACAGCACCATTCACAACAATATGTGCAATAGTAGTCCAATCTGTGAGCAGCAGTACCATTCACAACAATATGTCCAATCGTAGTCCAATCTGTGAACAGCAGCCACATTCACAACAATATGTCCAATATTAGTCCAATCTGTGAACAGCAGCACCATTCATAACAATATGTCCAATATTAGTCCAATCTGTGAGAAGCAGCACCATTCACAACAATGTGTCCAATAGTAGTCCAATCTGTGAGCAACAGCACCATTCACAAAAATATGTCCAATAGTAGTCCAATCTGTGAGCATCAGAACCATTCACAACAATATGTCAAATTGTAGTCCAAACTGTGAGCAGCAGCACCATTCACAACAATATGTCCAATAGTAGTCCAATCTGTGAACAGCAGCACCATTCACAACAATATGTCTGATAGTAGCTCAATCTGTGAGCAGCAGCACCATTCACAACAATATGTCCAATAGTAGTCCAATCTGTGAAAAGCAGCACCATTCACAACAATATGTCCAATAGTAGTCCAATCTGTGAGCAGCAGCACCATTCACAACAATATGTCTAATAGTAGTCCAATCTGTGAACAGCAGCACCATTCACAACAATATGTCCAATAGTAGCCCAATCTGTGAGCATCAGAACCATTCACAACAATATGTCGAATAGTAGTCCAATCTGTGAACAGCAGCACCATTCACAACAATATGTGCAATAGTAGTCCAATCTGTGAGCATCAGAACCATTCACAACAATATGTCTAAGAGTAGTCCAATCTGTGAACAGCAGCACCATTCACAACAATATGTCCAATAGCAGTCCAATCTGTGAACAGCAGCACCATTCACAACAATATGTCCAATAGAAGTCCAATTCTGTGAACAGCAGCACCAGTCACAACAATATGTCCAATAGTAGTCCAATCTGTGAACAGCAGCACCATTCACAACAATATGTCTAATATTAGTCCAATCTATGAACATCAACATTCACGACAATATGTCCAATCGTAGTCCAATATGTGAACAGCTTCACCATTCACAACAATATGTCCAATATTAGTCCAATCTGTGAACAGCAGCACCATTCACAACAATATGTCCAATATTAGTCCAATCTGTGAACAGCAGCACCATTCACAACAATATGTCCAATAGTATTCCAATCTGTGAGCAGCAGCACCATTCACAATATGTCCAATAGTAGTCCAATCTGTGAACAGCAGCACCATTCACAACAATATGTCCAATCATAGTCCAATCTGTGAACAGCTTCACCATTCACAATAATATGTCCAATAGTAGTCCAATCTGTGAACAGCAGCACCATTCACAACAATATGTCCAATAGTAGTCCAATCTGTGAGCATCAGAACCATTCACAACAATATGTCTAATAGTATTCCAATCTGTGAACAGCAGCACCATTCACAACAAAATGTCCAATAGTAGACCAATCTTTGAGCATCAGAACCATTCACAACAATATGTCTAATAGTAGTCCAATCTGTGAACAGCAGCACCATTCACAACAATATTTCAAATAGATGTCCAATCTGTGAGCAGCAGCACTATTAACAACAATATGTCTAATTTTAGTCTAATCTGTGAGCAGCAGCATCATTCACAACAATATGTCCAATAGAAGTCCAATCTGTGAACAGCAGCACCATTCACAACAATATGTCCAATAGCAGACCCATCTGTGAACAGCAGCAACATTCACAACAATATGTCCAATAGTAGTCCAATCTGTGAACAGCAGCACCTTTCACAACAATATGTCCATTAGTAGTCCAATCTGTGAACAGCAGCACCATTCACAACAATACGTCCAATAGTAGTCCAATCTGTGAACTACAGCATCATTCACGACAATATGTCCAATATTAGTCCAATCTGTGAGCAGCAGCATCATTCACAACAATATGTCCAATATTAGTCCAATCTGTGAGCAGCAGCACCATTCACAACAATAATCTCCAATAGTAGTCCAATCTGTGAGCAACAGCACCATTCACAACAATATATCCAATAGTAGTCCAATCTGTGAGCAACAGCACCATTCACAACAATATGTCCAATAGTAGTCCAATCTGTGAGCAGCAGCACCATTCACAACAATATGTCCAATAGTAGTCCAATCTGTGAGCAGCAGCAGCACCATTCACAACAATATGTCCAATATTAGTCCAATCTTTGAACAGCAGCACCATTCACAACAATATGTCCAATCATAGTCCAATCTGTGAACAGCTTCACCATTCACAACAATATGTCCAATAGTAGTCCAATCTGTGAACAGCAGCACCATTCACAACAATATGTCCAATAGTAGTCCAATCTGTGAACAGCAGCACCATTCACAACAATATGTCCAATAGTAGTCCAATCTGTGAGCATCAGAACCATTCACAACAATATGTCTAATAGTAGTCCAATCTGTAAACAACAGCACCATTCACAATACTATGTCCAATAGTAGTCCAATCTGTGAACAGCAGCAACATTCACAACAATATGTCCAATATTAGTCCAATCAGTGAGCAGCAGCATCATTCACAACAATATGTCCAATATTAGTCCAATCTGTGAGCAGCAGCACCATTCACAACAATGTGTCCAATAGTAGTCCAATCTGTGAACAGCAGCACCATTCACAACAATATGTCTAATAGTAGTTCAATCTGTGAGCAGCAGCACCATTCACAACAATATGTCCAATAGTAGTCCAATCTGTGAAAAGCAGCACCATTCACAACAATATGTCCAATAGTCGTCCAATCTGTGAGCAGCAGCACCATTCACAACAATATGTCTAATAGTAGTCCAATCTGTGAACAGCAGCACCATTCACAACAATATGTCCAATAGTAGCCCAATCTGTGAGCATCAGAACCATTCACAACAATATGTCGAATAGTAGTCCAATCTGTGAACAGCAGCACCATTCACAACACTATGTGCAATAGTAGTCCAATCTGTGAGCATCAGAACCATTCACAACAATATGTCTAAGAGTAGTCCAATCTGTGAACAGCAGCACCATTCACAACAATATGTCCAATAGCAGTCCAATCTGTGAACAGCAGCACCATTCACAACAATATGTCCAATATTAGTCCAATTCTGTGAACAGCAGCACCAGACACAACAATATGTCCAATAGTAGTCCAATCTGTGAACAGCAGCACCATTCACAACAATATGTCTAATATTAGTCCAATCTATGAACATCACCATTCACGACAATATGTCCAATCGTAGTCCAATCTGTGAACAGCCTCACCATTCACAACAATATGTCCAATATTAGTCCAATCTGTGAACAGCAGCACCATTCACAACAATATGTCTAATAGTAGTTCAATCTGTGAGCAGCAGCACCATTCACAACAATATGTCCAATAGTAGTCCAATCTGTGAGCAGCAGCACCATTCACAACAATATGTCTAATAGTAGTCCAATCTGTGAACAGCAGCACCATTCACAACAATATGTCCAATAGTAGTCCAATCTGTGAGCAGCAGCACCATTCACAACAATATGTCTAATAGTAGTCCAATCTGTGAACAGCAGCACCATTCACAACAATATGTCCAATAGTAGCCCAATCTGTGAGCATCAGAACCATTCACAACAATATGTCGAATAGTAGTCCAATCTGTGAACAGCAGCACCATTCACAACAATATGTGCAATAGTAGTCCAATCTGTGAGCATCAGAACCATTCACAACAATATGTCGAATAGTAGTCCAATCTGTGAACAGCAGCACCATTCACAACAATATGTCTAATATTAGTCCAATCTATGAACATCACCATTCACAACAATATGTCCAATATTAGTCCAATCTGTGAACAGCAGCACCATTCACAACAATATGTCCAATATTCGTCCAATCTGTGAACAGCAGCACCATTCACAACAATATGTCCAATAGTATTCCAATCTGTGAGCAGCAGCACCATTCACAAGAATATGTCCAATAGTAGACCAATCTGTGAACAGCAGCACCATTCACAACAATATGTCCAATAGTAGTCCAATCTGTGAACAGCAGCACCATTCACAACAATTTGTCCAATACTAGTCCCATCTGTGAACAGCAGCACCATTCACAACAATATGTCCAATCATAGTCCAATCTGTGAACAGCTTCACCATTCACAACAATATGTCCAATAGTAGTCCAATCTGTGAACAGCAGCACCATTCACAACAATATGTCCAATAGTAGTCCAATCTGTGAGCATCAGAACCATTCACAACAATATGTCTAATAGTATTCCAATCTTTGAGCATCAGAACCATTCACAACAATATGTCTAATAGTAGTCCAATCTGTGAACAGCAGCACCATTCACAACAATATTTCAAATAGATGTCCAATCTTTGAGCAGCAGCACTATTAACAACAATATGTCTAATTTTAGTCTAATCTGTGAGCAGCAGCATCATTCACAACAATATGTCCAATAGTAGTCCAATCTGTGAACAGCAGCACCATTCACAACAATATGTCCAATAGCAGACCAATCTGTGAACAGCAGCAACATTCACAACAATATGTCCAATTGTAGTCCAATCTGTGAACAGCAGCACCATTCACAACAATATGTCCATTAGTAGTCCAATCTGTGAACAGCAGCACCATTCACAACAATACGTCCAATAGTAGTCCAATCTGTGAACTACAGCATCATTCACGACAATATGTCCAATATTAGTCCAATCTGTGAGCAGCAGCATCATTCACAACAATATGTCCAATATTAGTCCAATCTGTGAGCAGCAGCACCATTCACAACAATAATCTCCAATAGTCGTCCAATCTGTGAGCAACAGCACCATTCACAACAATATGTCCAATAGTAGTCCAATCTGTGAGCAACAGCACCATTCACAACAATATGTCCAATAGTAGTCCAATCTGTGAGCAGCAGCACCATTCACAACAATATGTCCAATAGTAGTCCAATCTGTGAGCAGCAGCAGCACCATTCACAACAATATGTCCAATATTAGTCCAATCTTTGAACAGCAGCACCATTCACAACAATATGTCCAATCATAGTCCAATCTGTGAACAGCTTCACCATTCACAACAATACGTCCAATAGTAGTCCAATCTGTGAACAGCAGCACCATTCACAACAATATGTCCAATAGTAGTCCAATCTGTGAACAGCAGCACCATTCACAACAATATGTCCAATAGTAGTCCAATCTGTGAGCATCAGAACCATTCACAACAATATGTCTAATAGTAGTCCAATCTGTGAACAGCTTCACCATTCACAACAATATGTCTAATAGTAGTTCAATCTGTGAGCAACAGCACCATTCACAACAATATGTCCAATAGTAGTCCAATCTGTGAAAAGCAGCACCATTCACAACAATATGTCCAATAGTAGTCCAATCTGTGAGCAGCAGCACCATTCACAACAATATGTCTAATAGTAGTCCAATCTGTGAACAGCAGCACCATTCACAACAATATGTCCAATAGTAGCCCAATCTGTGAGCATCAGAACCATTCACAACAATATGTCGAATAGTAGTCCAATCTGTGAACAGCAGCACCATTCACAACAATATGTGCAATAGTAGTCCAATCTGTGAGCATCAGAACCATTCACAACAATATGTCTAAGAGTAGTCCAATCTGTGAACAGCAGCACCATTCACAACAATATGTCCAATAGCAGTCCAATCTGTGAACAGCAGCACCATTCACAACAATATGTCCAATAGTAGTCCAATTCTGTGAACAGCAGCACCAGTCACAACAATATTTCCAATAGTAGTCCAATCTGTGAACAGCAGCACCATTCACAACAATATGTCTAATATTAGTCCAATCTATGAACATCACCATTCACAACAATATGTCCAATATTAGTCCAATCTGTGAACAGCAGCACCATTCACAACAATATGTCCAATATTAGTCCAATCTGTGAACAGCAGCACCATTCACAACAATATGTCCAATAGTATTCCAATCTGTGAGCAGCAGCACCATTCACAAGAATCTGTCCAATAGTAGTCCAATCTGTGAACAGCAGCACCATTCACAACAATATGTCCAATAGTAGTCCAATCTGTGAACAGCAGCACCATTCACAACAATTTGTCCAATAGTAGTCCCATCTGTGAACAGCAGCACCATTCACAACAATATGTCCAATCATAGTCCAATCTGTGAACAGCTTCACCATTCACAACAATATGTCCAATAGTAGTCCAATCTGTGAACAGCAGCACCATTCACAACAATATGTCCAATAGTAGTCCAATCTGTGAGCATCAGAACCATTCACAACAATATGTCTAATAGTATTCCAATCTGTGAACAGCAGCACCATTCACAACAATATGTCCAATAGTAGTCCAATCTTTGAGCATCAGAACCATTCACAACAATATGTCTAATCGTAGTCCAATCTGTGAACAGCAGCACCATTCACAACAATATTTCAAATAGATGTCCAATCTGTGAGCAGCAGCACTATTAACAACAAAATGTCTAATTTTAGTCCAATCTGTGAGCAGCAGCATCATTCACAACAATATGTCCAATAGTAGTCCAATCTGTGAACAGCAGCACCATTCAAAACAATATGTCCAATAGTAGTCCAATCTGTGAACAGCAGCACCATTCACAACAATATGTCCAATAGTAGTCCAATCTGTGAACAGCAGCACCATTCACAACAATATGTCCATTAGTAGTCCAATCTGTGAACAGCAGCACCATTCACAACAATATGTCCAATAGTAGTCCAATCTGTGAACTACAGCATCATTCACAACAATATGTCCAATATTAGTCCTATCTGTGAGCAGCAGCATCATTCACAACAATATGTCCAATATTAGTCCAATCTGTGAGCAGCAGCACCATTCACAACAATATGCCAATAGTAGTCCAATCTGTGAGCAACAGCACCATTCACAACAATATGTGCAATAGTAGTCCAATCTGTGAGCAGCAGCACCATTCACAACAATATGTCGAATCGTAGTCCAATCTGTGAACAGCAGCACCATTCACAACAATATGTCCAATATTAGTCCAATCTGTGAACAGCAGCACCATTCATAACAATATGTCCAATAATAGTCCAATCTGTGAGAAGCAGCACCATTCACAACAATGTGCCCAATAGTAGTCCAAACTGTGAGCAACAGCACCATTCACAAAAATATGTCCAATAGTAGTCCAATCTGTGAGCATCAGAACCATTCACAACAATATGTCCAATAGCAGTCCAATCTGTGAACAGCAGCACCATTCACAACAATATGTCTAATAGTAGTTCAATCTGTGAGCAGCAGCACCATTCACAACAATATGTCCAATAGTAGTCCAATCTGTGAAAAGCAGCACCATTCACAACAATATGTCCAATAGTAGTCCAATCTGTGAGCAGCAGCACCATTCACAACAATATGTCTAATAGTAGTCCAATCTGTGAACAGCAGCACCATTCACAACAATATGTCCAATAGTAGCCCAATCTGTGAGCATCAGAACCATTCACAACAATATGTCGAATAGTAGTCCAATCTGTGAACAGCAGCACCATTCACAACAATATGTGCAATAGTAGTCCAATCTGTGAGCATCAGAACCATTCACAACAATATGTCTAAGAGTAGTCCAATCTGTGAACAGCAGCACCATTCACAACAATATGTCCAATAGCAGTCCAATCTGTGAACAGCAGCACCATTCACAACAATATGTCCAATAGTAGTCCAATTCTGTGAACAGCAGCACCATTCACAACAATATGTCTAATATTAGTCCAATCTATGAACATCAACATTCAGGACAATATGTCCAATCGTAGTCCAATATGTGAACAGCTTCACCATTCACAACAATATGTCCAATATTAGTCCAATCTGTGAACAGCAGCACCATCACAACAATATGTCCAATATTAGTCCAATCTGTGAACAGCAGCACCATTCACAACAATATGTCCAATAGTATTCCAATCTGTGAGCAGCAGCACCATTCACAATATGTCCAATAGTAGTCCAATCTGTGAACAGCAGCACCATTCACAACAATATGTCCAATCATAGTCCAATCTGTGAACAGCTTCACCATTCACAACAATATATCCAATAGTAGTCCAATCTGTGAACAGCAGCACCATTCACAACAATATGTCCAATAGTAGTCCAATCTGTGAGCATCAGAACCATTCACAACAATATATCTAATAGTATTCCAATCTGTGAACAGCAGCACCATTCACAACAAAATGTCCAATAGTAGACCAATCTTTGAGCATCAGAACCATTCACAACAATATGTCTAATAGTAGTCCAATCTGTGAACAGCAGCACCATTCACAACAATATTTCAAATAGATGTCCAATCTGTGAGCAGCAGCACTATTAACAACAATATGTCTAATTTTAGTCTAATCTGTGAGCAGCAGCATCATTCACAACAATATGTCCAATAGAAGTCCAATCTGTGAACAGCAGCACCATTCACAACAATATGTCCAATAGCAGACCAATCTGTGAACAGCAGCAACATTCACAACAATATGTCCAATAGTAGTCCAATCTGTGAACAGCAGCACCTTTCACAACAATATGTCCATTAGTAGTCCAATCTGTGAACAGCAGCACCATTCACAACAATACGTCCAATAGTAGTCCAATCTGTGAACTACAGCATCATTCACGACAATATGTCCAATATTAGTCCAATCTGTGAGCAGCAGCATCATTCACAACAATATGTCCAATATTTGTCCAATCTGTGAGCAGCAGCACCATTCACAACAATAATCTCCAATAGTAGTCCAATCTGTGAGCAACAGCACCATTCACAACAATATATCCAATAGTAGTCCAATCTGTGAGCAACAGCACCATTCACAACAATATGTCCAATAGTAGTCCAATCTGTGAGCAGCAGCACCATTCACAACAATATGTCCAATAGTAGTCCAATCTGTGAGCAGCAGCAGCACCATTCACAACAATATGTCCAATATTAGTCCAATCTTTGAACAGCAGCACCATTCACAACAATATGTCCAATCATAGTCCAATCTGTGAACAGCTTCACCATTCACAACAATGTGTCCAATAGTAGTCCAATCTGTGAACAGCAGCACCATTCACAACAATATGTCCAATAGTAGTCCAATCTGTGAACAGCAGCACCATTCACAACAATATGTCCAATAGTAGTCCAATCTGTGAGCATCAGAACCATTCACAACAATATGTCTAATAGTAGTCCAATCTGTAAACAACAGCACCATTCACAATACTATGTCCAATAGTAGTCCAATCTGTGAACAGCAGCAACATTCACAACAATATGTCCCATATTAGTCCAATCTGTGAGCAGCAGCATCATTCACAACAATATGTCCAATATCAGTCCAATCTGTGAGCAGCAGCACCATTCACAACAATGTGTCCAATAGTAGTCCAATCTGTGAACAGCAGCACCATTCACAACAATATGTCCAATATTAGTCCAATCTGTGAGCAGCAGCACCATTCACAACAAGATGTCCAATAGTCGTCCAATCTGTGAAGAGCAGCACCATTCACAACAATATGTCCAATAGTAGTCCAATCTGTGAACAGCAGCACCATTCACAACAATATGTCTAATAGTAGTCCAATCTGTGAGCAGCAGCACCATTCACAACAATATGTCCAATCGTAGTCCAATCTATGAACAGCAGCACCATTCACAACAATATGTCCAACAGTAGTCCAATCTGTGAACAGCAGCACCATTCACAACAATATGTCCAATAGTAGTCCAATCTGTGAGCAGCACTATTCACAACAATATGTCCAATAGTAGTGCAATCTGTGAGCAGCAACATTCACAGCAATATGTCCAATAGTAGTCCAATCAGTGAACAGCAGCACCATTCACAACAATATGTCCAATAGTAGTCCAATCTGTGAACAGCAGCACCATTCAAAACAATATGTCCAATAGTAGTCCAATCTGTGAACAGCAGCACCATTCACAACAATATGTCCAATAGTAGTCCAATCTGTGAACAGCACCATTCACAACAATATGTCCAATAGTCGTCCAATCTGTGAACAGCAGCACCATTCACAACAATATGTCCAATAGTAGTCCAATCTGTGAGCAGCAACATTCACAGCAATATGTCCAATAGTAGTCCAATCTGTGAACAGCAGCACCATTCACAACAGTATGTCCAATAGTAGTCCAATATGTGAACAGCAGCACCATTCACAACAATATGTCCAATAGTAGTCCAATCTGTGAACAGCAGCACCATTCACAACAATATGTCCAATAGTAGTCCAATCTGTGAACAGCAGCACCATTCACAACAATATGTTCAATAGTAGTCCAATCTGTGAACAGCAGCACCATTCACAACAATATGTCCAATAGTAGTCCAATCTGTGAACAGCAGCACCATTCACAACAATATGTCCAATAGTAGTCCAATCTGTGAGTAGCAGCACCATTCATAACAATATGTCTAATCGTAGTCCAATCTGTGAACAGCAGCACCATTCACAACAATATGTCCAATCGTAGTCCAATCTGTGAACAGCAGCACCATTCACAACAATATGTCCAATAGTAGTCCAATCTGTGAACAGCAGCACCATTCACAACAATATGTCCAATAGTAGTCCAATCTGTGAGTAGCAGCAACATTCATAACAATATGTCTAATCGTAGTCCAATCTGTGAACAGCAGCACCATTCACAACAATATGTCCAATAGTAGTCCAATCTGTGAACAGCAGCACCATTCACAACAATATGTCCAATCGTAGTCCAATCTGTGAACAGCAGCACCATTCACAACAATATGTACAATAGTAGTCCAATCTGTGAACAGCACCATTCACAACAATATGTCCAATAGTAGTTCAATTTGTGAGCAGCAGCACCATTCACAACAATATGTCCAATAGTAGTTCAATCTGTGAGCAGCAGCACCATTCACAACAATATGTCCAATAGTAGTCCTGTCTGTGAGCAACAGCACCATTCACAACAATATGTCCAATAGTAGTCCAATCTGTGAGCAGCAGCACCATTCACAGCAATATGTCCAGTAGTAGTCCAATCTGTGAGCAACAGCACCATTCACAACAATATGTCCAATAGTACTTCAATCTGTGAGCAGCAGCACCATTCACAACAATATCTCCAACAGTAGTCCAATCTGTGAACAGCAGCACCATTCACAACAATATCTCCAACAGTAGTTCAATCTGTGAACAGCAGCACCATTCACAACAATATGCCCAATAGTAGTCCAAACTGTGAACAGCAGCACCATTCACAACAATATCTCCAACAGCAGTTCAATCTGTGAACAGCAGCACCATTCACAACAATATGTCCAATAGTAGTTCAATCTGTGAACAGCACCATTCACAACAATATGCCCTAAACAGTCCAATCTGTGAACAGCAGCACCATTCACAACAATATCTCCAACAGCAGTTCAATCTGTGAACAGCAGCACCATTCACAACAATATGTCCAATAGTAGTCCAATCTGTGAACAGCCGCACCATTCACAACAATATGTCCAATAGTAGTCCAATCTGTGAACAGCCGCACCATTCACAACAATATGTCCAATAGTAGTCCAATCTGTGAACAGCAGCACCATTCACAACAATATGTCTAATAGTAGTCCAATCTGTGAACAGCAGCACCATTCACAACAATACGTTCAATAGTAATCCAATCTGTGAAAAGCTGCACCATTCACAACAATATGTCTAACAGTAATCCAAGCTGTGAACAGCAGCACCATTCACAACAATATGTCCAATAGTAGTCCAATCTGTGAACAGCAGCACCATTCACAACAATATGTCCAATAGTAGTCCAATCTGTGAGCAGCAGCACCATTCACAACAATATGTCCAATACTAGTCCAACCTGTGAGAAGCAGCACCATTCACAACAAGATGTTCAATAGTAGTCCAACTGTGAGCAGCAGCACCATTCACAACAAGATGTCCAATATTGGTCCAATCTGTGAACAGCAGCACCATTCACAACAATATGTCCAATAGTAGTCCAATCTGTGAACAGCAGCACCATTCACAACAATATGTCCAATAGTAGTCCAAACTGTGAACAGCAGCACCATTCACAACAATATGTCCAATAGTAGTCCTGTCTGTGAGCAACAGAACCATTCACAACAATATGTCCAATAGTAGTCCAATCTGTGAGCAGCAGCACCATTCACAGCAATATGTCCAGTAGTTGTCCAATCTGTGAGCAACAGCACCATTCACAACAATATGTCCAATAGTACTTCAATCTGTGAGCAGCAGCACCATTCACAACAATATGTCCAATAGTAGTTCAATCTGTGAGCAGCAGCACCATTCACAGCAATATGTCCAGTAGTAGTCCAATCTGTGAGCAACAGCACCATTCACAACAATATGTCCAATAGTAGTCCAAACTGTGAACAGCAGCACCATTCACAACAATATCTCCAACAGCAGTTCAATCTGTGAACAGCAGCACCATTCACAACAATATGTCCAATAGTAGTTCAATCTGTGAACAGCACCATTCACAACAATATGCCCAAAACAGTCCAATCTGTGAACAGCAGCACCATTCACAACAATATCTCCAACAGCAGTTCAATCTGTGAATAGCAGCACCATTCACAACAATATGTCCAATAGTAGTCCAATCTGTGAACAGCACCATTCACAACAATATGTCCAATAGTAGTCCAATCTGTGAGCAGCAGCACCAGTCACAACAATATGTCCAATAGTAGTTCAATCTGAGAGCAGCAGCACCATTCACAACAATATGTCTAATAGTAGTCCAATCTGTGAACAGCACCATTCACAACAATATGTCCAATAGTAGTCCAATCTGTGAACAGCCGCACCATTCACAACAATATGTCCAATAGTAGTCCAATCTGTGAACAGCAGCACCATTTACAACAATATGTCCAATAGTCGTCCAATCTGTGAACAGCAGCACCATTCACAACAATATGTCCAATAGTAGTCCAATCTGTGAACAGCAGCACCATTCACAACAATATGTCCAATAGTAGGCCAATCTGTGAACAGCAGCACCATTCACAACAATATGTCCAATAGTAGTCCAATCTGTGAACAGCAGCACCATTCACAACAATATGTACAACAGTAGTCCAATCTGTGAACAGCAGCACCATTCACAACAATATGTCTAATAGTAGTCCAATCTGTGAACAGCAGCACCATTCACAACAATATGTCCAATCGTAGTCCAATCTGTGAACAGCAGCACCATTCACAACAATATGTACAATAGTAGTCCAATCTGTGAACAGCAGCACCATTCACAACAATATGTCTAATAGTAGTCCAATCTGTGAACAGCAGCACCATTCACAACAATATGTCCAATAGTAGTGAAATCTGTGAGCAGCAGCACCATTCACAACAAGATGTTCAATAGTAGTCCAACTGTGAACAGCAGCACCATTCACAACAATATGTCCAATATTAGTCCAATCTGTGAGCAGCAGCACCATTCACAACAAGATGTCCAATAGTCGTCCAATCTGTGAACAGCAGCACCATTCACAACAATATGTCCAATAGTAGTCCAATCTGTGAACAGCAGCACCATTCACAACAATATGTCTAATAGTCGTCCAATCTGTGAGCAGCAGCACCATTCACAACAATATGTCCAATCGTAGTCCAATCTGTGAACAGCAGCACCATTCACAACAATATGTCCAACAGTAGTCCAATCTGTGAACAGCAGCACCATTCACAACAATATGTCCAATATTAGTCCAATCTGTGAGCAGCACTATTCACAACAATATGTCCAATAGTAGTCCAATCTGTGAGCAGCAACATTCACAGCAATATGTCCAATTGTAGTCCAATCAGTGAACAGCAGCACCATTCACAACAATATGTCCAATAGTAGTCCAATCTGTGAGCAGCAGCACCATTCACAACAATATGTCCAATAGTAGTCCAATCTGTGAACAGCAGCACCATTCACAACAATATGTCCAATAGTAGTCCAATCTGTGAACAGCAGCACCATTCAAAACAATATGTCCAATAGTAGTCCAATCTGTGAACAGCAGCACCATTCACAACAATATGTCCAATAGTAGTCCAATCTGTGAACAGCACCATTCACAACAATATGTCCAATAGTAGTCCAATCTGTGAACAGCAGCACCATTCACAACAATATGTCCAATAGTAGTCCAATCTGTGAGCAGCAACATTCACAGCAATATGTCCAATAGTAGTCCAATCTGTGAACAGCAGCACCATTCACAACAGTATGTCCAATAGTAGTCCAATATGTGAACAGCAGCACCATTCACAACAATATGTCCAATAGTAGTCCAATCTGTGAACAGCAGCACCATTCACAACAATATGTCCAATAGTAGTCCAATCTGTGAACAGCAGCACCATTCACAACAATATGTTCAATAGCAGTCCAATCTGTGAACAGCAGCACCATTCACAACAATATGTCCAATAGTAGTCCAATCTGTGAACAGCAGCACCATTCACAACAATATGTCTAATATTAGTCCAATCTGTGAACAGCAGCACCATTCACAACAATATGTCCAATAGTAGTCCAATCTGTGAACAGCAGCACCATTCACAACAATATGTCCAATAGTAGTCCAATCTGTGAGTTGCAGCACCATTCATAACAATATGTCTAATCGTAGTCCAATCTGTGAACAGCAGCACCATTCACAACAATATGTCCAATCGTAGTCCAATCTGTGAACAGCAGCACCATTCACAATAATATGTCCAATAGTAGTCCAATCTGTGAACAGCAGCACCATTCACAACAATATGTCCAATAGTAGTCCAATCTGTGAACAGCAGCACCATTCACAACAATATGTCCAATAGTAGTCCAATCTGTGAACAGCAGCACCATTCACAACAATATGTCCAATAGTAGTCCAATCTGTGAACAGCACCATTCACAACAATATGTCCAATAGTAGTTCAATTTGTGAGCAGCAGCACCATTCACAACAATATGTCCAATAGTAGTTCAATCTGTGAGCAGCAGCACCATTCACAGCAATATGTCCAATAGTAGTCCAATCTGTGAGCAGCAGCACCATTCACAGCAATATGTCCAGTAGTACTTCAATCTGTGAGCAGCAGCACCATTCACAACAATATCTCCAACAGTAGTCCAATCTGAGAACAGCAGCACCATTCACAACAATTTCTCCAACAGTAGTTCAATCTGTGAACAGCAGCACCATTCACAACAATATGCCCAATAGTAGTCCAAACTGTGAACAGCAGCACCATTCACAACAATATCTCCAACAGCAGTTCAATCTGTGAACAGCAGCACCATTCACAACAATATGTCCAATAGTAGTTCAATCTGTGAACAGCACCATTCACAACAATATGCCCTAAACAGTCCAATCTGTGAACAGCAGCACCATTCACAACAATATCTCCAACAGCAGTTCAATCTGTGAACAGCAGCACCATTCACAACAATATGTCCAATAGTAGTCCAATCTGTGAACAGCACCATTCACAACAATATGTCGAATAGTAGTCCAATCTGTGAGCAGCAGCACCAGTCACAACAATATGTCCAATAGTAGTTCAATCTGAGAGCAGCAGCACCATTCACAACAATATGTCTAATAGTAGTCCAATCTGTGAACAGCACCATTCACAACAATATGTCCAATAGTAGTCCAATCTGTGAACAGCCGCACCATTCACAACAATATGTCCAATAGTAGTCCAATCTGTGAACAGCAGCACCATTCACAACAATATGTCTAATAGTAGTCCAATCTGTGAACAGCAGCACCATTCACAACAATATGTTCAATAGTAGTCCAATCTGTGAACAGCAGCACCATTCACAACAATATGTCTAACAGTAATTCAATCTGTTTACAGCAGCACCATTCACAACAATATGTCCAATAGTAGTCCAATCTGTGAACAGCAGCACCATTCACAACAATATGTCCAACAGTAGTCCAATCTGTGAGCAGCAGCACCATTCACAACAATATGTCCAATACTAGTCCATTCTGTGAGAAGCAGCACCATTCACAACAAGATGTTCAATAGTAGTCCAACTGTGGACAGCAGCACCATTCACAACAATATGTCCAATATTAGTCCAATCTGTGAGCAGCAGCACCATTCACGACAAGATGTCCAATATTGGTCCAATCTGTGAACAGCAGCACCATTCACAACAATATGTCCAATAGTAGTCCAATCTGTGAGCAGCAGCACCAGTCACAACAATATGTCCAATAGTAGTTCAATCTGAGAGCAGCAGCACCATTCACAACAATATGTCTAATAGTAGTCCAATCTGTGAACAGCACCATTCACAACAATATGTCCAATAGTAGTCCAATCTGTGAACAGCCGCACCATTCACAACAATATGTCCAATAGTAGTCCAATCTGTGAACAGCAGCACCATTCACAACAATATGTCTAATAGTAGTCCAATCTGTGAACAGCAGCACCATTCACAACTATATGTTCAATAGTAGTCCAATCTGTGAACAGCAGCACCATTCACAACAATATGTCTAACAGTAATCCAATCTGTTTACAGCAGCACCATTCACAACAATATGTCCAATAGTAGTCCAATCTGTGAACAGCAGCACCATTCACAACAATATGTCCAACAGTAGTCCAATCTGTGAGCAGCAGCACCATTCACAACAATATGTCCAATACTAGTCCAATCTGTGAGCAGCAGCACCATTCACAACAATATGTCCAATATTAGTCCAATCTGTGAGCAGCAGCACCATTCACAACAAGATGTCCAATATTGGTCCAATCTGTGAACAGCAGCACCATTCACAACAATATGTCCAATAGTAGTCCAATCTGTGAACAGCATCACCATTCACAACAATATGTCCAATAGTAGTCCAATCTGTGAGCAGCACCATTCACAACAATATGTCCAATAGTAGTCCAAACTGTGAACAGCAGCACCATTCACAACAATATCTCCAACAGTAGTTCAATCTGTGAACAGCAGCACCATTCACAACAATATGCCCAATCGTAGTCCAATCTGTGAACAGCAGCACCATTCACAACAATATGTCCAATCGTAGTCCAATCTGTGAACAGCAGCACCATTCACAACAATATGTCCAATAGTAGTCCAATCTGTGAACAGCAGCACCATTCACAACAATATGTCCAATAGTAGTCCAATCTGTGAACAGCAGCACCATTCACAACAATATGTCCAATAGTAGTCCAATCTGTGAACAGCAGCACCATTCACAACAATATGTCCAATAGTAGTCCAATCTGTGAACAGCACCATTCACAACAATATGTCCAATAGTAGTTCAATTTGTGAGCAGCAGCACCATTCACAACAATATGTCCAATAGTAGTTCAATCTGTGAGCAGCAGCACCATTCACAGCAATATGTCCAATAGTGGTCCAATCTGTGAGCAGCAGCACCATTCACAGCAATATGTCCAGTAGTACTTCAATCTGTGAGCAGCAGCACCATTCACAACAATATCTCCAACAGTAGTCCAATCTGAGAACAGCAGCACCATTCACAACAATTTCTCCAACAGTAGTTCAATCTGTGAACAGCAGCACCATTCACAACAATATGCCCAATAGTAGTCCAAACTGTGAACAGCAGCACCATTCACAACAATATCTCCAACAGCAGTTCAATCTGTGAACAGCAGCACCATTCACAACAATATGTCCAATAGTAGTTCAATCTGTGAACAGAACCATTCACAACAATATGCCCTAAACAGTCCAATCTGTGAACAGCAGCACCATTCACAACAATATCTCCAACAGCAGTTCAATCTGTGAACAGCAGCACCATTCACAACAATATGTCCAATAGTAGTCCAATCTGTGAACAGCACCATTCACAACAATATGTCGAATAGTAGTCCAATCTGTGAGCAGCAGCACCAGTCACAACAATATGTCCAATAGTAGTTCAATCTGAGAGCAGCAGCACCATTCACAACAATATGTCTAATAGTAGTCCAATCTGTGAACAGCACCATTCACAACAATATGTCCAATAGTAGTCCAATCTGTGAACAGCCGCACCATTCACAACAATATGTCCAATAGTAGTCCAATCTGTGAACAGCAGCACCATTCACAACAATATGTCTAATAGTAGTCCAATCTGTGAACAGCAGCACCATTCACAACAATATGTTCAATAGTAGTCCAATCTGTGAACAGCAGCACCATTCACAACAATATGTCTAACAGTAATCCAATCTGTTTACAGCAGCACCATTCACAACAATATGTCCAATAGTAGTCCAATCTGTGAACAGCAGCACCATTCACAACAATATGTCCAACAGTAGTCCAATCTGTGAGCAGCAGCACCATTCACAACAATATGTCCAATACTAGTCCATTCTGTGAGAAGCAGCACCATTCACAACAAGATGTTCAATAGTAGTCCAACTGTGGACAGCAGCACCATTCACAACAATATGTCCAATAGTAGTCCAATCTGTGAACAGCAGCACCATTCACAACAATATGTCCAATAGTAGTCCAATCTGTGAACAGCAGCACCATTCACAACAATATGTCCAATAGTAGTCCAATCTGTGAACAGCAGCACCATTCACAACAATATGTCCAATAGTAGTCCAATCTGTGAACAGCACCATTCACAACAATATGTCCAATAGTAGTTCAATTTGTGAGCAGCAGCACCATTCACAACAATATGTCCAATAGTAGTTCAATCTGTGAGCAGCAGCACCATTCACAGCAATATGTCCAATAGTAGTCCAATCTGTGAGCAGCAGCACCATTCACAGCAATATGTCCAGTAGTACTTCAATCTGTGAGCAGCAGCACCATTCACAACAATATCTCCAACAGTAGTCCAATCTGAGAACAGCAGCACCATTCACAACAATTTCTCCAACAGTAGTTCAATCTGTGAACAGCAGCACCATTCACAACAATATGCCCAATAGTAGTCCAAACTGTGAACAGCAGCACCATTCACAACAATATCTCCAACAGCAGTTCAATCTGTGAACAGCAGCACCATTCACAACAATATGTCCAATAGTAGTTCAATCTGTGAACAGAACCATTCACAACAATATGCCCTAAACAGTCCAATCTGTGAACAGCAGCACCATTCACAACAATATCTCCAACAGCAGTTCAATCTGTGAACAGCAGCACCATTCACAACAATATGTCCAATAGTAGTCCAATCTGTGAACAGCACCATTCACAACAATATGTCGAATAGTAGTCCAATCTGTGAGCAGCAGCACCAGTCACAACAATATGTCCAATAGTAGTTCAATCTGAGAGCAGCAGCACCATTCACAACAATATGTCTAATAGTAGTCCAATCTGTGAACAGCACCATTCACAACAATATGTCCAATAGTAGTCCAATCTGTGAACAGCCGCACCATTCACAACAATATGTCCAATAGTAGTCCAATCTGTGAACAGCAGCACCATTCACAACAATATGTCTAATAGTAGTCCAATCTGTGAACAGCAGCACCATTCACAACAATATGTTCAATAGTAGTCCAATCTGTGAACAGCAGCACCATTCACAACAATATGTCTAACAGTAATCCAATCTGTTTACAGCAGCACCATTCACAACAATATGTCCAATAGTAGTCCAATCTGTGAACAGCAGCACCATTCACAACAATATGTCCAACAGTAGTCCAATCTGTGAGCAGCAGCACCATTCACAACAATATGTCCAATACTAGTCCATTCTGTGAGAAGCAGCACCATTCACAACAAGATGTTCAATAGTAGTCCAACTGTGGACAGCAGCACCATTCACAACAATATGTCCAATATTAGTCCAATCTGTGAGCAGCAGCACCATTCACGACAAGATGTCCAATATTGGTCCAATCTGTGAACAGCAGCACCATTCACAACAATATGTCCAATAGTAGTCCAATCTGTGAGCAGCAGCACCAGTCACAACAATATGTCCAATAGTAGTTCAATCTGAGAGCAGCAGCACCATTCACAACAATATGTCTAATAATAGTCCAATCTGTGAACAGCACCATTCACAACAATATGTCCAATAGTAGTCCAATCTGTGAACAGCCGCACCATTCACAACAATATGTCCAATAGTAGTCCAATCTGTGAACAGCAGCACCATTCACAACAATATGTCTAATAGTAGTCCAATCTGTGAACAGCAGCACCATTCACAACAATATGTTCAATAGTAGTCCAATCTGTGAACAGCAGCACCATTCACAACAATATGTCTAACAGTAATCCAATCTGTTTACAGCAGCACCATTCACAACAATATGTCCAATAGTAGTCCAATCTGTGAACAGCAGCACCATTCACAACAATATGTCCAACAGTAGTCCAATCTGTGAGCAGCAGCACCATTCACAACAATATGTCCAATACTAGTCCAATCTGTGAGCAGCAGCACCATTCACAACAATATGTCCAATATTAGTCCAATCTGTGAGCAGCAGCACCATTCACAACAAGATGTCCAATATTGGTCCAATCTGTGAACAGCAGCACCATTCACAACAATATGTCCAATAGTAGTCCAATCTGTGAACAGCATCACCATTCACAACAATATGTCCAATAGTAGTCCAATCTGTGAGCAGCACCATTCACAACAATATGTCCAATAGTAGTCCAAACTGTGAACAGCAGCACCATTCACAACAATATCTCCAACAGTAGTTCAATCTGTGAACAGCAGCACCATTCACAACAATATGCCCAATAGTAGTCCAAACTGTGAACAGCAGCACCATTCACAACAATATCTCCAACAGCAGTTCAATCTGTGAACAGCAGCACCATTCACAACAATATGTCCAATAGTAGTCCAATCTGTGAACAGCAGCACCATTCACAACAATATGTCTAATAGTAGTCCAATCTGTGAACAGCAGCACCATTCACAACAATATGTCCAATAGTAGTCCAATCTGTGAACAGCAGCACCATTCACAACAATATGTCCAATAGTAGTCCAATCTGTGAACAGCAGCACCATTCACAACAATATGTCCAATAGTAGTCCAATCTGTGAACAGCAGCACCATTCACAACAATATGTCCAATAGTAGTCCAATCTGTGAACAGCAGCACCATTCACAACAATATGTCTAATAGTAGTCCAATCTGTGAACAGCAGCACCATTCACAACAATATGTCCAATCGTAGTCCAATCTGTGAACAGCAGCACCATTCACAACAATATGTACAATAGTAGTCCAATCTGTGAACAGCAGCACCATTCACAACAATATGTCTAATAGTAGTCCAATCTGTGAACAGCAGCACCATTCACAACAATATGTCCAATAGTAGTCAAATCTCTGAGAAGCAGCACCATTCACAACAAGATGTTCAATAGTAGTCCAACTGTGAACAGCAGCACCATTCACAACAATATGTCCAATATTAGTCCAATCTGTGAGCAGCAGCACCATTCACAACAAGATGTCCAATAGTCGTCCAATCTGTGAACAGCAGCACCATTCACAACAATATGTCCAATAGTAGTCCAATCTGTGAACAGCAGCACCATTCACAACAATATGTCTAATAGTAGTCCAATCTGTGAGCAGCAGCACCATTCACAACAATATGTCCAATCGTAGTCCAATCTGTGAACAGCAGCACCATTCACAACAATATGTCCAACAGTAGTCCAATCTGTGAACAGCAGCACCATTCACAACAATATGTCCAATAGTAGTCCAATCTGTGAGCAGCACTATTCACAACAATATGTCCAATAGTAGTCCAATCTGTGAGCAGCAACATTCACAGCAATATGTCCAATAGTAGTCCAATCAGTGAACAGCAGCACCATTCACAACAATATGTCCAATAGTAGTCCAATCTGTGAGCAGCAGCACCATTCACAACAATATGTCCAATAGTAGTCCAATCTGTGAACAGCAGCACCATTCACAACAATATGTCCAATAGTAGTCCAATCTGTGAACAGCAGCACCATTCAAAACAATATGTCCAATAGTAGTCCAATCTGTGAACAGCAGCACCATTCACAACAATATGTCCAATAGTAGTCCAATCTGTGAACAGCACCATTCACAACAATATGTCCAATAGCAGTCCAATCTGTGAACAGCAGCACCATTCACAACAATATGTCCAATAGTAGTCCAATCTGTGAGCAGCAACATTCACAGCAATATGTCCAATAGTAGTCCAATCTGTGAACAGCAGCACCATTCACAACAGTATGTCCAATAGTAGTCCAATATGTGAACAGCAGCACCATTCACAACAATATGTCCAATAGTAGTCCAATCTGTGAACAGCAGCACCATTCACAACAATATGTCCAATAGTAGTCCAATCTGTGAACAGCAGCACCATTCACAACAATATGTTCAATAGTAGTCCAATCTGTGAACAGCAGCACCATTCACAACAATATGTCCAATAGTAGTCCAATCTGTGAACAGCAGCACCATTCACAACAATATGTCTAATATTAGTCCAATCTGTGAACAGCAGCACCATTCACAACAATATGTCCAATAGTAGTCCAATCTGTGAACATCAGCACCATTCACAACAATATGTCCAATAGTAGTCCAATCTGTGAGTAGCAGCACCATTCATAACAATATGTCTAATCGTAGTCCAATCTGTGAACAGCAGCACCATTCACAACAATATGTCCAATCGTAGTCCAATCTGTGAACAGCAGCACCATTCACAACAATATGTCCAATAGTAGTCCAATCTGTGAACAGCAGCACCATTCACAACAATATGTCCAATATTAGTCCAATCTGTGAACAGCAGCACCATTCACAACAATATGTCCAATAGTAGTCCAATCTGTGAACAGCAGCACCATTCACAACAATATGTCCAATAGTAGTCCAATCTGTGAACAGCACCATTCACAACAATATGTCCAATAGTAGTTCAATTTGTGAGCAGCAGCACCATTCACAACAATATGTCCAATAGTAGTTCAATCTGTGAGCAGCAGCACCATTCACAGCAATATGTCCAATAGTAGTCCAATCTGTGAGCAGCAGCACCATTCACAGTAATATGTCCAGTAGTACTTCAATCTGTGAGCAGCAGCACCATTCACAACAATATCTCCAACAGTAGTCCAATCTGAGAACAGCAGCACCATTCACAACAATTTCTCCAACAGTAGTTCAATCTGTGAACAGCAGCACCATTCACAACAATATGCCCAATAGTAGTCCAAACTGTGAACAGCAGCACCATTCACAACAATATCTCCAACAGCAGTTCAATCTGTGAACAGCAGCACCATTCACAACAATATGTCCAATAGTAGTTCAATCTGTGAACAGCACCATTCACAACAATATGCCCTAAACAGTCCAATCTGTGAACAGCAGCACCATTCACAACAATATCTCCAACAGCAGTTCAATCTGTGAACAGCAGCACCATTCACAACAATATGTCCAATAGTAGTCCAATCTGTGAACAGCACCATTCACAACAATATGTCCAATAGTAGTCCAATCTGTGAGCAGCAGCACCAGTCACAACAATATGTCCAATAGTAGTTCAATCTGAGAGCAGCAGCACCATTCACAACAATATGTCTAATAGTAGTCCAATCTGTGAACAGCACCATTCACAACAATATGTCCAATAGTAGTCCAATCTGTGAACAGCCGCACCATTCACAACAATATGTCCAATAGTAGTCCAATCTGTGAACAGCAGCACCATTCACAACAATATGTCTAATAGTAGTCCAATCTGTGAACAGCAGCACCATTCACAACAATATGTTCAATAGTAGTCCAATCTGTGAACAGCAGCACCATTCACAACAATATGTCTAACAGTAATCCAATCTGTTTACAGCAGCACCATTCACAACAATATGTCCAATAGTAGTCCAATCTGTGAACAGCAGCACCATTCACAACAATATGTCCAACAGTAGTCCAATCTGTGAGCAGCAGCACCATTCACAACAATATGTCCAATACTAGTCCAATCTGTGAGAAGCAGCACCATTCAAAACAAGATGTTCAATAGTAGTCCAACTGTGGACAGCAGCACCATTCACAACAATATGTCCAATATTAGTCCAATCTGTGAGCAGCAGCACCATTCACAACAATATGTCCAATATTGGTCCAATCTGTGAACAGCAGCACCATTCACAACAATATGTCCAATAGTAGTCCAATCTGTGAACAGCATCACCATTCACAAGAATATGTCCAACAGTAGTCCAATCTGTGAGCAGCACCATTCACAACAATATGTCCAATAGTAGTCCAAACTGTGAACAGCAGCACCATTCACAACAATATCTCCAACAGTAGTTCAATCTGTGAACAGCAGCACCATTCACAACAATATGCCCAATAGTAGTCCAAACTGTGAACAGCAGCACCATTCACAACAATATCTCCAACAGCAGTTCAATCTGTGAACAGCAGCACCATTCACAACAATATGTCCAATAGTAGTTCAATCTGTGAACAGCACCATTCACAACAATATGCCCAAAACAGTCCAATCTGTGAACAGCAGCACCATTCACAACAATATCTCCAACAGCAGTTCAATCTGTGAACAGCAGCACCATTCACAACAATATGTCCAATAGTAGTCCAATCTGTGAACAGCACCATTCACAACAATATGTCCAATAGTCGTCCAATCTGTGAGCAGCAGCACCAGTCACAACAATATGTCCAATAGTAGTTCAATCTGAGAGCAGCAGCACCATTCACAACAATATGTCTAATAGTAGTCCAATCTATGAACAGCACCATTCACAACAATATGTCCAATAGTAGTCCAATCTGTGAACAGCCGCACCATTCGCAAGAATATGTCCAATAGTAGTCCAATCTGTGAACAGCAGCACCATTCACAACAATATGTCCAATAGTAGTCCAATCTGTGAGCAGCACCATTCACAACAATATGTCCAACAGTAGTCCAATCTGTGAGCAGCAACATTCACAGCAATATGTCCAATAGTAGTCCAATCAGTGAACAGCAGCACCATTCACAACAATATAACCAATAGTATTCCAATCTGTGAGCAGCAGCACCATTCACAACAATATGTCCAATCGTAGTCCAATCTGTGAACAGCAGCACCATTCACAACAATATGTCCAATAGTAGTCCAATCTGTGAACAGGAGCACCATTCAAAACAATATGTCCAATAGTAGTCCAATCTGTGAACAGCAGCACCATTCACAACAATATGTCCAATTGTAGTCCAATCTGTGAAAAGCACCATTCACAACAATATGTCCAATAGTAGTCCAATCTGTGAACAGCAGCACCATTCACAACAATATGTCCAATAGTAGTCCAATCTGTGAGCAGCAACATTCACAGCAATATGTCCAATAGTAGTCCAATCTGTGAGTAGCAGCACCATTCATAACAATATGTCTAATCGTAGTCCAATCTGTGAACAGCAGCACCATTCACAACAATATGTCCAATAGTAGTCCAATCTGTGAACAGCAGCACCATTCACAACAATATGTACAATAGTTGTCCAATCTGTGAACAGCAGCACCATTCACAACAATATGTCCAATAGTAGTCCAATCTGTGAACAGCAGCACCATTCACAACAATATGTCCAATAGTAGTTCCATTTGTGAGCAGCAGCACCATTCACAACAATATGTCCAATAGTAGTCCAATCTGTGAGCAGCAGCACCATTCACAACAATATGTCCAATAGTAGTCCTGTCTGTGAGCAACAGCACCATTCACAACAATATGTCCAATAGTAGTCCAATCTGTGAGCAGCAGCACCATTCACAGCAATATGTCCAGTAGTAGTCCAATCTGTGAACAGGAGCACCATTCAAAACAATATGTCCAATAGTAGTCCAATCTGTGAACAGCAGCACCATTCACAACAATATGTCCAATTGTAGTCCAATCTGCGAACAGCACCATTCACAACAATATGTCCAATAGTAGTCCAATCTGTGAACAGCAGCACCATTCACAACAATATGTCCAATAGTAGTCCAATCTGTGAGCAGCAACATTCACAGCAATATGTCCAATAGTAGTCCAATCTGTGAGTAGCAGCACCATTCATAACAATATGTCTAATCGTAGTCCAATCTGTGAACAGCAGCACCATTCACAACAATATGTCCAATAGTAGTCCAATCTGTGAACAGCAGCACCATTCACAACAATATGTACAATAGTAGTCCAATCTGTGAACAGCAGCACCATTCACAACAATATGTCCAATAGTAGTCCAATCTGTGAACAGCAGCACCATTCACAACAATATGTCCAATAGTAGTCCAATCTGTGAACAGCAGCAACATTCACAACAATATGTCCAATAGTAGTCCAATCTGTGAACAGCACCATTCACAACAATATGTCCAATAGTAGTTCAATTTGTGAGCAGCAGCACCATTCACAACAATATGTCCAAAAGTAGTCCAATCTGTGAGCAGCAGCACCATTCACAACAATATGTCCAATAGTAGTCCTGTCTGTGAGCAACAGCACCATTCACAACAATATGTCCAATAGTAGTCCAATCTGTGAGCAGCAGCACCATTCACAGCAATATGTCCAGTAGTAGTCCAATCTGTGAGCAACAGCACCATTCACAACAATATGTCCAATAGTACTTCAATCTGTGAGTAGCAGCACCATTCACAACAATATCTCCAACAGTAGTCCAATCTGTGAACAGCAGCACCATTCACAACAATATTTCCAACAGTAGTTCAATCTGTGAACAGCAGCACCATTCACAACAATATGCCCAATAGTAGTCCAAACTGTGAACAGCAGCACCATTCACAACAATATCTCCAACAGCAGTTCAATCTGTGAACAGCAGCACCATTCACAACAATATGTCCAATAGTAGTTCAATCTGTGAACAGCACCATTCACAACAATATGCCCTAAACAGTCCAATCTGTGAACAGCAGCACCATTCACAACAATATCTCCAACAGCAGTTCAATCTGTGAACAGCAGCACCATTCACAACAATATGTCCAATAGTAGTCCAATCTGTGAACAGCACCATTCACAACAATATGTCCAATAGTAGTCCAATCTGTGAGCAGCAGCACCAGTCACAACAATATGTCCAATAGTAGTTCAATCTGTGAACAGCCGCACCATTCACAACAATATGTCCAATAGTAGTCCAATCTGTGAACAGCAGCACCATTCACAACAATATGTCTAATAGTAGTCCAATCTGTGAACAGCAGCACCATTCACAACAATATGTTCAATAGTAGTCCAATCTGTGAACAGCAGCATCATTCACAACAATATGTCTAACAGTAATCCAATCTGTGAACAGCAGCACCATTCACAACAATATGTCCAATAGTAGTCCAATCTGTGAACAGCAGCACCATTCACAACAATATGTCCAATAGTAGTACAATCTGTGAGCAGCAGCACCATTCACAACAATATGTCCAATACTAGTCCAATCTGTGAGAAGCAGCACCATTCACAACAAGATGTAGGTCCCCTGCAGTCAGAATCAGGGGAAGTCATAACGGGGAGCAAAGAAATGGCGGATCAATTGAACAAGTACTTTGGTTCGGTATTCACGAAGGAGGATACAAACAACCTTCCGGATATAAAAGGGGTCAGAGGGTCTAGTAAGGAAGAGGAACTGAGGGAAATCTTTATCAGTCGGGAAATTGTGTTGGGGAAATTGATGGGATTGAAGGCCGATAAATCCCCAGGGCCTGATGGACTGCATCCTAGAGTACTTAAGGAGGTGGCCTTGGAAATAGCGGATGCATTGACAGTCATTTTCCAACATTCCATTGACTCTGGATCAGTTCCTATGGAGTGGAGGGTAGCCAATGTAACCCCACTTTTTAAAAAATGAGGGAGAGAGAAAACAGGGAATTATAGACCGGTCAGCCTGACCTCAGTAGTGGGTAAAGTGATGGAATCAATTATTAAGGATGTCATAGCAGTGCATCTGGAAAATGGTGACATGATAGGTCCAAGTCAGCATGGATTTGTGAAAGGGAAATCATGCTTGACAAATCTTCTGGAATTTTTTGAGGATGTTTCCAGTAAAGTGGACAAGGGAGAACCAGTTGATGTGGTATATTTGGACTTTCAGAAGGCTTTCGACAAGGTCCCACACAAGAGAGTAATGTGCAAAGTTAAAGCACATGGGATTGGGGGTAGTGTGCTGACGTGGATTGAGAACTGGTTGTCAGACAGGAAGCAAAGAGTCGGAGTAAACGGGTACTTTTCAGAATGGCAGACAGTGACTAGTGGAGTGCCGCAAGTTCTGTGCTGGGGCCCCAGCTGTTTACATTGTACATTAATGATTTAGACGAGGGGATTAAATGCAGTATCTCCAAATTTGCGGATGATACTAAGTTGGGTGGCAGTGTGAGCTGCGAGGAGGATGCTATTAGGCTGCAGAGTGACTTGGATAGGTTAGGTGAGTGGGCAAATGCATGGCAGATGAAGTATAATGTGGATAAATGTGAGGTTATCCACTTTGGTGGTAAAAACAGAGAGACAGACTATTATCTGAATGGTGACAGATTAGGAAAAGGGAAGGTGCAACGAGACCTGGGTGTCATGGTACATCAGTCATTGAAGGTTGGCATGCAGGTACAGCAGGCGGTTAAGAAAGCAAATGGCATGTTGGCCTTCATAGCGAGGGGATTTGAATACAGGGGCAGGGAGGTGTTGCTACAGTTGTACAGGGCCTTGGTGAGGCCACACCTGGAGTATTGTGTACAGTTTTGGTCTCCTAACTTGAGGAAGGACATTCTTGCTATTGAGGGAGTGCAGCGAAGGTTCACCAGACTGATTCCCGGGATGGCGGGACTGACCTATCAAGAAAGATTGGATCAATTGGGATTGTATTCACTGGAGTTCAGAAGAATGAGAGGGGACCTCATAGAAACGTTTAAAAATCTGACGGGTTTAGACAGGTTAGATGCAGAAAGAATGTTCCCAATGTTGGGGAAGTCCAGAACCAGGGGTCACAGTCTGAGGATAAGGGTAAGCCATTTAGGACCGAGATGAGGAGAAACTTCTTCACCCAGAGAGTGGTGAACCTGTGGAATTCTCTACCACAGAAAGTAGTTGAGGCCAATTCACTAAATATATTCAAAAGGGAGTTAGATGAAGTCCTTACTACTCGGGGGATCAAGGGTTATGGCGAGAAAGCAGGAAGGGGGTACTGAAGTTTCATGTTCAGCCATGAACTCATTGAATGGCGGTGCAGGCTAGAAGGGCTGAATGGCCTGCTCCTGCACCTATTTTCTATGTTTCTATCTATGATGTTCAACAGTAGTCCAACTGTGAGCAGCAGCACCATTCACAACAAAATGTCCAATATTGGTCCAATCTGTGAACAGCAGCACCATTCACAACAATATGTCCAATAGTAGTCCAATCTGTGAACAGCAGCACCATTCACAACAATATGTCCAATAGTAGTCCAATCTGTGAGCAGCACCATTCACAACAATATGTCCAATAGTAGTCCAATCTGTGAGCAGCAACATTCACAGCAATATGTCCAATAGTAGTCCAATCTGTGAACAGCAGCACCATTCACAACAATATGTCCAATAGTAGTCCTGTCTGTGAGCAACAGCACCATTCACAACAATATGTCCAATAGTAGTCCAATCTGTGAGCAGCAGCACCATTCACAGCAATATGTCCAGTAGTAGTCCAATCTGTGAGCAACAGCACCATTCACAACAATATGTCCAATAGTACTTCAATCTGTGAGCAGCAGCACCATTCACAACAATATCTCCAACAGTAGTCCAATCTGTGAACAGCAGCACCATTCACAACAATATCTCCAACAGTAGTTCAATCTGTGAACAGCAGCACCATTCACAACAATATGCCCAATAGTAGTCCAAACTGTGAACAGCAGCACCATTCACAACAATATCTCCAACAGCAGTTCAATCTGTGAACAGCAGCACCATTCACAACCATATGTCCAATAGTAGTTCAATCTGTGAACAGCACCATTCACAACAATATGCCCAAAACAGTCCAATCTGTGAACAGCAGCACCATTCACAACAATATCTCCAACAGCAGTTCAATCTGTGAACAGCAGCACCATTCACAACAATATGTCCAATAGGAGTCCAATCTGTGAACAGCACCATTGACAACAATATGTCCAATAGTAGTCCAATCTGTGAGCAGCAACATTCACAACAATATGTCCAATAGTAGTCCAATCATTGAACAGCAGCACCATTCACAACAATATGTCCAATAGTAGTCCAATCTGTGAACAGCAGCACCATTCAAAACAATATGTCCAATAGTAGTCCAATCTGTGAACAGCAGCACCATTCACAACAATATGTCCAATTGTAGTCCAATCTGTGAACAGCACCATTCACAACAATATGTCCAATAGTAGTCCAATCTGGGAACAGGAGCACCATTCACAACAATATGTCCAATAGTAGTCCAATCTGTGAGCAGCAACATTCACAGCAATATGTCCAATAGTAGTCCAATCTGTGAACAGCAGCACCATTCACAACAGTATGTCCAATAGTAGTCCAATCTGTGAACAGCAGCACTATTCACAACAATATGTCCAATAGTAGTCCAATCTGTGAACAGCAGCACCATTCACAACAATATGTCCAATAGTAGTCCAATCTGTGAACAGCAGCACCATTCACAACAATATGTTCAATAGTAGTCCAATCTGTGAAAAGCAGCACCATTCACAACAATATGTCCAATAGTAGTCCAATCTGTGAACAGCAGCACCATTCATAACAATATGTCTAATATTAATCCAATCTGTGAACAGCAGCACCATTCACAACAATATGTCCAATAGTAGTCCAATCTGTGAACAGCAGCACCATTCACAACAATATGTCCAATAGTAGTCCAATCTGTGAGTAGCAGCACGATTCATAACAATATGTCTAATCGTAGTCCAATCTGTGAACAGCAGCACCATTCACAACAATATGTCCAATCGTAGTCCAATCTGTGAACAGCAGCACCATTCACAACAAGATGTACAATAGTAGTCCAATCTGTGAACAGCAGCACCATTCACAACAATATGTCCAATAGTAGTCCAATCTGTGAACAGCAGCACCATTCACAACAATATGTCCAATAGTAGTCCAATCTGTGAACAGCAGCACCATTCACAACAATATGTCCAATAGTAGTCCAATCTGTGAACAGCACCATTCATAACAATATGTCCAATAGTAGTTCAATTTGTGAGCAGCAGCACCATTCACAACAATATGTCCAATACTAGTTCAATCTGTGAGCAGCAGCACCATTCACAACGATATGTCCAATAGTAGTCCTGTCTGTGAGCAACAGCACCATTCACAACAATATGTCCAATAGTAGTCCAATCTGTGAACAGCCGCACCATTCACAACAATATGTCCAATAGTAGTCCAATCTGTGAACAGCCGCACCATTCACAACAATATGTCCAATAGTAGTCCAATCTGTGAACAGCAGCACCATTCACAACAATATGTTCAATAGTAGTCCAATCTGTGAACAGCAGCACCATTCACAACAATATGTCTAACAGTAATCCAATCTGTGAACAGCAGCACCATTCACAACAATATGTCCAATAGTAGTCCAATCTGTGAACAGCAGCACCATTCACAACAATATGTCCAATAGTAGTCCAATCTGTGAGCAGCAGCACCATTCACAACAATATGTCCAATACTAGTCCAATCTGTGAGAAGCAGCACCATTCACAACAAGATGTTCAATAGTAGTCCAACTGTGAACAGCAGCACCATTCACAACAATATGTCCAATATTAGTCCAATCTGTGAGCAGCAGCACCATTCACAACAAGATGTCCAATATTGGTCCAATCTGTGAACAGCAGCACCATTCACAACAATATGTCCAATAGTAGTCCAATCTGTGAATAGCAGCACCATTCACAACAATATGTCCAATAGTAGTCCAATCTGTGAGCAGCACCATTCACAACAATATGTCCAATAGTAGTCCAATCTGTGAGCAGCAACATTCACAGCAATATGTCCAATTGTAGTCCAATCTGTGAACAGCAGCACCATTCACAACAATATGTCCAATAGTAGTCCAATCTGTGAGCAGCAGCACCATTCACAACAATATGTCCAATAGTAGTCCAATCTGTGAACAGCAGCACCATTCACAACAATATGTCCAATAGTGGTCCAATCTGTGAACAGCAGCACCATTCACAACAATATGTCCAATAGTAGTCCAATCTGTGAATAGCAGCACCATTCACAACAATATGTCCAATAGTAGTCCAATCTGTGAACAGCACCATTCACAACAATATGTCCAATAGTAGTCTAATCTGTGAACAGCAGCAGCATTCACAAAATATGTCCAATAGTAGTCCAATCTGTGAGCAGCAACATTCACAGCAATATGTCCAATAGTAGTCCAATCTGTGAACAGCAGCACCATTCACAACAATATGTCCAATAGTAGTCCAATCTGTGAACAGCAGCACCATTCACAACAATATGTCCAATAGCAGTCCAATCTGTGAACAGCAGCACCATTCACAACAATATGTCCAATATTAGTCCAATCTGTGAACAGCAGCACCATTCACAACAACATGTCTAATAGTAGTCCAATCTGTGAACAGCAGCACCGTTCACAACAATATGTCCAATAGTAGTCCAATCTGTGAACAGCAGCACCATTCACAACAATATGTCCAATAGTAGTCCAATCTGTGAGTAGCAGCCCCATTCATAACAATATGTCCAATAGTAGTTCAATTTGTGAGCAGCAGCACCATTCACAACAATATGTCCAATAGTAGTTCAATCTGTGAGCAGCAGCACCATTCACAACAATATGTCCAATAGTAGTCCTGTCTGTGAGCAACAGCACCATTCACAACAATATGTCCAATAGTAGTCCAATCTGTAAGCAGCAGCACCATTCGCAGCAATATGTCCAGTAGTAGTCCAATCTGTGAGCAACAGCACCATTCACAACAATATGTCCAATAGTACTTCAATCTGTGAGCAGCAGCACCATTCACAACAATATCTCCAACAGTAGTCCAATCTGTGAACAGCAGCACCATTCACAACAATATCTCCAACAGTAGTTCAATCTGTGAACAGCAGCACCATTCACAACAATATGCCCAATAGTAGTCCAAACTGTGAACAGCAGCACCATTCACAACAATATCTCCAACAGCAGTTCAATCTGTGAACAGCAGCACCATTCACAACAAGATGTTCAATAGTAGTCCAACTGTGAGCAGCAGCACCATTCACAACAAGATGTCCAATATTGGTCCAATCTGTGAACAGCAGCACCATTCACAACAATATGTCCAATAGTAGTCCAATCTGTGAACAGCAGCACCATTCACAACAATATGTCCAATAGTAGTCCAATCTGTGAGCAGCAGCACCATTCACAACAATATGTCCAATACTAGTCCAATCTGTGAGAAGCAGCACCATTCACAACAAGATGTTCAATAGTAGTCCAACTGTGAACAGCAGCACCATTCACAACAATATGTCCAATATTAGTCCAATCTGTGAGCAGCAGCACCATTCACAACAAGATGTCCAATATTGGTCCAATCTGTGAACAGCAGCACCATTCACAACAATATGTCCAATAGTAGTCCAATCTGTGAACAGCAGCACCATTCACAACAATATGTCCAATAGTAGTCCAATCTGTGAGCAGCACCATTCACGACAATATGTCCAATAGTAGTCCAATCTGTGAGCAGCAACATTCACAGCAATATGTCCAATTGTAGTCCAATCTGTGAACAGCAGCACCATTCACAACAATATGTCCAATAGTAGTCCAATCTGTGAGCAGCAGCACCATTCACAACAATATGTCCAATAGTAGTCCAATCTGTGAACAGCAGCACCATTCACAACAATATGTCCAATAGTGGTCCAATCTGTGAACAGCAGCACCATTCACAACAATATGTCCAATAGTAGTCCAATCTGTGAATAGCAGCACCATTCACAACAATATGTCCAATAGTAGTCCAATCTGTGAACAGCACCATTCACAACAATATGTCCAATAGTAGTCTAATCTGTGAACAGCAGCAGCATTCACAACAATATGTCCAATAGTAGTCCAATCTGTGAGCAGCAACATTCACAGCAATATGTCCAATAGTAGTCCAATCTGTGAACAGCAGCACCATTCACAACAATATGTCCAATAGTAGTCCAATCTGTGAACAGCAGCACCATTCACAACAATATGTCCAATAGTAGTTCAATCTGTGAACAGCAGCACCATTCACAACAATATGTCCAATATTAGTCCAATCTGTGAACAGCAGCACCATTCACAACAACATGTCTAATAGTAGTCCAATCTGTGAACAGCAGCACCGTTCACAACAATATGTCCAATAGTAGTCCAATCTGTGAACAGCAGCACCATTCACAACAATATGTCCAATAGTAGTCCAATCTGTGAGTAGCAGCCCCATTCATAACAATATGTCCAATAGTAGTTCAATTTGTGAGCAGCAGCACCATTCACAACAATATGTCCAATAGTAGTTCAATCTGTGAGCAGCAGCACCATTCACAACAATATGTCCAATAGTAGTCCTGTCTGTGAGCAACAGCACCATTCACAACAATATGTCCAATAGTAGTCCAATCTGTAAGCAGCAGCACCATTCACAGCAATATGTCCAGTAGTAGTCCAATCTGTGAGCAACAGCACCATTCACAACAATATGTCCAATAGTACTTCAATCTGTGAGCAGCAGCACCATTCACAACAATATCTCCAACAGTAGTCCAATCTGTGAACAGCAGCACCATTCACAACAATATCTCCAACAGTAGTTCAATCTGTGAACAGCAGCACCATTCACAACAATATGCCCAATAGTAGTCCAAACTGTGAACAGCAGCACCATTCACAACAATATCTCCAACAGCAGTTCAATCTGTGAACAGCAGCACCATTCACAACAATATGTCCAATAGTAGTTCAATCTGTGAACAGCACCATTCACAACAATATGCCCAGAATAGTCCAATCTGTGAACAGCAGCACCATTCACAACAATATCTCCAACAGCAGTTCAATCTGTGAACAGCAGCACCATTCACAACAATATGTCCAATAGTAGTCCAATCTGTGAACAGCACCATTCACAAAAATATGTCCAAGAGTAGTCCAATCTGTGAGCAGCAGCACCAGTCACAACAATATGTCCAATAGTAGTCCAATCTGTGAGCAGCAGCACCATTCACAACAATATGTCCAATACTAGTCCAATCTGTGAGAAGCAGCACCATTCACAACAATATGTCCAATACTAGTCCAATCTGTGAGAAGCAGCACCATTCACAACAAGATGTTCAATAGTAGTCCAACTGTGAGCAGCAGCACCATTCACAACAAGATGTCCAATATTGGTCCAATCTGTGAACAGCAGCACCATTCACAACAATATGTCCAATAGTAGTCCAATCTGTGAACAGCAGCACCATTCACAACAATATTTCCAATAGTAGTCCAATCTGTGAGCAGCACCATTCACAACAATATGTCCAATAGTAGTCCAATCTGTGAGCAGCAACATTCACAGCAATATGTCCAATAGTAGTCCAATCTGTGAACAGCAGCACCATTCACAACAAAATGTCCAATAGTAGTCCTGTCTGTGAGCAACAGCACCATTCACAACAATATGTCCATTAGTAGTCCAATCTGTGAGCAGCAGCACCATTCACAGCAATATGTCCAGTAGTAGTCCAATCTGTGAGCAACAGCACCATTCACAACAATATGTCCAATAGTACTTCAATCTTTGAGCAGCAGCACCATTCACAACAATATCTCCAACAGTAGTCCAATCTGTGAACAGCAGCACCATTCACAACAATATCTCCAACAGTAGTTCAATCTGTGAACAGCAGCACCATTCACAACAATATGCCCAATAGTAGTCCAAACTGTGAACAGCAGCACCATTCACAACAATATCTCCAACAGCAGTTCAATCTGTGAACAGCAGCACCATTCACAACAATATGTCCAATAGTAGTTCAATCTGTGAACAGCACCATTCACAACAATATGCCCAAAACAGTCCAATCTGTGAACAGCAGCATCATTCACAACAATATCTCCAACAGCAGTTCAATCTTTGAACAGCAGCACCATTCACAACAATATGTCCAATAGGAGTCCAATCTGTGAACAGCACCATTCACAACAATATGTCCAATAGTAGTCCAATCTGTGAGCAGCAACATTCACAGCAATATGTCCAATAGTAGTCCAATCATTGAACAGCAGCACCATTCACAACAATATGTCCAATAGTCGTCCAATCTGTGAACAGCAGCACCATTCAAAACAATATGTCCAATAGTAGTCCAATCTGTGAACAGCAGCACCATTCACAACAATATGTCCAATTGTAGTCCAATCTGTGAACAGCACCATTCACAACAATATGTCCAATAGTAGTACAATCTGTGAACAGCAGCACCATTCACAACAATATGTCCAATAGTAGTCCAATCTGTGAGCAGCAACATTCACAGCAATATGTCCAATAGTAGTCCAATCTGTGAACAGCAGCACCATTCACAACAGTATGTCCAATAGTAGTCCAATCTGTGAACAGCAGCACTATTCACAACAATATGTCCAATAGTAGTCCAATCTGTGAACAGCAGCACCATTCACAACAATATGTCCAATAGTAGTCCAATCTGTGAACAGCAGCACATTTCACAACAATATGTTCAATAGTAGTCCAATCTGTGAAAAGCAGCACCATTCACAACAATATGTTCAATAGTAGTCCAATCTGTGAACAGCAGCACCATTCACAACAATATGTCTAATATTAGTCCACTCTGTGAACAGCAGCACCATTCACAAAAATATGTCCAATAGTAGTCCAATCTGTGAACAGCAGCACCATTCACAACAATATGTCCAATAGTAGTCCAATCTGTGAGTAGCAGCACGATTCATAACAATATGTCTAATCGTAGTCCAATCTGTGAACAGCAGCACCATTCACAACAATATGTCCAATCGTAGTCCAATCTGTGAACAGCAGCACCATTCACAACAAGATATACAATAGTAGTCCAATCTGTGAACAGCAGCACCATTCACAACAATATGTCCAATAGTAGTCCAATCTGTGAACAGCAGCACCATTCACAACAATATGTCCAATAGTAGTCCAATCTGTGAACAGCAGCACCATTCACAACAATATGTCCAATAGTAGTCCAATCTGTGAACAGCACCATTCACAACAATATGTCCAATAGTAGTTCAATTTGTGAGCAGCAGCACCATTCACAACAATATGTCCAATAGTAGTTCAATCTGTGAGCAGCAGCACCATTCACAACAATATGTCCAATAGTAGTCCTGTCTGTGAGCAACAGCACCATTCACAACAATATGTCCAATAGTAGTCCAATCTGTGAACAGCCGCACCATTCACAACAATATGTCCAATAGTAGTCCAATCTGTGAACAGCAGCACCATTCACAACAATATGTCTAATAGTAGTCCAATCTGTGAAAAGCAGCACCATTCACAACAATATGTTCAATAGTAGTCCAATCTGTGAACAGCAGCACCATTCACAACAATATGTCCAATAGTAGTCCAATCTGTGAACAGCAGCACCATTCACAACAATATGTCCAATAGTAGTCCAATCTGTGAGCAGCAGCACCATTCACAACAATATGTCCAATACTAGTCCAATCTGTGAGAAGCAGCACCATTCACAACAAGATGTTCAATAGTAGTCCAACTGTGAACAGCAGCACCATTCACAACAATATGTCCAATATTAGTCCAATCTGTGAGCAGCAGCACCATTCACAACAAGATGTCCAATATTGGTCCAATCTGTGAACAGCAGCACCATTCACAACAATATGTCCAATAGTAGTCCAATCTGTGAACAGCAGCACCATTCACAACAATATGTCCAATAGTAGTCCAATCTGTGTGCAGCACCATTCACAACAATATGTCCAATAGTAGTCCAATCTGTGAACAGCAGCACGATTCACAACAATATGTCCAATAGTAGTCCAATCTGTGAGTAGCAGCACCATTCATAACAATATGTCTAATCGTAGTCCAATCTGTGAACAGCAGCACCATTCACAACAATATGTCCAATCGTAGTCCAATCTGTGAACAGCAGCACCATTCACAACAATATGTACAATAGTAGTCCAATCTGTGAACAGCAGCACCATTCACAACAATATGTCTAATAGTAGTCCAATCTGTGAACAGCAGCACCATTCACAACAATATGTCCAATAGTAGTCCAATCTGTGAGAAGCAGCACCATTCACAACAAGATGTTCAATAGTAGTCCAACTGTGAACAGCAGCACCATTCACAACAATATGTCCAATATTAGTCCAATCTGTGAGCAGCAACATTCACAGCAATATGTCCAATAGTAGTCCAATCTGTGAACAGCAGCACCATTCACGACAATATGTCCAATAGTAGTCCAATCTGTGAACAGCAGTACCATTCACAACAATATGTCCAATAGTAGTCCAATCTGTGAACAGCAGCACCATTCACAACAATATGTCCAATACTAGTCCAATCTGTGAGAAGCAGCACCATTCACAACAATATGTCCAATACTAGTCCAACTGTGAACAGCAGCACCATTCACAACAAGATGTCCAATAGTGGTCCAATCTGTGAACAGCAGCACCATTCACAACAATATGTCCAATAGTAGTCCAATCTGTGAACAGCAGCACCATTCACAACAATATGTCCAATAGTGGTCCAATCTGTGAACAGCAGCACCATTCACAACAATATGTCCAATAGTAGTCCAATCTGTGAACAGCAGCACCATTCACAACAATATGTCCAATAGTAGTCCAATCTGTGAGAAGCAGCACCATTCACAACAAGATGTTCAATAGTAGTCCAACTGTGAACAGCAGCACCATTCACAACAAGATGTCCAATAGTGGTCCAATCTGTGAACAGCAGCACCATTCACAACAATATGTCCAATAGTAGTCCAATCTGTGAACAGCAGCACCATTCACAACAATATGACTAATAGTAGTCCAATCTGTGAGCAGCAGCACCATTCACAACAATATGTCCAATCGTAGTCCAATCTGTGAACAGCAGCACAATTCACAACAATATGTCCAATAGTAGTCCAATCAGTGAACAGCAGCACCATTCACAACAATATGTCCAATAGTAGTCCAATCTGCGAGCAGCACCATTCACAACAATATGTCCAATAGTAGTCCAATCTGTGATCAGCAACATTCACAGCAATATGTCCAATAGTAGTCCAATCTGTGAACAGCAGCACCATTCACAACAATATGTCCAACAGTAGTCCAATCTGTGAGCAGCAGCACCATTCACAACAATATGTCCAATAGTAGTCCAATCTGTGAACAGCAGCACCATTCACAACAATATGTCCAATAGTGGTCCAATCTGTGAACAGCAGCACCATTCACAACAATATGTCCAATAGTAGTCCAATCTGTGAACAGCAGCACCATTCACAACAATATGTCCAATAGTAGTCCAATCTGTGAACAGCAGCACCATTCACAACAAGATGTTCAATAGTAGTCCAACTGTGAACAGCAGCACCATTCACAACAATATGTCCAATATTAGTCCAATCTGTGAGCAGCAGCACCATTCACAACAAGATGACCAATAGTTGTCCAATCTGTGAACAGCAGCACCATTCACAACAATATGTCCAATAGTAGTCCAATCTGTGAACAGCAGCACCATTCACAACAATATGTCTAATAGTAGTCCAATCTGTGAGCAGCAGCACCATTCACAACAATATGTCCAATCGTAGTCCAATCTGTGAACAGCAGCAGCATTCACAACAATATGTCCAACAGTAGTCCAATCTGTGAGCAGCAGCACCATTCACAACAATATGTCCAATAGTAGTCCAATCTGTGCACAGCAGCACCATTCACAAAAATATGTCCAATAGTAGTCCAATCTGTGAACAGCAGCACCATTCAAAACAATATGTCCAATAGTAGTCCAATCTGTGAACAGCAGCACCATTCACAACAATATGTCCAATAGTAGTCCAATCTGTGAACAGCACCATTCACAACAATATGTCCAATAGTAGTCCAATCTGTGAACAGCAGCAACATTCACAACAATATGCCCAATAGTAGTCCAATCTGTGAGCAGCAACATTCACAGCAATATGTCCAATAGTAGTCCAATCGGTGAACAGCAGCACCGTTCACAACAATATGTCCAATAGTAGTCCAATCTGTGAACAGCAGCACCATTCACAACAATATGTCCAATAGTAGACCAATCTGTGAACAGCAGCACCATTCACAACAATATGTCCAATAGTAGTCCAATCTGTGAACAGCAGCACCATTCACAACAATATGTCTAATAGTAGTCCAATCTGTGAACAGCAGCACCATTCACAACAATATGTCCAATAGTAGTCCAATCTGTGAACAGCAGCACCATTCACAACAATATGTCCAATAGTAGTCCCATCTGTGAGTAGCAGCACCATTCATAACAATATGTCTAATCGTAGTCCAATCTGTGAACAGCAGCACCATTCACAACACTATGTCCAATCGTAGTCCAATCTGTGAACAGCAGCACCATTCACAACAATATGTACAATAGTAGTCCAATCTGTGAACAGCAGCACCATTCACAACAATATGTCTAATAGTAGTCCAATCTGTGAACAGCAGCACCATTCACAACAATATGTCCAATAGCAGTTAAATCTGTGAGAAGCAGCACCATTCACAACAAGATGTTCAATAGTAGTCCAACTGTGAACAGCAGCACCATTCACAACAATATGTCCAATATTAGTCCAATCTGTGAGCAGCAGCACCATTCACAACAAGATGACCAATAGTTTTCCAATCTGTGAACAGCAGCACCATTCACAACAATATGTCCAATAGTAGTCCAATCTGTGAACAGCAGCACCATTCACAACAATATGTCTAATAGTAGTCCAATCTGTGAGCAGCAGCACCATTCACAACAATATGTCCAATCGTAGTCCAATCTGTGAACAGCAGCACCATTCACAACAATATGTCCAACAGTAGTCCAATCTGTGAACAGCAGCACCATTCACAACAATATGTCCAATAGTAGTCCAATCTGTGAGCAGCACTATTCACAACAATATGTCCAATAGTAGTCCAATCTGTGAGCAGCAACATTCACAGCAATATGTCCAATAGTAGTCCAATCAGTGAACAGCAGCACCATTCACAACAATATGTCCAATAGTAGTCCAATCTGTGAGCAGCAGCACCATTCACAACAATATGTCCAATAGTAGTACAATCTGTGAACAGCAGCACCATTCAAAACAATATGTCCAATAGTAATCCAATCTGTGAACAGCAGCACCATTCACAACAATATGTCCAATAGTAGTCCAATCTGTGAACAGCACCATTCACAACAATATGTCCAATAGTAGTCCAATCTGTGAACAGCAGCACCATTCACAACAATATGTCCAATAGTAGTCCAATCTGTGAGCAGCAACATTCATGCAATATGTCCAATAGTAGTCCAATCTGTGAACAGCAGCACCATTCACAACAGTATGTCCAATAGTAGTCCAATCTGTGAACAGCAGCACCATTCACAACAATATGTCTAATATTAGTCCAATCTGTGAACAGCAGCACCATTCACAACAATATGTCCAATAGTAGTCCAATCTGTGAACAGCAGCACCATTCACAACAATATGTCCAATAGTAGTCCAATCTGTGAGTAGCAGCACCATTCATAACAATATGTCTCATCGTAGTCCAATCTGTGAACAGCAGCACCATTCACAACAATATGTCCAATCGTAGTCCAATCTGTGAACAGCAGCACCATTCACAACAATATGTCCAATAGTAGTCCAATCTGTGAACAGCAGCACCATTCACAACAATATGTCCAATAGTAGTCCAATCTGTGAGCAGCAACATTCACAGCAATATGTCCAATAGTAGTCCAATCAGTGAACAGCAGCACCATTCACAACAATATGTCCAATAGTAGTCCAATCTGTGAGCAGCAGCACCATTCACAACAATATGTCCAATAGTAGTCCAATCTGTGAACAGCAGCACCATTCACAACAATATGTCCAATAGTAGTCCAATCTGTGAACAGCAGCACCATTCAAAACAATATGTCCAATAGTAATCCAATCTGTGAACAGCAGCACCATTCACAACAATATGTCCAATAGTAGTCCAATCTGTGAACAGCACCATTCACAACAATATGTCCAATAGTAGTCCAATCTGTGAACAGCAGCACCATTCACAACAATATGTCCAATAGTAGTCCAATCTGTGAGCAGCAACATTCATGCAATATGTCCAATAGTAGTCCAATCTGTGAACAGCAGCACCATTCACAACAGTATGTCCAATAGTAGTCCAATCTGTGAACAGCAGCACCATTCACAACAATATGTCCAATAGTAGTCCAATCTGTGAACAGCAGCACCATTCACAACAATATGTCCAATAGTAGTCCAATCTGTGAACAGCAGCACCATTCACAACAATATGTTCAATAGTAGTCCAATCTGTGAACAGCAGCACCATTCACAACAATATGTCCAATAGTAGTCCAATCTGTGAACAGCAGCACCATTCACAACAATATGTCTAATATTAGTCCAATCTGTGAACAGCAGCACCATTCACAACAATATGTCCAATAGTAGTCCAATCTGTGAACAGCAGCACCATTCACAACAATATGTCCAATAGTAGTCCAATCTGTGAGTAGCAGCACCATTCATAACAATATGTCTCATCGTAGTCCAATCTGTGAACAGCAGCACCATTCACAACAATATGTCCAATCGTAGTCCAATCTGTGAACAGCAGCACCATTCACAACAATATGTCCAATAGTAGTCCAATCTGTGAACAGCAGCACCATTCACAACAATATGTCCAATAGTAGTCCAATCTGTGAACAGCAGCACCATTCACAACAATATGTCCAATAGTAGTCCAATCTGTGAACAGCAGCACCATTCACAACAATATGTCCAATAGTAGTCCAATCTGTGAACAGCACCATTCACAACAATATGTCCAATAGTAGTTCAATTTGTGAGCAGCAGCACCATTCACAACAATATGTCCAATAGTAGTTCAATCTGTGAGCAGCAGCACCATTCACAGCAATATGTCCAATAGTAGTCCTGTCTGTGAGCAACAGCACCATTCACAACAATATGTCCAATAGTAGTCCAATCTGTGAGCAGCAGCACCATTCACAGCAATATCTCCAACAGTAGTCCAATCTGTGAACAGCAGCACCATTCACAACAATATCTCCAACAGTAGTTCAATCTGTGAAGAGCAGCACCATTCACAACAATATGCCCAATAGTAGTCCAAACTGTGAACAGCAGCACCATTCACAACAATATCTCCAACAGCAGTTCAGTCTGTGAACAGCAGCACCATTCACAACAATATGTCCAATAGTAGTTCAATCTGTGAACAGCACCATTCACAACAATATGCCCTAAACAGTCCAATCTGTGAGCAGCAGCACCATTCACAACAATATCTCCAACAGCAGTTCAATCTGTGAACAGCCGCACCATTCACAACAATATGTCCAATAGTAGTCCAATCTGTGAACAGCACCATTCACAACAATATGTCCAATAGTAGTTCAATCTGAGAGCAGCAGCACCATTCACAACAATATGTCTAATAGTAGTCCAATCTGTGAACAGCACCATTCACAACAAAATTTCCAATAGTAGTCCAGTCTGTGAACAGCCGCACCATTCACAACAATATGTCCAATAGTAGTCCAATCTGTGAACAGCAGCACCATTCACAATAATATGTCTAATAGTAGTCCAATCTGTGAACAGCAGCACCATTCACAACAATATGTACAATAGTAGTCCAATCTGTGAACAGCAGCACCATTCACAACAATATGTCTAACAGTAATCCAATCTGTTTACAGCAGCACAATTCACAACAATATGTCCAATAGTAGTCCAATCTGTGAACAGCAGCACCATTCACAACAATATGTCCAACAGTAGTCCAATCTGTGAGCAGCAGCACCATTCACAACAATATGTCCAATACTAGTCCAATCTGTGAGAAGCAGCACCATTCACAACAAGATGTTCAATAGTAGTCCAACTGTGGACAGCAGCACCATTCACAACAATATGTCCAATATTAGTCCAATCTGTGAGCAGCAGCACCATTCACAACAAGATGTCCAATATTGGTCCAATCTGTGAACAGCAGCACCATTCACAACAATATGTCCAATAGTAGTCCAATCTGTGAACAGCAGCACCATTCACAACAATATGTCCAATAGTAGTCCAATCTGTGAGCAGCACCATTCACAACAATATGTCCAATAGTAGTCCAATCTGTGAGCAGCAACATTCACAGCAATATGTCCAATAGTAGTCCAATCTGTGAACAGCAGCACTATTCACAACAATATGTCCAATAGTAGTCCAATCTGTGAACAGCAGCACCATTCACAACAATATGTCCAATAGTAGTCCAATCTGTGAACAGCAGCACATTTCACAACAATATGTTCAATAGTAGTCCAATCTGTGAAAAGCAGCACCATTCACAACAATATGTCCAATAGTAGTACAATCTGTGAACAGCAGCACCATTCACAACAATATGTCTAATATTAGTCCAATCTGTGAACAGCAGCACCATTCACAACAATATGTTTAATAGTAGTCCAATCTGTGAACAGCAGCACCATTCACAACAATATGTCCAATAGTAGTCCAATCTGTGAGTAGCAGCACGATTCATAACAATATGTCTAATCGTAGTCCAATCTGTGAACAGCAGCACCATTCACAACAATATGTCCAATCGTAGTCCAATCTGTGAACAGCAGCACCATTCACAACAAGATATACAATAGTAGTCCAATCTGTGAACAGCAGCACCATTCACAACAATATGTCCAATAGTAGTCCAATCTGTGAACAGCAGCACCATTCACAACAATATGTCCAATAGTAGTCCAATCTGTGAACAGCAGCACCATTCACAACAATATGTCCAATAGTAGTCCAATCTGTGAACAGCACCATTCACAACAATATGTCCAATAGTAGTTCAATTTGTGTGCAGCAGCACCATTCACAACAATATGTCCAATAGTAGTTCAATCTGTGAGCAGCAGCACCATTCACAACAATATGTCCAATAGTAGTCCTGTCTGTGAGCAACAGCACCATTCACAACAATATGTCTAATAGTAGTCCAATCTGTGAACAGCCGCACCATTCACAACAATATGTCCAATAGTAGTCCAATCTGTGAACAGCAGCACCATTCACAACAATATGTCTAATAGTAGTCCAATCTGTGAAAAGCAGCACCATTCACAACAATATGTTCAATAGTAGTCCAATCTGTGAACAGCAGCACCATTCACAACAATATGTCTAACAGTTATCCAATCTGTGAACAGCAGCACCATTCACAACAATATGTCCAATAGTAGTCCAATCTGTGAACAGCAGCACCATTCACAACAATATGTCCAATAGTAGTCCAATCTGTGAGCAGCAGCACCATTCACAACAATATGTCCAATACTAGTCCAATCTGTGAGAAGCAGCACCATTCACAACAAGATGTTCAATAGTAGTCCAACTGTGTACAGCAGCACCATTCACAACAATATGTCCAATATTAGTCCAATCTGTGAGCAGCAGCACCATTCACAACAAGATGTCCAATATTGGTCCAATCTGTGAACAGCAGCACCATTCACAACAATATGTCCAATAGTAGTCCAATCTGTGAACAGCAGCACCATTCACAACAATATGTCCAATAGTAGTCCAATCTGTGTGCAGCACCATTCACAACAATATGTCCAATAGTAGTCCAATCTGTGAACAGCAGCACGATTCACAACAATATGTCCAATAGTAGTCCAATCTGTGAGTAGCAGCACCATTCATAACAATATGTCTAATCGTAGTCCAATCTGTGAACAGCAGCACCATTCACAACAATATGTCCAATCGTAGTCCAATCTGTGAACTGCAGCACCATTCACAACAATATGTACAATAGTAGTCCAATATGTGAACAGCAGCACCATTCACCACAATATGTCTAATAGTAGTCCAATCTGTGAACAGCAGCACCATTCACAACAATATGTTCAATAGTAGTCCAATCTGTGAGAAGCAGCACCATTCACAACAAGATGTTCAATAGTAGTCCAACTGTGAACAGCAGCACCATTCACAACAATATGTCCAATATTAGTCCAAACTGTGAGCAGCAACATTCACAACAATATGTCCAATAGTAGTCCAATCTGTGAACAGCAGCACCATTCACAACAATATGTCCAATAGTAGTCCAATCTGTGAGAAGCAGCACCATTCACAACAAGATGTTCAATAGTAGTCCAACTGTGAACAGCAGCACCATTCACAACAATATGTCCAATATTAGTCCAATCTGTGAGCAGCAGCACCATTCACAACAAGATGTCCAATAGTGGTCCAATCTGTGAATAGCAGCACCATTCACAACAATATGTCCAATAGTAGTCCAATCTGTGAACAGCAGCACCATTCACAACAATATGACTAATAGTAGTCCAATCTGTGAGCAGCAGCACCATTCACAACAATATGTCCATTCGTAGTCCAATCTGTGAACAGCAGCACAATTCACAACAATATGTCCAATAGTAGTCCAATCAGTGAACAGCAGCACCATTCACAACAATATGTCCAATAGTAGTCCAATCTGCGAGCAGCACCATTCACAACAATATGTCCAATAGTAGTCCAATCTGTGATCAGCAACATTCACAGCAATATGTCCAATAGTAGTCCAATCTGTGAACAGCAGCACCATTCACAACAATATGTCCAATAGTAGTCCAATCTGTGAGCAGCAGCACCATTCACAACAATATGTCCAATAGTAGTCCAATCTGTGAACAGCAGCACCATTCACAACAATATGTCCAATAGTGGTCCAATCTGTGAACAGCAGCACCATTCACAACAATATGTCCAATAGTAGTCCAATCTGTGAACAGCAGCACCATTCACAACAATATGTCCAATAGTAGTCCAATCTGTGAACAGCAGCACCATTCACAACAAGATGTTCAATAGTAGTCCAACTGTGAACAGCAGCACCATTCACAACAATATGTCCAATATTAGTCCAATCTGTGAGCAGCAGCACCATTCACAACAAGATGACCAATAGTTGTCCAATCTGTGAACAGCAGCACCATTCACAACAATATGTCCAATAGTAGTCCAATCTGTGAACAGCAGCACCATTCACAACAATATGTCTAATAGTAGTCCAATCTGTGAGCAGCAGCACCATTCACAACAATATGTCCAATCGTAGTCCAATCTGTGAACAGCAGCAGCATTCACAACAATATGTCCAACAGTAGTCCAATCTGTGAACAGCAGCACCATTCACAACAATATGTCCAATAGTAGTCCAATCTGTGAGCAGCACTATTCACAACAATATGTCCAATAGTAGTCCAATCTGTGAGCAGCAACATTCACAGCAATATGTCCAATAGTAGTCCAATCAGTGAACAGCAGCACCATTCACAACAATATGTCCAATAGTAGTCCAATCTGTGAGCAGCAGCACCATTCACAACAATATGTCCAATAGTAGTCCAATCTGTGCACAGCAGCACCATTCACACCAATATGTCCAATAGTAGTCCAATCTGTGAACAGCAGCACCATTCAAAACAATATGTCCAATAGTAGTCCAATCTGTGAACAGCAGCACCATTCACAACAATATGTCCAATAGTAGTCCAATCTGTGAACAGCACCATTCACAACAATATGTCCAATAGTAGTCCAATCTGTGAACAGCAGCAACATTCACAACAATATGCCCAATAGTAGTCCAATCTGTGAGCAGCAACATTCACAGCAATATGTCCAATAGTAGTCCAATCGGTGAACAGCAGCACCGTTCACAACAATATGTCTAATAGTAGTCCAATCTGTGAACAGCAGCACCATTCACAACAATATGTCCAATAGTAGTCCAATCTGTGAACAGCAGCACCATTCACAACAATATGTCCAATAGTAGTCCCATCTGTGAACAGCAGCACCATTCACAACAATATGTCCAATCGTAGTCCAATCTGTGAACAGCAGCACCATTCACAACAATATGTCCAATAGTAGTCCAATCTGTGAACAGCAGCACCATTCACAACAATATGTCCAATAGTAGTCCCATCTGTGAGTAGCAGCACCATTCATAACAATATGTCTAATCGTAGTCCAATCTGTGAACAGCAGCACCATTCACAACAATATGTCCAATCGTAGTCCAATCTGTGAACAGCAGCACCATTCACAACAATATGTCCAATAGTAGTCCAATCTGTGAACAGCACCATTCACAACAATATGTCCAATAGTAGTCCAATCTGTGAACAGCAGCAACATTCACAACAATATGCCCAATAGTAGTCCAATCTGTGAGCAGCAACATTCACAGCAATATGTCCAATAGTAGTCCAATCGGTGAACAGCAGCACCGTTCACAACAATATGTCTAATAGTAGTCCAATCTGTGAACAGCAGCACCATTCACAACAATATGTCCAATAGTAGTCCAATCTGTGAACAGCAGCACCATTCACAACAATATGTCCAATAGTAGTCCCATCTGTGAGTAGCAGCACCATTCATAACAATATGTCTAATCGTAGTCCAATCTGTGAACAGCAGCACCATTCACAACAATATGTCCAATATTAGTCCAATCTGTGAGCAGCAGCATCATTCACAACAAGATGACCAATAGTTTTCCAATCTGTGAACAGCAGCACCATTCACAACAATATGTCCAATAGTAGTCCAATCTGTGAACAGCAGCACCATTCACAACAATATGTCTAATAGTAGTCCAATCTGTGAGCAGCAGCACCATTCACAACAATATGTCCAATCGTAGTCCAATCTGTGAACAGCAGCACCATTCACAACAATATGTCCAACAGTAGTCCAATCTGTGAAAAGCAGCACCATTCACAACAATATGTCCAATAGTAGTCCAATCTGTGAGCAGCACTATTCACAACAATATGTCCAATAGTAGTCCAATCTGTGAGCAGCAACATTCACAGCAATATGTCCAATTGTAGTCCAATCAGTGAACAGCAGCACCATTAACAACAATATGTCCAATAGTAGTCCAATCTGTGAGCAGCAGCACCATTCACAACAATATGTCCAATAGTAGTCCAATCTGTGAACAGCATCACCATTCACAACAATATGTCCAATAGTAGTCCAATCTGTGAACAGCAGCACCATTCAAAACAATATGTCCAATAGTAGTCCAATCTGTGAACAGCAGCACCATTCACAACAATATGTCCAATAGTAGTCCAATCTGTGAACAGCACCATTCACAACAATATGTCCAATAGTAGTCCAATCTGTGAACAGCAGCACCATTCACAACAATATGTCCAATAGTAGTCCAATCTGTGAGCAGCAACATTCATGCAATATGTCCAATAGTAGTCCAATCTGTGAACAGCAGCACCATTCACAACAGTATGTCCAATAGTAGTCCAATCTGTGAACAGCAGCACCATTCACAACAATATGTCCAATAGTAGTCCAATCTGTGAACAGCAGCACCATTCACAACAATATGTCCAATAGTAGTCCAATCTGTGAACAGCAGCACCATTCACAACAATATGTTCAATAGTAGTCCAATCTGTGAACAGCAGCACCATTCACAACAATATGTCCAATAGTAGTCCAATCTGTGAACAGCAGCACCATTCACAACAATATGTCCAATAGTTGTCCAATCTGTGAACAGCAGCACCATTCACAACAATATGTCCAATAGTAGTCCAATCTGTGAACAGCACCATTCACAACAATATGTCCAATAGTAGTCCAATCTGTGAGCAGCACTATTCACAACAATATGTCCAATAGTAGTCCAATCTGTGAGCAGCAACATTCACAGCAATATGTCCAATTGTAGTCCAATCAGTGAACAGCAGCACCATTAACAACAATATGTCCAATAGTAGTCCAATCTGTGAGCAGCAGCACCATTCACAACAATATGTCCAATAGTAGTCCAATCTGTGAACAGCATCACCATTCACAACAATATGTCCAATAGTAGTCCAATCTGTGAACAGCAGCACCATTCAAAACAATATGTCCAATAGTAGTCCAATCTGTGAACAGCAGCACCATTCACAACAATATGTCCAATAGTAGTCCAATCTGTGAACAGCACCATTCACAACAATATGTCCAATAGTAGTCCAATCTGTGAACAGCAGCACCATTCACAACAATATGTCCAATAGTAGTCCAATCTGTGAGCAGCAACATTCATGCAATATGTCCAATAGTAGTCCAATCTGTGAACAGCAGCACCATTCACAACAGTATGTCCAATAGTAGTCCAATCTGTGAACAGCAGCACCATTCACAACAATATGTCCAATAGTAGTCCAATCTGTGAACAGCAGCACCATTCACAACAATATGTCCAATAGTAGTCCAATCTGTGAACAGCAGCACCATTCACAACAATATGTTCAATAGTAGTCCAATCTGTGAACAGCAGCACCATTCACAACAATATGTCCAATAGTAGTCCAATCTGTGAACAGCAGCACCATTCACAACAATATGTCTAATATTAGTCCAATCTGTGAACAGCAGCACCATTCACAACAATATGTCCAATAGTAGTCCAATCTGTGAACAGCAGCACCATTCACAACAATATGTCCAATAGTAGTCCAATCTGTGAGTAGCAGCACCATTCATAACAATATGTCTCATCGTAGTCCAATCTGTGAACAGCAGCACCATTCACAACAATATGTCCAATCGTAGTCCAATCTGTGAACAGCAGCACCATTCACAACAATATGTCCAATAGTAGTCCAATTTGTGAACAGCAGCACCATTCACAACAATATGTCCAATAGTAGTCCAATCTGTGAACAGCAGCACCATTCACAACAATATGTCCAATAGTAGTCCAATCTGTGAACAGCAGCACCATTCACAACAATATGTCCAATAGTAGTCCAATCTGTGAACAGCACCATTCACAACAATATGTCCAATAGTAGTTCAATTTGTGAGCAGCAGCACCATTCACAACAATATGTCCAATAGTAGTTCAATCTGTGAGCAGCAGCACCATTCACAGCAATATGTCCAATAGTAGTCCTGTCTGTGAGCAACAGCACCATTCACAACAATATGTCCAATAGTAGTCCAATCTGTGAGCAGCAGCACCATTCACAGCAATATGTCCAGTAGTACTTCAATCTGTGAGCAGCAGCACCATTCACAACAATATCTCCAACAGTAGTCCAATCTGTGAACAGCAGCACCATTCACAACAATATCTCCAACAGTAGTTCAATCTGTGAAGAGCAGCACCATTCACAACAATATGCCCAATAGTAGTCCAAACTGTGAACAGCAGCACCATTCACAACAATATCTCCAACAGCAGTTCAATCTGTGAACAGCAGCACCATTCACAACAATATGTCCAATAGTAGTCCAATCTGTGAACAGCACCATTCACAACAATATGTCCAATAGTAGTTCAATCTGAGAGCAGCAGCACCATTCACAACAATATGTCTAATAGTAGTCCAATCTGTGAACAGCACCATTCACAACAAAATGTCCAATAGTAGTCCAATCTGTGAACAGCCGCACCATTCACAACAATATGTCCAATAGTAGTCCAATCTGTGAACAGCAGCACCATTCACAACAATATGTCTAATAGTAGTCCAATCTGTGAACAGCAGCACCATTCACAACAATATGTACAATAGTAGTCCAATCTGTGAACAGCAGCACCATTCACAACAATATGTCTAACAGTAATCCAATCTGTTTACAGCAGCACCATTCACAACAATATGTCCAATAGTAGTCCAATCTGTGAACAGCAGCACCATTCACAACAATATGTCCAACAGTAGTCCAATCTGTGAGCAGCAGCACCATTCACAACAATATGTCCAATACTAGTCCAATCTGTGAGAAGCAGCACCATTCACAACAAGATGTTCAATAGTAGTCCAACTGTGGACAGCAGCACCATTCACAACAATATGTCCAATATTAGTCCAATCTGTGAGCAGCAGCACCATTCACAACAAGATGTCCAATATTGGTCCAATCTGTGAACAGCAGCACCATTCACAACAATATGTCCAATAGTAGTCCAATCTGTGAACAGCAGCACCATTCACAACAATATGTCCAATAGTAGTCCAATCTGTGAGCAGCACCATTCACAACAATATGTCCAATAGTAGTCCAATCTGTGAGCAGCAACATTCACAGCAATATGTCCAATAGTAGTCCAATCTGTGAACAGCAGCACCATTCACAACACTATGTCCAATAGTAGTCCTGTCTGTGAGCAACAGCACCATTCACAACAATATGTCCAATAGTAGTCCAATCTGTGAGCAGCAGCACCATTCACAGCAATATGTCCAGTAGTAGTCCAATCTGTGAGCAACAGCACCATTCACAACAATATATCCAATAGTATTTCAATCTGTGAGCAGCAGCACCATTCACAACAATATCTCCAACAGTAGTCCAATCTGTGAACAGCAGCACCACTCACAACAATATCTCCAACAGTAGTTCAATCTGTGAACAGCAGCACCATTCACAACAATATGCCCAATAGTCGTCCAAACTGTGAACAGCAGCACCATTCACAACAATATCTCCAACAGCAGTTCAATCTGTGAACAGCAGCACCATTCACAACAATATGTCCAATAGTAGTTCAATCTGTGAACAGCACCATTCACAACAATATGCCCAAAACAGTCCAATCTGTGAACAGCAGCACCATTCACAACAATATCTCCAACAGCAGTTCAATCTGTGAACAGCAGCACCATTCACAACAATATGTCCAATAGTAGTCCAATCTGTGAACAGCACCATTCACAACAATATGTCCAATAGTCGTCCAATCTGTGAGCAGCAGCACCAGTCACAACAATATGTCCAATAGTAGTTCAATCTGAGAGCAGCAGCACCATTCACAACAATATGTCTAATAGTAGTCCAATCTGTGAACAGCACCATTCACAACAATATGTCCAATGGTAGTCCAATCTGTGAACAGCCGCACCATTCACAACAATATGTCCAATAGTAGTCCAATCTGTGAACAGCAGCACCATTCACAACAATATGTCCAATAGTAGTCCAATCTGTGAGCAGCACCATTCACAACAATATCTCCAACAGTAGTCCAATCTGTGAACAGCAGCACCATTCACAACAATATCTCCAACAGAAGTTCAATCTGTGAACAGCAGCACCATTCACAACAATATGCCCAATAGTAGTCCAAACTGTGAACAGCAGCACCATTCACAACAATATCTCCAACAGCAGTTCAATCTGTGAACAGCAGCACCATTCACAACAATATGTCCAACAGTAGTTCAATCTGTGAACAGCACCATTCACAACAATATGCCCTAAACAGTCCAATCTGTGAACAGCAGCACCATTCACAACAATATCTCCAACAGCAGTTCAATCTGTGAACAGCAGCACCATTCACAACAATATGTCCAATAGTAGTCCAATCTGTGAACAGCACCATTCACAACAATATGTCCAATAGTAGGCCATTCTGTGAGCAGCAGCACCAGTCACAACAATATGTCCAATAGTAGTTCAATCTGAGAGCAGCAGCACCATTCACAACAATATGTCTAATAGTAGTCCAATCTGTGAACAGCACCATTCACAACAATATGTCCAATAGTAGTCCAATCTGTGAACAGCCGCACCATTCACAACAATATGTCCAATAGTAGTCCAATCTGTGAACAGCAGCACCATTCACAACAATATGTCTAATAGTAGTCCAATCTGTGAACAGCAGCACCATTCACAACCATATGTACAATAGTAGTCCTATCTGTGAACAGCAGCACCATTCACAACAATATGTCTAACAGTAATCCAATCTGTTTACAGCAGCACCATTCACAACAATATGTCCAATAGTAGTCCAATCTGTGAACAGCAGCACCATTCACAACAATATGTCCAACAGTAGTCCAATCTGTGAGCAGCAGCACCATTCACAACAATATGTCCAATACTAGTCCAATCTGTGAGAAGCAGCACCATTCACAACAAGATGTTCAATAGTAGTCCAACTGTGGACAGCAGCACCATTCACAACAATATGTCCAATATTAGTCCAATCTGTGAGCAGCAGCACCATTCACAACAAGATGTCCAATATTGGTCCAATTTGTGAACAGCAGCACCATTCACAACAATATGTCCAATAGTAGTCCAATCTGTGAACAGCAGCACCATTCACAACAATATGTCCAATAGTAGTCCAATCTGTGAGCAGCACCATTCACAAAAATATGTCCAATATTAGTCCAATCTGTGAGCAGCAACATTCACAGCAATATGTCCAATAGTAGTCCAATCTGTGAACAGCAGCACCATTCACAACAATATGTCCAATAGTAGTCCTGTCTGTGAGCAACAGCACCATTCACAACAATATGTCCAATAGTAGTCCAATCTGTGAGCAGCAGAACCATTCACAGCAATATGTCCAGTTTTAGTCCAATCTGTGAGCAACAGCACCATTCACAACAATATGTCCAATAGTACTTCAATCTGTGAGCAGCAGCACCATTCACAACAATATCTCCAACAGTAGTCCAATCTGTGAACAGCAGCACCATTCACAACAATATCTCCAATAGTAGTTCAATCTGTGAACAGCAGCACCATTCACAACAATATGCCCAATAGTAGTCCAAACTGTGAACAGCAGCACCATTCACAACAATATCTCCAACAGCAGTTCAATCTGTGAACAGCAGCACCATTCACAACAATATGTCCAATAGTAGTTCAATCTGTGAACAGCACCATTCACAACAATATGCCCAAAACAGTCCAATCTGTGAACAGCAGCACCATTCACAACAATATCTCCAACAGCAGTTCAATCTGTGAACAGCAGCACCATTCACAACAATATGTCCAATAGTAGTCCAATCTGTGAACAGCACCATTCACAGCAATATGTCCAATAGTCGTCCAATCTGTGAGCAGCAGCACCAGTCACAACAATATGTCCAATAGTAGTTCAATCTGAGAGCAGCAGCACCATTCACAACAATATGTCTAATAGTAGTCCAATCTGTGAACAGCACCATTCACAACAATATGTCCAATAGTAGTCCAATCTGTGAACAGCAGCACCATTCACAACAATATGTCCAATAGTAGTCCAATCTGTGAGCAGCACCATTCACAACAATATTTCCAATAGTAGTCCAATCAGTGAGCAGCAGCATTCACAGCAATATGTCCAATAGTAGTCCAATCAGTGAACAGCAGCACCATTCACAACAATATGTCCAATAGTAGTCCAATCTGTGAGCAGCAGCACCATTCACAACAATATGTCCAATAGTAGTCCAATCTGTGAACAGCAGCACCATTCACAACAATATGTCCAAAAGTAGTCCTATCTGTGAACAGGAGCACCATTCAAAACAATATGTCCAATAGTAGTCCAATCTGTGAACAGCAGCACCATTCACAACAATATGTCCAATTGTAGTCCAATCTGTGAACAGCACCATTCACAACAATTTGTCCAATAGTATTCCAATCTGTGAACAGCAGCACCATTCACAACAATATGTCTAACAGTAATCCAATCTGTTTACAGCAGCACCATTCACAACAATATGTCCAATAGTAGTCCAATCTGTGAACAGCAGCACCATTCACAACAATATGTCCAACAGTAGTCCAATCTGTGAGCAGCAGCACCATTCACAACAATATGTCCAATACTAGTCCAATCTGTGAGAAGCAGCACCATTCACAACAAGATGTTCAATAGTAGTCCAACTGTGGACAGCAGCACCATTCACAACAATATGTCCAATATTAGTCCAATCTGTGAGCAGCAGCACCATTCACAACAAGATGTCCAATATTGGTCCAATCTGTGAACAGCAGCACCATTCACAACAATATGTCCAATAGTAGTCCAATCTGTGAACAGCAGCACCATTCACAACAATATGTCCAATAGTAGTCCAATCTGTGAGCAGCACCATTCACAACAATATGTCCAATAGTAGTCCAATCTGTGAGCAGCAACATTCACAGCAATATGTCCAATAGTAGTCCAATCTGTGAACAGCAGCACCATTCACAACAATATGTCCAATAGTAGTCCTGTCTGTGAGCAACAGCACCATTCACAACAATATGTCCAATAGTAGTCCAATCTGTGAGCAGCAGCACCATTCACAGCAATATGTCCAGTTTTAGTCCAATCTGTGAGCAACAGCACCATTCACAACAATATGTCCATAGTACTTCAATCTGTGAGCAGCAGCACCATTCACAACAATATCTCCAACAGTAGTCCAATCTGTGAACAGCAGCACCATTCACAACAATATCTCCAATAGTAGTTCAATCTGTGAACAGCAGCACCATTCACAACAACATGCCCAATAGTAGTCCAAACTGTGAACAGCAGCACCATTCACAACAATATCTCCAACAGCAGTTCAATCTGTGAACAGCAGCACCATTCACAACAATATGTCCAATAGTAGTTCAATCTGTGAACACCACCATTCACAACAATATGCCCAAAACAGTCCAATCTGTGAACAGCAGCACCATTCACAACAATATCTCCAACAGCAGTTCAATCTGTGAACAGCAGCACCATTCACAACAATATTTCCAATAGTAGTCCAATCTGTGAACAGCACCATTCACAGCAATATGTCCAATAGTCGTCCAATCTGTGAGCAGCAGCACCAGTCACAACAATATGTCCAATAGTAGTTCAATCTGAGAGCAGCAGCACCATTCACAACAATATGTCTAATAGTAGTCCAATCTGTGAACAGCACCATTCACAACAATATGTCCAATAGTAGTCCAATCTGTGAACAGCCGCACCATTCACAACAATATGTCCAATAGTAGTCCAATCTGTGAACAGCAGCACCATTCACAACAATATGTCCAATAGTAGTCCAATCTGTGAGCAGCACCATTCACAACAATATTTCCAATAGTAGTCCAATCAGTGAGCAGCAGCATTCACAGCAATATGTCCAATAGTAGTCCAATCAGTGAACAGCAGCACCATTCACAACAATATGTCCAATAGTAGTCCACTCTGTGAGCAGCAGCACCATTCACAACAATATGTCCAATAGTAGTCCAATCTGTGAGTAGCGGCACCATTCATAACAATATGTCTAACCTTGTCCAATCTGTGAACAGCAGCACCATTCAAAACAATATGTCCAATAGTAGTCCAATCTGTGAACAGCAGCACCATTCACAACAATATGTCCAATCGTAGTCCAATCTGTGAACAGCAGCACCATTCACAACAATATGTACAATAGTAGTCCAATCTGTGAACAGCAGCACCATTCACAACAATATGTCCAATAGTAGTCCAATCTGTGAACAGCAGCACCATTCACAACAATATGTCCAATAGTAGTCCAATCTGTGAACAGCAGCACCATTCACAACAATATGTCCAATAGTAGTCCAATCTGTGAACAGCACCATTCACAACAATATGTCCAATAGTAGTTCAATTTGTGAGCAGCAGCACCATTCACAACAATATGTCCAATAGTAGTTCAATCTGTGAGCAGCACCATTCACAACAATGTGTCCAATAGTAGTCCTGTCTGTAAGCAACAGCACCATTCACAACAATATGTCCAATAGTAGTCCAATCTGTGAGCAGCAGCACCATTCACAGCAACATGTCCAGTAGTAGTCCAATCTGTGAGCAACAGCACCATTCACAACAATATGTCCAATAGTACTTCAATCTGTGAGCAGCAGCACCATTCACAACAATATCTCCAACAGTAGTCCAATCTGTGAACAGCAGCACCATTCACAACAATATCTCCAACAGTAGTTCAATCTGTGAACAGCAGCACCATTCACAACAATATGACCAATAGTAGTCCAAACTGTGAACAGCAGCACCATTCACAACAATATCTCCAACAGCAGTTCAATCTGTGAACAGCAGCACCATTCACAACAATATGTCCAATAGTAGTCCAATCTGTGAACAGCAGCACCATTCACAACAATATCTCCAACAGCAGTTCAATCTGTGAACAGCAGCACCATTCACAACAATATGTCCAATAGTAGTCCAATCTGTGAACAGCCGCACCATTCACAACAATATGTCCAATAGTAGTCCAATCTGTGAACAGCAGCACCATTCACAACAATATGTCTAATAGTAGTCCAATCTGTGAACAGCAGCACCATTCACAACAATATGTTCAATAGTAGTCCAATCTGTGAAAAGCAGCACCATTCACAACAATATGTCTAACAGTAATCCAATCTGTGAACAGCAGCACCATTCACAACAATATGTCCAATAGTAGTCCAATCTGTGAACAGCAGCACCATTCACAACAATATGTCCAATAGTAGTCCAATCTGTGAGCAGCAGCACCATTCACAACAATATGTCCAATACTAGTCCAATCTGTGAGAAGCAGCACCATTCACAACAAGATGTTCAATAGTACTCCAACTGTGAGCAGCAGCACCATTCACAACAAGATGTCCAATATTGGTCCAATCTGTGAACAGCAGCACCATTGACAACAATATGTCCAATAGTAGTCCAATCTGTGAACAGCAGCACCATTCACAACAATATGTCCAATAGTAGTCCAATCTGTGAGCAGCACCATTCACAACAATATGTCCAATAGTAGTCCAATCTGTGAGCAGCAACATTCACAGCAATATGTCCAATTGTAGTCCAATCTGTGAACAGCAGCACCATTCACAACAATATGTCCAATAGTAGTCCTGTCTGTGAGCAACAGAACCATTCACAACAATATGTCCAATAGTAGTCCAATCTGTGAGCAGCAGCACCATTCACAGCAATATGTCCAGTAGTAGTCCAATCTGTGAGCAACAGCACCATTCACAACAATATGACCAATAGTACTTCAATCTGTGAGCAGCAGCACCATTCACAACAATATCTCCAACAGTAGTCCAATCTGTGAACAGCAGCACCATTCACAACAATATCTCCAACAGTAATTCAATCTGTGAACAGCAGCACCATTCACAACAATATGTCCAATAGTAGTCCAATCTGTGAGCAGCAGCACCATTCACAGCAATATGTCCAGTAGTAGTCCAATCTGTGAGCAACAGCACCATTCACAACAATATGTCCAATAGTAGTCCAAACTGTGAACAGCAGCACCATTCACAAAAATATCTCCAACAGCAGTTCAATCTGTGAACAGCAGCACCATTCACAACAATATGTCCAATAGTAGTTCAATCTGTGAACAGCACCATTCACAACAATATGCCCAAAACAGTCCAATCTGTGAACAGCAGCACCATTCACAACAATATCTCCAACAGCAGTTCAATCTGTGAACAGCAGCACCATTCACAACAATATGTCCAATAGTAGTCCAATCTGTGAACAGCACCATTCACAACAATATGTCCAACAGTAGTCCAATCTGTGAGCAGCAGCACCAGTCACAACAATATGTCCAGTAGTAGTTCAATCTGAGAGCAGCAGCACCATTCACAACAATATGTCTAATAGTAGTCCAATCTGTGAACAGCACCATTCACAACAATATGTCCAATAGTAGTCCAATCTGTGAACAGCCGCACCATTCACAACAATATGTCCAATAGTAGTCCAATCTGTGAACAGCAGCACCATTTACAACAATATGTCCAATGGTAGTCCAATCTGTGAACAGCAGCACCATTCACAACAATATGTCCAATTGTAGTCCAATCTGTGAACAGCAGCACCATTCACAACAATATGTCTAATAGTAGTCCAATCTGTGAACAGCAGCACCATTCACAACAATATGTCCAATAGTAGTCCAATCTGTGAACAGCAGCACCATTCACAACAATATGTCCAATAGTAGTCCAATCTGTGAGTAGCAGCACCATTCATAACAATATGTCTAATCGTAGTCCAATCTGTGAACAGCAGCACCATTCACAACAATATGTCCAATAGTAGTCCAATCTGTGAACAGCAGCAACATTCACAACAATATGTACAATTGTAGTGCAATCTGTGAACAGCAGCACCATTCACAACAATATGTCTAATAGTAGTCCAATCTGTGAACAGCAGCACCATTCACAACAATATGTCCAATAGTAGTCAAATCTGTGAGAAGCAGCACCATTCACAACAAGATGTTCAATAGTAGTCCAACTGTGAACAGCAGCACCATTCACAACAATATGTCCAATATTAGTCCAATCTGTGAGCAGCAGCACCATTCACAACAAGATGTCCAATACTCGTCCAATCTGTGAACAGCAGCACCATTCACAACAATATGTCCAATAGTAGTCCAATCTGTGAACAGCAGCACCATTCACAACAATATGTCTAATAGTAGTCCAATCTGTGAGCAGCAGCACCATTCACAACAATATGTCCAATCGTATTCCAATCTGTGAACAGCAGCACCATTCACAACAATATGTCCAACAGTAGTCCAATCTGTGAACAGCATCACCATTCAAAACAATATGTCCAATAGTAGTCCAATCTGTGAACAGCAGCACCATTAACAACAATATGTCCAATAGTAGTCCAATCTGTGAACAGCAGCACCATTCACAACAATATGTCCAATAGTAGTCCAATCTGTGAACAGCACCATTCACAACAATATGTCCAATAGTAGTTCAATTTGTGAGCAGCAGCACCATTCACAACAATATGTCCAATAGTAGTTCAATCTGTGAGCAGCACCATTCACAACAATATGTCCAATAGTAGTCCTGTCTGTAAGCAACAGCACCATTCACAACAATATGTCCAATAGTAGTCCAATCTGTGAGCAGCAGCACCATTCACAGCAATATGTCCAGTAGTAGTCCAATCTGTGAGCAACAGCACCATTCACAACAATATGTCCAATAGTACATCAATCTGTGAGCAGCAGCACCATTCACAACAATATCTCCAACAGTAGTCCAATCTGTGAACAGCAGCACCATTCACAACAATATCTCCAACAGTAGTTCAATCTGTGAACAGCAGCACCATTCACAACAATATGACCAATAGTAGTCCAAACTGTGAACAGCAGCACCATTCACAACAATATCTCCAACAGCAGTTCAATCTGTGAACAGCAGCACCATTCACAACAATATGTCCAATAGTAGTCCAATCTGTGAACAGCAGCACCATTCACAACAATATCTCCAACAGCAGTTCAATCTGTGAACAGCAGCACCATTCACAACAATATGTCCAATAGTAGTCCAATCTGTGAACAGCCGCACCATTCACAACAATATGTCCAATAGTAGTCCAATCTGTGAACAGCAGCACCATTCACAACAATATGTCTAATAGTAGTCCAATCTGTGAACAGCAGCACCATTCACAACAATATGTTCAATAGTAGTCCAATCTGTGAAAAGCGGCACCATTCACAACAATATGTCTAACAGTAATCCAATCTGTGAACAGCAGCACCATTCACAACAATATGTCCAATAGTAGTCCAATCTGTGAACAGCAGCACCATTCACAACAATATGTCCAATAGTAGTCCAATCTGTGAGCAGCAGCACCATTCACAACAATATGTCCAATACTAGTCCAATCTGTGAGAAGCAGCACCATTCACAACAAGATGTTCAATAGTAGTCCAACTGTGAGCAGCAGCACCATTCACAACAAGATGCCCAATATTGGTCCAATCTGTGAACAGCAGCACCATTCACAACAATATGTCCAATAGTAGTCCAATCTGTGAACAGCAGCACCATTCACAACAATATGTCCAATAGTAGTCCAATCTGTGAGCAGCACCATTCACAACAATATGTCCAATAGTAGTCCAATCTGTGAGCAGCAACATTCACAGCAATATGTCCAATTGTAGTCCAATCTGTGAACAGCAGCACCATTCACAACAATATGTCCAATAGTAGTCCTGTCTGTGAGCAACAGAACCATTCACAACAATATGTCCAATAGTAGTCCAATCTGTGAGCAGCAGCACCATTCACAGCAATATGTCCAGTAGTAGTCCAATCTGTGAGCAACAGCACCATTCACAACAATATGTCCAATAGTACTTCAATCTGTGAGCAGCAGCACCATTCACAACAATATCTCCAACAGTAGTCCAATCTGTGAACAGCAGCACCATTCACAACAATATCTCCAACAGTAATTCAATCTGTGAACAGCAGCACCATTCACAACAATATGTCCAATAGTAGTCCAATCTGTGAGCAGCAGCACCATTCACAGCAATATGTCCAGTAGTAGTCCAATCTGTGAGCAACAGCACCATTCACAACAATATGTCCAATAGTAGTCCAAACTGTGAACAGCAGCACCATTCACAACAATATGTCCAATAGTAGTTCAATCTGTGAACAGCACCATTCACAACAATATGCCCAAAACAGTCCAATCTGTGAACAGCAGCACCATTCACAACAATATCTCCAACAGCAGTTCAATCTGTGAACAGCAGCACCATTCACAACAATATGTCCAATAGTAGTCCAATCTGTGAACAGCACCATTCACAACAATATGTCCAATAGTAGTCCAATCTGTGAGCAGCAGCACCAGTCACAACAATATGTCCAATAGTAGTTCAATCTGAGAGCAGCAGCACCATTCACAACAATATGTCTAATAGTAGTCCAATCTGTGAACAGCACCATTCACAACAATATGTCCAATAGTAGTCCAATCTGTGAACAGCCGCACCATTCACAACAATATGTCCAATAGTAGTCCAATCTGTGAACAGCAGCACCATTTACAACAATATGTCCAATAGTAGTCCAATCTGTGAACAGCAGCACCATTCACAACAATATGTCCAATTGTAGTCCAATCTGTGAACAGCAGCACCATTCACAACAATATGTCTAATAGTAGTCCAATCTGTGAACAGCAGCACCATTCACAACAATATGTCCAATAGTAGTCCAATCTGTGAACAGCAGCACCATTCACAACAATATGTCCAATAGTAGTCCAATCTGTGAGTAGCAGCACCATTCATAACAATATGTCTAATCGTAGTCCAATCTGTGAACAGCAGCACCATTCACAACAATATGTCCAATAGTAGTCCAATCTGTGAACAGCAGCAACATTCACAACAATATGTACAATTGTAGTCCAATCTGTGAACAGCAGCACCATTCACAACAATATGTCTAATAGTAGTCCAATCTGTGAACAGCAGCACCATTCACAACAATATGTCCAATAGTAGTCAAATCTGTGAGAAGCAGCACCATTCACAACAAGATGTTCAATAGTAGTCCAACTGTGAACAGCAGCACCATTCACAACAATATGTCCAATATTAGTCCAATCTGTGAGCAGCAGCACCATTCACAACAAGATGTCCAATAGTCGTCCAATCTGTGAACAGCAGCACCATTCACAACAATATGTCCAATAGTAGTCCAATCTGTGAACAGCAGCACCATTCACAACAATATGTCTAATAGTAGTCCAATCTGTGAGCAGCAGCACCATTCACAACAATATGTCCAATCGTAGTCCAATCTGTGAACAGCAGCACCATTCACAACAATATGTCCAACAGTAGTCCAATCTGTGAACAGCAGCACCATTCACAACAATATGTCCAATAGTAGTCCAATCTGTGAGCAGCACTATTCACAACAATATGTCCAATAGTAGTCCAATCTGTGAGCAGCAACATTCACAGCAATATGTCCAATAGTAGTCCAATCAGTGAACAGCAGCACCATTCACAACAATATGTCCAATAGTAGTCCAATCTGTGAGCAGCAGCACCATTCACAACAATATGTCCAATAGTAGTCCAATCTGTGAACAGCAGCACCATTCACAACAATATGTCCAATAGTAGTCCAATCTGTGAACAGCATCACCATTCAAAACAATATGTCCAATAGTAGTCCAATCTGTGAACAGCAGCACCATTCACAACAATATGTCCAATAGTAGTCCAATCTGTGAACAGCAGCACCATTCACAACAATATGTTCAATAGTAGTCCAATCTGTGAACAGCAGCACCATTCACAACAATATGTCCAATAGTAGTCCAATCTGTGAACAGCAGCACCATTCACAACAATATGTCGAATATTAGTCCAATCTGTGAGCAGCAGCACCATTCACAACAATATGTCCAATAGTAGTCCAATCTGTGAACAGCAGCACCATTCACAACAATATGTCCAATAGTAGTCCAATCTGTGAGTAGCAGCACCATTCATAACAATATGTCTAATCGTAGTCCAATCTGTGAACAGCAGCACCATTCACAACAATATGTCCAATCGTAGTCCAATCTGTGAACAGCAGCACCATTCACAACAATATGTCCAATAGTAGTCCAATCTGTGAACAGCAGCACCATTCACAACAATATGTCCAATAGTAGTGCAATCTGTGAACAGCAGCACCATTCACAACAATATGTCCAATAGTAGTCCAATCTGTGAACAGCAGCACCATTCACAACAATATGTCCAATTGTAGTCCAATCTGTGAACAGCACCATTCACAACAATATGTCCAATAGTAGTTCAATTTGTGAGCAGCAGCACCATTCACAACAATATGTCCAATAGTAGTTCAATCTGTGAGCAGCAGCACCATTCACAGCAATATGTCCAATAGTAGTCCAATCTGTGAGCAGCAGCACCATTCACAGCAATATGTCCAGTAGTACTTCAATCTGTGAGCAGCAGCACCATTCACAACAATATCTCCAACAGTAGTCCAATCTGTGAACAGCAGCACCATTCACAACAATTTCTCCAACAGTAGTTCAATCTGTGAACAGCAGCACCATTCACAACAATATGCCCAATAGTAGTCCAAACTGTGAACAGCAGCACCATTCACAACAATATCTCCAACAGCAGTTCAATCTGTGAACAGCAGCACCATTCACAACAATATGTCCAATAGTAGTTCAATCTGTGAACAGCACCATTCACAACAATATGCCCTAAACAGTCCAATCTGTGAACAGCAGCACCATTCACAACAATATCTCCAACAGCAGCTCAATCTGTGAACAGCAGCATCATTCACAACAATATGTCCAATAGTAGTCCAATCTGTGAACAGCACCATTCACAACAATATGTCCAATAGTAGTCCAATCTGTGAGCAGCAGCACCAGTCACAACAATATGTCCAATAGTAGTTCAATCTGAGAGCAGCAGCACCATTCACAACAATATGTCTAATAGTAGTCCAATCTGTGAACAGCACCATTCACAACAATATGTCCAATAGTAGTCCAATCTGTGAACAGCCGCACCATTCACAACAATATGTCCAATAGTAGTCCAATCTGTGAACAGCAGCACCATTCACAACAATATGTCTAATAGTAGTCCAATCTGTGAACAGCAGCACCATTCACAACAATATGTTCAATAGTAGTCCAATCTGTGAACAGCAGCACCATTCACAACAATATGTCTAACAGTAATCCAATCTGTTTACAGCAGCACCATTCACAACAATATGTCCAATAGTAGTCCAATCTGTGAACAGCAGCACCATTCACAACAATATGTCCAATAGTAGTCCAATCTGTGAACAGCAGCACCATTCACAACAATATGTCCAATTGTAGTCCAATCTGTGAACAGCACCATTCACAACAATATGTCCAATAGTAGTTCAATTTGTGAGCAGCAGCACCATTCACAACAATATGTCCAATAGTAGTTCAATCTGTGAGCAGCAGCACCATTCACAGCAATATGTCCAATAGTAGTCCAATCTGTGAGCAGCAGCACCATTCACAGCAATATGTCCAGTAGTACTTCAATCTGTGAGCAGCAGCACCATTCACAACAATATCTCCAACAGTAGTCCAATCTGTGAACAGCAGCACCATTCACAACAATTTCTCCAACAGTAGTTCAATCTGTGAACAGCAGCACCATTCACAACAATATGCCCAATAGTAGTCCAAACTGTGAACAGCAGCACCATTCACAACAATATCTCCAACAGCAGTTCAATCTGTGAACAGCAGCACCATTCACAACAATATGTCCAATAGTAGTTCAATCTGTGAACAGCACCATTCACAACAATATGCCCTAAACAGTCCAATCTGTGAACAGCAGCACCATTCACAACAATATCTCCAACAGCAGCTCAATCTGTGAACAGCAGCACCATTCACAACAATATGTCCAATAGTAGTCCAATCTGTGAACAGCACCATTCACAACAATATGTCCAATAATAGTCCAATCTGTGAGCAGCAGCACCAGTCACAACAATATGTCCAATAGTAGTTCAATTTGAGAGCAGCAGCACCATTCACAACAATATGTCTAATAGTAGTCCAATCTGTGAACAGCACCATTCACAACAATATGTCCAATAGTAGTCCAATCTGTGAACAGCCGCACCATTCACAACAATATGTCCAATAGTAGTCCAATCTGTGAACAGCAGCACCATTCACAACAATATGTCTAATAGTAGTCCAATCTGTGAACAGCAGCACCATTCACAACAATATGTTCAATAGTAGTCCAATCTGTGAACAGCAGCACCATTCACAACAATATGTCTAACAGTAATCCAATCTGTTTACAGCAGCACCATTCACAACAATATGTCCAATAGTAGTCCAATCTGTGAACAGCAGCACCATTCACAACAATATCTCCAACAGTAGTCCAATCTGTGAGCAGCAGCACCATTCACAACAATATGTCCAATACTAGTCCAATCTGTGAGAAGCAGCACCATTCACAACAAGATGTCCAATATTGGTCCAATCTGTGAACAGCAGCACCATTCACAACAATATGTCCAATAGTAGTCCAATCTGTGAACAGCAGCACCATTCACAGCAATATGTACAGTAGTAGTCCAATCTGTGAGCAACAGCACCATTCACAACAATATGTCCAATAGTACTTCAATCTGTGAGCAGCAGCACCATTCACAACAATATCTCCAACAGTAGTCCAATCAATCTGTGAACAGCAGCACCATTCACAACAATATCTCCAACAGTAGTTCAATCTGTGAACAGCAGCACCATTCACAACAATATGCCCAATAGTAGTCCAAACTGTGAACAGCAGCACCATTCACAACAATATCTCCAACAGCAGTTCAATCTGTGAACAGCAGCACCATTCACAACAATATGTCCAATAGTAGTTCAATCTGTGAACAGCACCATTCACAACAATATGCCCAAAACAGTCCAATCTGTGAACAGCAGCACCATTCACAACAATATCTCCAACAGCAGTTCAATCTGTGAACAGCAGCACCATTCACAACAATGTGTCCAATAGTAGTCCAATCTGTGAACAGCACCATTCACAACAATATGTCCAATAGTCGTCCAATCTGTGAGCAGCAGCACCAGTCACAACAATATGTCCAATAGTAGTTCAATCTGAGAGCAGCAGCACCATTCACAACAATATGTCTAATAGTAGTCCAATCTGTGAACAGCACCATTCACAACAATATGTCCAATAGTAGTCCAATCTGTGAACAGCCGCACCATTCGCAACAATATGTCCAATAGTAGTCCAATCTGTGAACAGCAGCACCATTCACAACAATATGTCCAATAGTAGTCCAATCTGTGAGCAGCACCATTCACAACAATATGTCCAATAGTAGTCCAATCTGTGAGCAGCAACATTCACAGCAATATGTCCAATAGTAGTCCAATCAGTGAACAGCAGCACCATTCACAACAATATATCCAATAGTATTCCAATCTGTGAGCAGCAGCACCATTCACAACAATATGTCCAATAGTAGTCCAATCTGTGAACAGCAGCACCATTCACAGCAATATGTCCAACAGTAGTCCAATCTGTGAACAGGAGCACCATTCAAAACAATATGTCCAATAGTAGTCCAATCTGTGAACAGCAGCACCATTCACAACAATATGTCCAATTGTAGTCCAATCTGTGAACAGCACCATTCACAACAATATGTCCAATAGTAGTCCAATCTGTGAACAGCAGCACCATTCACAACAATATGTCCAATAGTAGTCCAATCTGTGAGCAGCAACATTCACAGCAATATGTCCAATAGTAGTCCAATTTGTGAGTAGCAGCACCATTCATAACAATATGTCTAATCGTAGTCCAATCTGTGAACAGCAGCACCATTCACAACAATATGTCCAATAGTAGTCCAATCTCTGAACAGCAGCACCATTCACAACAATATGTACAATAGTAGTCCAATCTGTGAACAGCAGCACCATTCACAACAATATGTCCAATAGTAGTCCAATCTGTGAACAGCAGCACCATTCACAACAATATGTCCAATAGTAGTTCCATTTGTGAGCAGCAGCACCATTCACAACAATATGTCCAATAGTAGTCCAATCTGTGAGCAGCAGCACCATTCACAACAATATGTCCAATAGTAGTCCTGTCTGTGAGCAACAGCACCATTCACAACAATATGTCCAATAGTAGTCCAATCTGTGAGCAGCAGCACCATTCACAGCAATATGTCCAGTAGTAGTCCAATCTGTGAACAGGAGCACCATTCAAAACAATATGTCCAATTGTAGTCCAATCTGTGAACAGCACCATTCAAAACAATATGTCCAATAGTAGTCCAATCTGTGAACAGCAGCACCATTCACAACAATATGTCCAATAGTAGTCCAATCTGTGAGCAGCAACATTCACAGCAATATGTCCAATAGTAGTCCAATCTGTGAGTAGCAGCACCATTCATAACAATATGTCTAATCGTAGTCCAATCTGTGAACAGCAGCACCATTCACAACAATATGTCCAATAGTAGTCCAATCTGTGAACAGCAGCACCATTCACAACAATATGTACAAAAGTAGTCCAATCTGTGAACAGCAGCACCATTCACAACAATATGTCCAATAGTAGTCCAATCTGTGAACAGCAGCACCATTCACAACAATATGTCCAATAGTAGTCCAATCTGTGAACAGCAGCACCATTCACAACAATATGTCCAATAGTAGTCCAATCTGTGAACAGCACCATTCACAACAATATGTCCAATAGTAGTTCAATTTGTGAGCAGCAGCACCATTCACAACAATATGTCCAATAGTAGTCCAGTCTGTGAGCAGCAGCACCATTCACAACAATATGTCCAATAGTAGTCCTGTCTGTGAGCAACAGCACCATTCACAACAATATGTCCAATAGTAGTCCAATCTGTGAGCAGCAGCACCATTCACAGCAATATGTCCAGTAGTAGTCCAATCTGTGAGCAACAGCACCATTCACAACAATATGTCCAATAGTACTTCAATCTGTGAGCAGCAGCACCATTCACAACAATATCTCCAACAGTAGTCCAATCTGTGAACAGCAGCACCGTTCACAACAATATTTCCAACAGTAGTTCAATCTGTGAACAGCAGCACCATTCACAACAATATGCCCAATAGTAGTCCAAACTGTGAACAGAAGCACCATTCACAACAATATCTCCAACAGCAGTTCAATCTGTGAACAGAAGCACCATTCACAACAATATGTCCAATAGGAGTCCAATCTGCGAACAGCACCATTCACAACAATATGTCCAATAGTAGTCCAATCTGTGAGCAGCAACATTCACAGCAATATGTCCAATAGTAGTCCAATCATTGAACAGCAGCACCATTCACAACAATATGTACAATAGTAGTCCAATCTGTGAACAGCAGCACCATTCAAAACAATATGTCCAATAGTAGTCCAATCTGTGAACAGCAGCACCATTCACAACAATATGTCCAATTGTAGTCCAATCTGTGAACAGCACCATTCACAACAATATGTCCAATAGTAGTCCAATCTGTGAACAGCAGCACCATTCACAACAATATGTCCAATAGTAGTCCTGTCTGTGAGCAACAGCACCATTCACAACAATATGTCCAATAGTAGTCCAATCTGTGAGCAGCAGCACCATTCACAGCAATATGTCCAGTAGTAGTCCAATCTGTGAGCAACAGCACCATTCACAACAATATGTCCAATAGTACTTCAATCTGTGAGCAGCAGCACCATTCACAACAATATCTCCAACAGTAGTCCAATCTGTGAACAGCAGCACCATTCACAACAATATCTCCAACAGTAGTTCAATCTGTGAACAGCAGCACCATTCACAACAATATGCCCAATAGTAGTCCAAACTGTGAACAGCAGCACCATTCACAACAATATCTCCAACAGCAGTTCAATCTGTGAACAGCAGCACCATTCACAACAATATGTCCAATAGTAGTTCAATCTGTGAACAGCACCATTCACAACAATATGCACAAAACAGTCCAATCTGTGAACAGCAGCACCATTCACAACAATATCTCCAACAGCAGTTCAATCTGTGAACAGAAGCACCATTCACAACAATATGTCCAATAGGAGTCCAATCTGTGAACAGCACCATTCACAACAATATGTCCAATAGTAGTCCAATCTGTGAGCAGCAACATTCACAGCAATATGTCCAATAGTAGTCCAATCATTGAACAGCAGCACCATTCACAACAATATTACAATAGTAGTCCAATCTGTGAACAGCAGCACCATTCAAAACAATATGTCCAATAGTAGTCCAATCTGTGAACAGCAGCACCATTCACAACAATATGTCCAATTGTAGTCCAATCTGTGAACAGCACCATTCACAACAATATGTCCAATAGTAGTCCAATCTGTGAACAGCAGCACCATTCACAACAATATGTCCAATAGTAGTCCAATCTGTGAGCAGCAACATTCACAGCAATATGTCCAATAGTAGTCCAATCTGTGAACAGCAGCACCATTCACAACAGTATGTCCAATAGTAGTCCAATCTGTGAACAGCAGCACTATTCACAACAATATGTCCAATAGTAGTCCAATCTGTGAACAGCAGCACCATTCACAACAATATGTCCAATAGTAGTCCAATCTGTGAACAGCAGCACCATTCACAACAATATGTTCAATAGTAGTCCAATCTGTGAAAAGCAGCACCATTCACAACAATATGTCCAATAGTAGTCCAATCTGTGAAAAGCAGCACCATTCACAACAATATGTCTAATATTAGTCCAATCTGTGAACAGCAGCACCATTCACAACAATATGTCCAATAGTAGTCCAATCTGTGAACAGCAGCAGCATTCACAACAATATGTCCAATAGTAGTCCAATCTGTGAGTAGCAGCACGATTCACAACAATATGTCCAATAGTAGTCCAATCTGTGAACAGCACCATTCACAACAATATGTCCAATAGTAGTTCAATTTGTGAGCAGCAGCACCATTCACAACAATATGTCCAATAGTAGTTCAATCTGTGAGCAGCAGCACCATTCACAACAATATGTCCAATAGTAGTCCTGTCTGTGAGCAACAGCACCATTCACAACAATATGTCCAATAGTAGTCCTGTCTGTGAGCAACAGCACCATTCACAACAATATGTCCAATAGTAGTCCAATCTGTGAGCAGCAGAACCATTCACAGCAATATGTCCAGTAGTAGTCCAATCTGTGAGCAACAGCACCATTCACAACAATATGTCCAATAGTACTTCAATCTGTGAGCAGCAGCACCATTCACAACAATATCTCCAACAGTAGTCCAATCTGTGAACAGCAGCACCATTCACAACAATATCTCCAACAGTAGTTCAATCTGTGAACAGCAGCACCATTCACAACAATATGCCCAATAGTTGTCCAAACTGTGAACAGCAGCACCATTCACAACAATATCTCCAACAGCAGTTCAATCTGTGAACAGCAGCACCATTCACAACAATATGTCCAATAGTAGTTCAATCTGTGAACAGCACCATTCACAACAATATGCCCAAAACAGTCCAATCTGTGAACAGCAGCACCATTCACAACAATATCTCCAACAGCAGTTCAATCTGTGAACAGCAGCACCATTCACAACAATATGTCCAATAGGAGTCCAATCTGTGAACAGCACCATTCACAACAATATGTCCAATAGTAGTCCAATCTGTGAGCAGCAACATTCACAGCAATATGTCCAATAGTAGTCCAATCATTGAACAGCAGCACCATTCACAACAATATGTCCAATAGTAGTCCAATCTGTGAACAGCAGCACCATTCAAAACAATATGTCCAATAGTAGTCCAATCTGTGAACAGCAGCACCATTCACAACAATATGTCCAATTGTAGTCCAATCTGTGAACAGCACCATTCACAACAATATGTCCAATAGTAGTCCAATCTGTGAGCAACAGCACCATTCACAACAATATGTCCAATAGTACTTCAATCTGTGAGCAGCAGCACCATTCACAACAATATCTCCAACAGTAGTCCAATCTGTGAACAGCAGCACCATTCACAACAATATCTCCAACAGTAATTCAATCTGTGAACAGCAGCACCATTCACAACAATATGTCCAATAGTAGTCCAATCTGTGAGCAGCAGCACCATTCACAGCAATATGTCCAGTAGTAGTCCAATCTGTGAGCAACAGCACCATTCACAACAATATGTCCAATAGTAGTCCAAACTGTGAACAGCAGCACCATTCACAACAATATCTCCAACAGCAGTTCAATCTGTGAACAGCAGCACCATTCACAACAATATGTCCAATAGTAGTCCAATCTGTGAACAGCACCATTCACAACAATATGTCCAATAGTAGTCCAATCTGTGAGCAGCAGCACCAGTCACAACAATATGTCCAATAGTAGTTCAATCTGAGAGCAGCAGCACCATTCACAACAATATGTCTAATAGTAGTCCAATCTGTGAACAGCACCATTCACAACAATATGTCCAATAGTAGTTCAATTTGTGAGCAGTAGCACCATTCACAACAATATGTCCAATAGTAGTTCAATCTGTGAGCAGCAGCACCATTCACAACAATATGTCCAATAGTAGTCCTGTCTGTGAGCAACAGCACCATTCACAACAATATGTCCAATAGTAGTCCTGTCTGTGAGCAACAGCACCATTCACAACAAAATGTCCAATAGTAGTCCAATCTGTGAGCAGCAGAACCATTCACAGCAATATGTCCAGTAGTAGTCCAATCTGTGAGCAACAGCACCATTCACAACAATATGTCCAATAGTACTTCAATCTGTGAGCAGCAGCACCATTCACAACAATATCTCCAACAGTAGTCCAATCTGTGAACAGCAGCACCATTCACAACAATATCTCCAACAGTAGTTCAATCTGTGAACAGCAGCACCATTCACAACAATATGCCCAATAGTAGTCCAAACTGTGAACAGCAGCACCATTCACAACAATATCTCCAACAGCAGTTCAATCTGTGAACAGCAGCACCATTCACAACAATATGTCCAATAGTAATTCAATCTGTGAACAGCACCATTCACAACAATATGCCCAAAACCGTCCAATCTGTGAACAGCAGCACCATTCACAACAATATCTCCAACAGCAGTTCAATCTGTGAACAGCAGCACCATTCACAACAATATGTCCAATAGGAGTCCAATCTGTGAACAGCACCATTCACAACAATATGTCCAATAGTAGTCCAATCTGTGAGCAGCAACATTCACAGCAATATGTCCAATAGTAGTCCAATCATTGAACAGCAGCACCATTCACAACAATATGTCCAATAGTAGTCCAATCTGTGAACAGCAGCACCATTCAAAACAATATGTCCAATAGTAGTCCAATCTGTGAACAGCAGCACCATTCACAACAAGATGTCCAATTGTAGTCCAATCTGTGAACAGCACCATTCACAATAATATGTCCAATAGTAGTCCAATCTGTGAGCAACAGCACCATTCACAACAATATGTCCAATAGTACTTCAATCTGTGAGCAGCAGCACCATTCACAACAATATCTCCAACAGTAGTCCAATCTGTGAACAGCAGCACCATTCACAACAATATCTCCAACAGTAATTCAATCTGTGAACAGCAGCACCATTCACAACAATATGTCCAATAGTAGTCCAATCTGTGAGCAGCAGCACCATTCACAGCAATATGTCCAGTAGTAGTCCAATCTGTGAGCAACAGCACCATTCACAACAATATGTCCAATAGTAGTCCAAACTGTGAACAGCAGCACCATTCACAAAAATATCTCCAACAGCAGTTCAATCTGTGAACAGCAGCACCATTCACAACAATATGTCCAATAGTAGTTCAATCTGTGAACAGCACCATTCACAACAATATGCCCAAAACAGTCCAATCTGTGAACAGCAGCACCATTCACAACAATATCTCCAACAGCAGTTCAATCTGTGAACAGCAGCACCATTCACAACAATATGTCCAATAGTAGTCCAATCTGTGAACAGCACCATTCACAACAATATGTCCAATAGTAGTCCAATCTGTGAGCAGCAGCACCATTCACAACAATATGTCCAATAGTAGTCCTGTCTGTGAGCAACAGCACCATTCACAACAATATGTCCAATAGTAGTCCTGTCTGTGAGCAACAGCACCATTCACAACAATATGTCCAATAGTAGTCCAATCTGTGAGCAGCAGAACCATTCACAGCAATATGTCCAGTAGTAGTCCAATCTGTGAGCATCAGCACCATTCACAACAATATGTCCAATAGTACTTCAATCTGTGAGCAGCAGCACCATTCACAACAATATCTCCAACAGTAGTCCAATCTGTGAACAGCAGCACCATTCACAACAATATCTCCAACAGTAGTTCAATCTGTGAACAGCAGCACCATTCACAACAATATGCCCAATAGTTGTCCAAACTGTGAACAGCAGCACCATTCACAACAATATCTCCAACAGCAGTTCAATCTGTGAACAGCAGCACCATTCACAACAATATGTCCAATAGTAGTTCAATCTGTGAACAGCACCATTCACAACAATATGCCCAAAACAGTCCAATCTGTGAACAGCAGCACCATTCACAACAATATCTCCAACAGCAGTTCAATCTGTGAACAGCAGCACCATTCACAACAATATGTCCAATAGGAGTCCAATCTGTGAACAGCACCATTCACAACAATATGTCCAATAGTAGTCCAATCTGTGAGCAGCAACATTCACAGCAATATGTCCAATAGTAGTCCAATCATTGAACAGCAGCACCATTCACAACAATATGTCCAATAGTAGTCCAATCTGTGAACAGCAGCACCATTCAAAACAATATGTCCAATAGTAGTCCAATCTGTGAACAGCAGCACCATTCACAACAATATGTCCAATTGTAGTCCAATCTGTGAACAGCACCATTCACAACAATATGTCCAATAGTAGTCCAATCTGTGAGCAACAGCACCATTCACAACAATATGTCCAATAGTACTTCAATCTGTGAGCAGCAGCACCATTCACAACAATATCTCCAACAGTAGTCCAATCTGTGAACAGCAGCACCATTCACAACAATATCTCCAACAGTAATTCAATCTGTGAACAGCAGCACCATTCACAACAATATGTCCAATAGTAGTCCAATCTGTGAGCAGCAGCACCATTCACAGCAATATGTCCAGTAGTAGTCCAATCTGTGAGCAACAGCACCATTCACAACAATATGTCCAATAGTAGTCCAAACTGTGAACAGCAGCACCATTCACAACAATATCTCCAACAGCAGTTCAATCTGTGAACAGCAGCACCATTCACAACAATATGTCCAATAGTAGTCCAATCTGTGAACAGCACCATTCACAACAATATGTCCAATAGTAGTCCAATCTGTGAGCAGCAGCACCAGTCACAACAATATGTCCAATAGTAGTTCAATCTGAGAGCAGCAGCACCATTCACAACAATATGTCTAATAGTAGTCCAATCTGTGAACAGCACCATTCACAACAATATGTCCAATAGTAGTTCAATTTGTGAGCAGTAGCACCATTCACAACAATATGTCCAATAGTAGTTCAATCTGTGAGCAGCAGCACCATTCACAACAATATGTCCAATAGTAGTCCTGTCTGTGAGCAACAGCACCATTCACAACAATATGTCCAATAGTAGTCCTGTCTGTGAGCAACAGCACCATTCACAACAAAATGTCCAATAGTAGTCCAATCTGTGAGCAGCAGAACCATTCACAGCAATATGTCCAGTAGTAGTCCAATCTGTGAGCAACAGCACCATTCACAACAATATGTCCAATAGTACTTCAATCTGTGAGCAGCAGCACCATTCACAACAATATCTCCAACAGTAGTCCAATCTGTGAACAGCAGCACCATTCACAACAATATCTCCAACAGTAGTTCAATCTGTGAACAGCAGCACCATTCACAACAATATGCCCAATAGTAGTCCAAACTGTGAACAGCAGCACCATTCACAACAATATCTCCAACAGCAGTTCAATCTGTGAACAGCAGCACCATTCACAACAATATGTCCAATAGTAATTCAATCTGTGAACAGCACCATTCACAACAATATGCCCAAAACCGTCCAATCTGTGAACAGCAGCACCATTCACAACAATATCTCCAACAGCAGTTCAATCTGTGAACAGCAGCACCATTCACAACAATATGTCCAATAGGAGTCCAATCTGTGAACAGCACCATTCACAACAATATGTCCAATAGTAGTCCAATCTGTGAGCAGCAACATTCACAGCAATATGTCCAATAGTAGTCCAATCATTGAACAGCAGCACCATTCACAACAATATGTCCAATAGTAGTCCAATCTGTGAACAGCAGCACCATTCAAAACAATATGTCCAATAGTAGTCCAATCTGTGAACAGCAGCACCATTCACAACAAGATGTCCAATTGTAGTCCAATCTGTGAACAGCACCATTCACAATAATATGTCCAATAGTAGTCCAATCTGTGAGCAACAGCACCATTCACAACAATATGTCCAATAGTACTTCAATCTGTGAGCAGCAGCACCATTCACAACAATATCTCCAACAGTAGTCCAATCTGTGAACAGCAGCACCATTCACAACAATATCTCCAACAGTAATTCAATCTGTGAACAGCAGCACCATTCACAACAATATGTCCAATAGTAGTCCAATCTGTGAGCAGCAGCACCATTCACAGCAATATGTCCAGTAGTAGTCCAATCTGTGAGCAACAGCACCATTCACAACAATATGTCCAATAGTAGTCCAAACTGTGAACAGCAGCACCATTCACAAAAATATCTCCAACAGCAGTTCAATCTGTGAACAGCAGCACCATTCACAACAATATGTCCAATAGTTGTTCAATCTGTGAACAGCACCATTCACAACAATATGCCCAAAACAGTCCAATCTGTGAACAGCAGCACCATTCACAACAATATCTCCAACAGCAGTTCAATCTGTGAACAGCAGCACCATTCACAACAATATGTCCAATAGTAGTCCAATCTGTGAACAGCACCATTCACAACAATATGTCCAATAGTAGTCCAATCTGTGAGCAGCAGCACCAGTCACAACAATATGTCCAATAGTAGTTCAATCTGAGAGCAGCAGCACCATTCACAACAATATGTCTAATAGTAGTCCAATCTGTGAACAGCACCATTCACAACAATATGTCCAATAGTAGTCCAATCTGTGAACAGCCGCACCATTCACAACAATATGTCCAACAGTAGTCCAATCTGTGAACAGCAGCACCATTTACAACAATATGTCCAATAGTAGTCCAATCTGTGTACAGCAGCACCATTCACAACAATATGTCCAATTGTAGTCCAATCTGTGAACAGCAGCACCATTCACAACAATATGTCTAATAGTAGTCCAATCTGTGAACAGCAGCACCATTCACAACAATATGTCCAATAGTAGTCCAATCTGTGAACAGCAGCACCATTCACAACAATATGTCCAATAGTAGTCCAATCTGTGAGTAGCAGCACCATTCATAACAATATGTCTAATCGTACTCCAATCTGTGAACAGCAGCACCATTCACAACAATATGTCCAATAGTAGTCCAATCTGTGAACAGCAGCAACATTCACAACAATATGTACAATAGTAGTCCAATCTGTGAACAGCAGCACCATTCACAACAATATGTCTAATAGTAGTCCAATCTGTGAACAGCAGCACCATTCACAACAATATGTCCAATAGTAGTCAAATCTGTGAGAAGCAGCACCATTCACAACAAGATGTTCAATAGTAGTCCAACTGTGAACAGCAGCACCATTCACAACAATATGTCCAATATTAGTCCAATCTGTGAACAGCAGCACCATTCACAACAATATGTCTAATAGTAGTCCAATCTGTGAGCAGCAGCACCATTCACAACAATATGTCCAATCGTAGTCCAATCTGTGAACAGCAGCACCATTCACAACAATATGTCCAACAGTAGTCCAATCTGTGAACAGCAGCACCATTCACAACAATATGTCCAATAGTAGTCCAATCTGTGAGCAGCACTATTCACAACAATATGTCCAATAGTAGTCCAATCTGTGAGCAGCAACATTCACAGCAATATGTCCAATAGTAGTCCAATCAGTGAACAGCAGCACCATTCACAACAATATGTCCAATAGTAGTCCAATCTGTGAGCAGCAGCACCATTCACAACAATATGTCCAATAGTAGTCCAATCTGTGAACAGCAGCACCATTCACAACAATATGTCCAATAGTAGTCCAATCTGTGAACAGCATCACCATTCAAAACAATATGTCCAATAGTAGTCCAATCTGTGAACAGCAGCACCATTCACAACAATATGTCCAATAGTAGTCCAATCTGTGAACAGCAGCACCATTCACAACAATATGTTCAATAGTAGTCCAATCTGTGAACAGCAGCACCATTCACAACAATATGTCCAATAGTAGTCCAATCTGTGAACAGCAGCACCATTCACAACAATATGTCTAATATTAGTCCAATCTGTGAACAGCAGCACCATTCACAACAATATGTCCAATAGTAGTCCAATCTGTGAACAGCAGCACCATTCACAACAATATGTCCAATAGTAGTCCAATCTGTGAGTAGCAGCACCATTCATAACAATATGTCTAATCGTAGTCCAATCTGTGAACAGCAGCACCATTCACAACAATATGTCCAATCGTAGTCCAATCTGTGAACAGCAGCACCATTCACAACAATATGTCCAATAGTAGTCCAATCTGTGAACAGCAGCACCATTCAAAACAATATGTCCAATAGTAGTCCAATCTGTGAACAGCAGCACCATTCACAACAATATGTCCAATAGTAGTCCAATCTGTGAACAGCAGCACCATTCACAACAATATGTCCAATTGTAGTCCAATCTGTGAACAGCACCATTCACAACAATATGTCCAATAGTAGTTCAATTTGTGAGCAGCAGCACCATTCACAACAATATGTCCAATAGTAGTTCAATCTGTGAGCAGCAGCACCATTCACAGCAATATGTCCAATAGTAGTCCAATCTGTGAGCAGCAGCACCATTCACAGCAATATGTCCAGTAGTACTTCAATCTGTGAGCAGCAGCACCATTCACAACAATATCTCCAACAGTAGTCCAATCTGTGAACAGCAGCACCATTCACAACAATTTCTCCAACAGTAGTTCAATCTGTGAACAGCAGCACCATTCACAACAATATGCCCAATAGTAGTCCAAACTGTGAACAGCAGCACCATTCACAACAATATCTCCAACAGCAGTTCAATCTGTGAACAGCAGCACCATTCACAACAATATGTCCAATAGTAGTTCAATCTGTGAACAGCACCATTCACAACAATATGCCCTAAACAGTCCAATCTGTGAACAGCAGCACCATTCACAACAATATCTCCAACAGCAGCTCAATCTGTGAACAGCAGCACCATTCACAACAATATGTCCAATAGTAGTCCAATCTGTGAACAGCACCATTCACAACAATATGTCCAATAGTAGTCCAATCTGTGAGCAGCAGCACCAGTCACAACAATATGTCCAATAGTAGTTCAATCTGAGAGCAGCAGCACCATTCACAACAATATGTCTAATAGTAGTCCAATCTGTGAACAGCACCATTCACAACAATATGTCCAATAGTAGTCCAATCTGTGAACAGCCGCACCATTCACAACAATATGTCCAATAGTAGTCCAATCTGTGAACAGCAGCACCATTCACAACAATATGTCTAATAGTAGTCCAATCTGTGAACAGCAGCACCATTCACAACAATATGTTCAATAGTAGTCCAATCTGTGAACAGCAGCACCATTCACAACAATATGTCTAACAGTAAACCAATCTGTTTACAGCAGCACCATTCACAACAATATGTCCAATAGTAGTCCAATCTGTGAACAGCAGCACCATTCACAACAATATCTCCAACAGTAGTCCAATCTGTGAACAGCAGCACCATTCACAACAATATGTCCAATAGTAGTCCAATCTGTGAACAGCAGCACCATTCACAACAATATCTCCAATACTAGTCCAATCTGTGAGAAGCAGCACCATTCACAACAAGATGTTCAATAGTAGTCCAACTGTGGACAGCAGCACCATTCACAACAATATGTCCAATATTAGTCCAATCTGTGAGCAGCTGCACCATTCACAACAAGATGTCAAATATTGGTCCAATCTGTGAACAGCAGCACCATTCACAACAATATGTCCAATAGTAGTCCAATCTGTGAACAGCAGCACCATTCACAACAATATGTCCAATAGTAGTCCTGTCTGTGAGCAACAGCACCATTCACAACAATATGTCCAATATTAGTCCAATCTGTGAGCAGCAGCACCATTCACAGCAATATGTACAGTAGTAGTCCAATCTGTGAGCAACAGCACCATTCACAACAATATGTCCAATAGTACTTCAATCTGTGAGCAGCAGCACCATTCACAACAATTTCTCCAACAGTAGTCCAATCTGTGAACAGCAGCACCATTCACAACAATATCTCCAACAGTAGTTCAATCTGTGAACAGCAGCACCATTCACAACAATATGCCCAATAGTAGTCCAAACTGTGAACAGCAGCACCATTCACAACAATATCTCCAACAGCAGTTCAATCTGTGAACAGCAGCACCATTCACAACAATATGTCCAATAGTAGTTCAATCTGTGAACAGCACCATTCACAACAATATGCCCAAAACAGTCCAATCTGTGAACAGCAGCACCATTCACAACAATATGTCCAATAGTAGTCCAATCTGTGAACAGCAGCACCATTCACAACAATATGTCCAATAGTAGTCCTGTCTGTGAGCAACAGCACCATTCACAACAATATGTACAGTAGTAGTCCAATCTGTGAACAGCAGCACCATTCACAACAATATGTCCAATAGTAGTCCAATCTGTGACCAGCAGCACCATTCACAACAATATGTCCAATAGTAGTCCAATCTGTGAACAGCAGCACCATTCACAACAATATGTCCAATAGTAGTCCAATCTGTGAACAGCAGCACCATTCACAACAATATGTCCAATTGTAGTCCAATCTGTGAACAGCACCATTCACAACAATATGTCCAATAGTAGTTCAATTTGTGAGCAGCAGCACCATTCACAACAATATGTCCAATAGTAGTTCAATCTGTGAGCAGCAGCACCATTCACAGCAATATGTCCAATAGTAGTCCAATCTGTGAGCAGCAGCACCATTCACAGCAATATGTCCAGTAGTACTTCAATCTGTGAGCAGCAGCACCATTCACAACAATATCTCCAACAGTAGTCCAATCTGTGAACAGCAGCACCATTCACAACAATTTCTCCAACAGTAGTTCAATCTGTGAACAGCAGCACCATTCACAACAATATGCCCAATAGTAGTCCAAACTGTGAACAGCAGCACCATTCACAACAATATCAACAACAGCAGTTCAATCTGTGAACAGCAGCACCATTCACAACAATATGTCCAATAGTAGTTCAATCTGTGAACAGCACCATTCACAACAATATGCCCTAAACAGTCCAATCTGTGAACAGCAGCACCATTCACAACAATATCTCCAACAGCAGCTCAATCTGTGAACAGCAGCACCAATCACAACAATATGTCCAATAGTAGTCCAATCTGTGAACAGCACCATTCACAACAATATGTCCAATAGTAGTCCAATCTGTGAGCAGCAGCACCAGTCACAACAATATGTCCAATAGTAGTTCAATCTGAGAGCAGCAGCACCATTCACAACAATATGTCTAATAGTAGTCCAATCTGTGAACAGCACCATTCACAACAATATGTCCAATAGTAGTCCAATCTGTGAACAGCCGCACCATTCACAACAATATGTCCAATAGTAGTCCAATCTGTGAACAGCAGCACCATTCACAACAATATGTCGAATAGTAGTCCAATCTGTGAACAGCAGCACCATTCACAACAATATGTTCAATAGTAGTCCAATCTGTGAACAGCAGCACCATTCACAACAATATGTCTAACAGTAATCCAATCTGTTTACAGCAGCACCATTCACAACAATATGTCCAATAGTAGTCCAATCTGTGAACAGCAGCACCATTCACAACAATATCTCCAACAGTAGTCCAATCTGTGAACAGCAGCACCATTCACAACAAGATGTTCAATAGTAGTCCAACTGTGGACAGCAGCACCATTCACAACAATATGTCCAATATTAGTCCAATCTGTGAGCAGCATCACCATTCACAACAAGATGTCCAATATTGGTCCAATCTGTGAACAGCAGCACCATTCACAACAATATGTCCAATAGTAGTCCAATCTGTGAACAGCAGCACCATTCACAACAATATGTCCAATAGTAGTCCTGTCTGTGAGCAACAGCACCATTCACAACAATATGTCCAATAGTAGTCCAATCTGTGAGCAGCAGCACCATTCACAGCAATATGTACAGTAGTAGTCCAATCTGTGAGCAACAGCACCATTCACAACAATATGTCCAATAGTACTTCAATCTGTGAGCAGCAGCACCATTCACAACAATATCTCCAACAGTAGTCCAATCTGTGAACAGCAGCACCATTCACAACAATATGTCCAATAGTAGTCCAATCTGTGAACAGCAGCACCATTCACAACAATATGTACAATAGTAGTCCTGTCTGTGAACAGCAGCACCATTCACAACAATATGTCCAATAGTAGTCCAATCTGTGAACAGCAGCACCATTCACAACAATATGTCCAATAGTAGTTCCATTTGTGAGCAGCAGCACCATTCACAACAATATGTCCAATAGTAGTCCAATCTGTGAGCAGCAGCACCATTCACAACAATATGTCCAATAGTAGTCCTGTCTGTGAGCAACAGCACCATTCACAACAATATGTCCAATAGTAGTCCAATCTGTGAGCAGCAGCACCATTCACAGCAATATGTCCAGTAGTAGTCCAATCTGTGAACAGGAGCACCATTCAAAACAATATGTCCAATAGTAGTCCAATCTGTGAACAGCAGCACCATTCACAACAATATGTCCAATTGTAGTCCAATCTGTGAACAGCACCATTCACAACAATATGTCCAATAGTAGTCCAATCTGTGAACAGCAGCACCATTCACAACAATATGTCCAATAGTAGTCCAATCTGTGAGCAGCAACATTCACAGCAATATGTCCAATAGTAGTCCAATCTGTGAGTAGCAGCACCATTCATAACAATATGTCTAATCGTAGTCCAATCTGTGAACAGCAGCACCATTCACAACAATATGTCCAATAGTAGTCCAATCTGTGAACAGCAGCACCATTCACAACAATATGTACAAAAGTAGTCCAATCTGTGAACAGCAGCACCATTCACAACAATATGTCCAATAGTAGTCCAATCTGTGAACAGCAGCACCATTCACAACAATATGTCCAATAGTAGTCCAATCTGTGAACAGCAGCACCATTCACAACAATATGTCCAATAGTAGTCCAATCTGTGAACAGCACCATTCACAACAATATGTCCAATAGTAGTTCAATTTGTGAGCAGCAGCACCATTCACAACAATATGTCCAATAGTAGTCCAGTCTGTGAGCAGCAGCACCATTCACAACAATATGTCCAATAGTAGTCCTGTCTGTGAGCAACAGCACCATTCACAACAATATGTCCAATAGTAGTCCAATCTGTGAGCAGCAGCACCATTCACAGCAATATGTCCAGTAGTAGTCCAATCTGTGAGCAGCAGCACCATTCACAACAATATGTCCAATAGTAGTCCAATCTGTGAACAGCAGCACCATTCACAACAATATGTCCAATAGTAGTCCAATCTGTGAGTAGCAGCACCATTCATAACAATATGTCTAATCGTAGTCCAATCTGTGAACAGCAGCACCATTCACAACAATATGTCCAATCGTAGTCCAATCTGTGAACAGCAGCACCATTCACAACAATATGTCCAATAGTAGTCCAATCTGTGAACAGCAGCACCATTCACAACAATATGTCCAATAGTAGTCCAATCTGTGAACAGCAGCACCATTCACAACAATATGTCCAATAGTAGTCCAATCTGTGAACAGCAGCACCATTCACAACAATATGTCCAATTGTAGTCCAATCTGTGAACAGCACCATTCACAACAATATGTCCAATAGTAGTTCAATTTGTGAGCAGCAGCACCATTCACAACAATATGTCCAATAGTAGTTCAATCTGTGAGCAGCAGCACCATTCACAGCAATATGTCCAATAGTAGTCCAATCTGTGAGCAGCAGCACTATTCACAGCAATATGTCCAGTAGTACTTCAATCTGTGAGCAGCAGCACCATTCACAACAATATCTCCAACAGTAGTCCAATCTGTGAACAGCAGCACCATTCACAACAATTTCTCCAACAGTAGTTCAATCTGTGAACAGCAGCACCATTCACAAAATTATGCCCAATAGTAGTCCAAACTGTGAACAGCAGCACCATTCACAACAATATCTCCAACAGCAGTTCAATCTGTGAACAGCAGCACCATTCACAACAATATGTCCAATAGTAGTTCAATCTGTGAACAGCACCATTCACAACAATATGCCCTAAACAGTCCAATCTGTGAACAGCAGCACCATTCACAACAATATCTCCAACAGCAGCTCAATCTGTGAACAGCAGCACCATTCACAACAATATGTCCAATAGTAGTTCAATCTGTGAACAGCACCATTCACAACAATATGCCCTAAACAGTCCAATCTGTGAACAGCAGCACCATTCACAACAATTTCTCCAACAGTAGTTCAATCTGTGAACAGCAGCACCATTCACAACAATATGCCCAATAGTAGTCCAAACTGTGAACAGCAGCACCATTCACAACAATATGTCCAATAGTAGTTCAATCTGAGAGCAGCAGCACCATTCACAACAATATGTCTAATAGTAGTCCAATCTGTGAACAGCACCATTCACAACAATATGTCCAATAGTAGTCCAATCTGTGAACAGCCGCACCATTCACAACAATATGTCCAATAGTAGTCCAATCTGTGAACAGCAGCACCATTCACAACAATATGTCTAATAGTAGTCCAATCTGTGAACAGCAGCACCATTCACAACAATATGTTCAATAGTAGTCCAATCTGTGAACAGCAGCACCATTCACAACAATATGTCTAACAGTAATCCAATCTGTTTACAGCAGCACCATTCACAACAATATGTCCAATAGTAGTCCAATCTGTGAACAGCAGCACCATTCACAACAATATCTCCAACAGTAGTCCAATCTGTGAGCAGCAGCACCATTCACAACAATATGTCCAATACTAGTCCAATCTGTGAGAAGCAGCACCATTCACAACAAGAGGTTCAATAGTAGTCCAATCTGTGAGCAGCAGCACCATTCACAACAATATGTCCAATATTAGTCCAATCTGTGAGCAGCAGCACCATTCACAACAAGATGTCTAATATTGGTCCAATCTGTGAACAGCAGCACCATTCACAACAATATGTCCAATAGTAGTCCAATCTGTGAACAGCAGCACCATTCACAACAATATGTCCAATAGTAGTCCAATCTGTGAACAGCAGCACCATTCACAACAATATGTCCAATAGTAGTCCAATCTGTGAACAGCAGCACCATTCACAACAATATGTCCAATTGTAGTCCAATCTGTGAACAGCACCATTCACAACAATATGTCCAATAGTAGTTCAATTTGTGAGCAGCAGCACCATTCACAACAATATGTCCAATAGTAGTCCAATCTGTGAGCAGCAGCACCAGTCACAACAATATGTCCAATAGTAGTTCAATCTGAGAGCAGCAGCACCATTCACAACAATATGTCTAATAGTAGTCCAATCTGTGAACAGCACCATTCACAACAATATGTCCAATAGTAGTCCAATCTGTGAACAGCAGCACCATTCACAACAATATGTCCAATAGTAGTCCAATCTGTGAACAGCAGCACCATTCACAACAATATGTCCAATTGTAGTCCAATCTGTGAACAGCACCATTCACAACAATATGTCCAATAGTAGTTCAATTTGTGAGCAGCAGCACCATTCACAACAATATGTCCAATAGTAGTTCAATCTGTGAGCAGCAGCACCATTCACAGCAATATGTCCAATAGTAGTCCAATCTGTGAGCAGCAGCACCATTCACAGCAATATGTCCAGTAGTACTTCAATCTGTGAGCAGCAGCACCATTCACAACAATATCTCCAACAGTAGTCCAATCTGTGAACAGCAGCACCATTCACAACAATTTCTCCAACAGTAGTTCAATCTGTGAACAGCAGCACCATTCACAACAATATGCCCAATAGTAGTCCAAACTGTGAACAGCAGCACCATTCACAACAATATCTCCAACAGCAGTTCAATCTGTGAACAGCAGCACCATTCACAACAATATGTCCAATAGTAGTTCAATCTGTGAACAGCACCATTCACAACAATATGCCCTAAACAGTCCAATCTGTGAACAGCAGCACCATTCACAACAATATCTCCAACAGCAGCTCAATCTGTGAACAGCAGCACCATTCACAACAATATGTCCAATAGTAGTCCAATCTGTGAACAGCACCATTCACAACAATATGTCCAATAGTAGTCCAATCTGTGAGCAGCAGCACCAGTCACAACAATATGTCCAATAGTAGTTCAATCTGAGAGCAGCAGCACCATTCACAACAATATGTCTAATAGTAGTCCAATCTGTGAACAGCACCATTCACAACAATATGTCCAATAGTAGTCCAATCTGTGAACAGCCGCACCATTCACAACAATATGTCCAATAGTAGTCCAATCTGTGAACAGCAGCACCATTCACAACAATATGTCGAATAGTAGTCCAATCTGTGAACAGCAGCACCATTCACAACAATATGTTCAATAGTAGTCCAATCTGTGAACAGCAGCACCATTCACAACAATATGTCTAACAGTAATCCAATCTGTTTACAGCAGCACCATTCACAACAATATGTCCAATAGTAGTCCAATCTGTGAACAGCAGCACCATTCACAACAATATCTCCAACAGTAGTCCAATCTGTGAGCAGCAGCACCATTCACAACAATATGTCCAATACTAGTCCAATCTGTGAGAAGCAGCACCATTCACAACAAGATGTTCAATAGTAGTCCCACTGTGGACAGCAGCACCATTCACAACAATATGTCCAATATTAGTCCAATCTGTGAGCAGCAGCACCATTCACAACAAGATGTCCAATATTGGTCCAATCTGTGAACAGCAGCACCATTCACAACAATATGTCCAATAGTAGTCCAATCTGTGAACAGCAGCACCATTCACAACAATATGTCCAATAGTAGTCCTGTCTGTGAGCAACAGCACCATTCACAACAATATGTCCAATAGTAGTCCAATCTGTGAGCAGCAGCACCATTCACAGCAATATGTACAGTAGTAGTCCAATCTGTGAGCAACAGCACCATTCACAACAATGTGTCCAATAGTACTTCAATCTGTGAGCAGCAGCACCATTCACAACAATATCTCCAACAGTAGTCCAATCTGTGAACAGCAGCACCATTCACAACAATATGTCCAATAGTAGTCCAATCTGTGAACAGCAGCACCATTCACAACAATATGTACAATAGTAGTCCTGTCTGTGAACAGCAGCACCATTCACAACAATATGTCCAATAGTAGTCCAATCTGTGAACAGCAGCACCATTCACAACAATATGTCCAATAGTAGTTCCATTTGTGAGCAGCAGCACCATTCACAACAATATGTCCAATAGTAGTCCAATCTGTGAGCAGCAGCACCATTCACAACAATATGTCCAATAGTAGTCCTGTCTGTGAGCAACAGCACCATTCACAACAATATGTCCAATAGTAGTCCAATCTGTGAGCAGCAGCACCATTCACAGCAATATGTCCAGTAGTAGTCCAATCTGTGAACAGGAGCACCATTCAAAACAATATGTCCAATAGTAGTCCAATCTGTGAACAGCAGCACCATTCAAAACAATATGTCCAATAGTAGTCCAATCTGTGAACAGCAGCACCATTCACAACAATATGTCCAATAGTAGTCCAATCTGTGAACAGCAGCACCATTCACAACAATATGTCCATTAGTAGTCCAATCTGTGAACAGCAGCACCATTCACAACAATATGTCCAATAGTAGTCCAATCTGTGAACTACAGCATCATTCACAACAATATGTCCAATATTAGTCCTATCTGTGAGCAGCAGCATCATTCACAACAATATGTCCAATATTAGTCCAATCTGTGAGCAGCAGCACCATTCACAACAATATCTCCAACAGCAGTTCAATCTGTGAACAGCAGCACCATTCACAACAATATGTCCAATAGTAGTTCAATCTGTGAACAGCACCATTCACAACAATATGCCCTAAACAGTCCAATCTGTGAACAGCAGCACCATTCACAACAATATCTCCAACAGCAGCTCAATCTGTGAACAGCAGCACCATTCACAACAATATGTCCAATAGTAGTTCAATCTGTGAACAGCACCATTCACAACAATATGCCCGAAACAGTCCAATCTGTGAACAGCAGCACCATTCACAACAATTTCTCCAACAGTAGTTCAAGCTGTGAACAGCAGCACCAGTCACAACAATATGCCCAATAGTAGTCCAAACTGTGAACAGCAGCACCATTCACAACAATATGTCCAATAGTAGTTCAATCTGAGAGCAGCAGCACCATTCACAACAATATGTCTAATAGTAGTCCAATCTGTGAACAGCACCATTCACAACAATATGTCCAATAGTAGTCCAATCTGTGAACAGCCGCACCATTCACAACAATATGTCCAATAGTAGTCCAATCTGTGAACAGCAGCACCATTCACAACAATATGTCTAATAGTAGTCCAATCTGTGAACAGCAGCACCATTCACAACAATATGTTCAATAGTAGTCCAATCTTTGAACAGCAGCACCATTCACAACAATATGTCTAACAGTAATCCAAGCTGTTTACAGCAGCACCATTCACAACAATATGTCCAATAGTAGTCCAATCTGTGAACAGCAGCACCATTCACAACAATATCTCCAACAGTAGTCAAATCTGTGAGCAGCAGCACCATTCACAACAATATGTCCAATACTAGTCCAATCTGTGAGAAGCAGCACCATTCACAACAAGAGGTTCAATAGTAGTCCAATCTGTGAGCAGCAGCACCGTTCACAACAATATGTCCAATATTAGTCCAATCTGTGAGCAGCAGCACCATTCACAACAAGATGTCCAATATTGGTCCAATCTGTGAACAGCAGCACCATTCACAACAATATGTCCAATAGTAGTCCAATCTGTGAACAGCAGCACCATTCACAATATGTCCAATAGTAGTCCTGTCTGTGAGCAACAGCACCATTCACAACAATATGTCCAATAGTAGTCCAATCTGTGAGCAGCAGCACCATTCACAGCAATATGTACAGTAGTAGTCCAATCTGTGAGCAACAGCACCATTCACAACAATATGTCCAATAGTACTTCAATCTGTGAGCAGCAGCACCATTCACAACAATATCTCCAACAGTAGTCCAATCTGTGAACAGCAGCACCATTCACAACAATATGTCCAATAGTAGTCCTGTCTGTGAGCAACAGCACCATTCACAACAATATGCCCAAAACAGTCCAATCTGTGAACAGCAGCACCATTCACAACAATATCTCCAACAGCAGTTCAAGCTGTGAACAGCAGCACCATTCACAACAATGTGTCCAATAGTAGTCCAATCTGTGAACAGCACCATTCACAACAATATGTCCAATAGTCGTCCAATCTGTGAGCAGCAGCACCAGTCACAACAATATGTCCAATAGTAGTTCAATCTGAGAGCAGCAGCACCATTCACAACAATATGTCTAATAGTAGTCCAATCTGTGAACAGCACCGTTCACAACAATATGTCCAATAGTAGTCCAATCTGTGAACAGCCGCACCATTCGCAACAATATGTCCAATAGTAGTCCAATCTGTGAACAGCAGCACCATTCACAACAATATGTCCAATAGTAGTCCAATCTGTGAACAGCAGCACCATTCACAACAATATGTCCAATAGTAGTCCAATCTGTGAGCAGCAACATTCACAGCAATATGTCCAATAGTAGTCCAATCAGTGAACAGCAGCACCATTCACAACAATATATCCAATAGTATTCCAATCTGTGAGCAGCAGCACCATTCACAACAATATGTCCAATAGTAGTCCAATCTGTGAACAGCAGCACCATTCACAACAATATGTCCAATAGTAGTCCAATCTGTGAACAGGAGCACCATTCAAAACAATATGTCCAATAGTAGTCCAATCTGTGAACAGCAGCACCATTCACAACAATATGTCCAATTGTAGTCCAATCTGTGAACAGCACCATTCACAACAATATGTCCAATAGTAGTCCAATCTGTGAACAGCAGCACCATTCACAACAATATGTCCAATAGTAGTCCAATCTGTGAGCAGCAACATTCACAGCAATATGTCCAATAGTAGTCCAATTTGTGAGTAGCAGCACCATTCATAACAATATGTCTAATCGTAGTCCAATCTGTGAACAGCAGCACCATTCACAACAATATGTCCAATAGTAGTCCAATCTCTGAACAGCAGCACCATTCACAACAATATGTACAATAGTAGTCCAATCTGTGAACAGCAGCACCATTCACAACAATATGTCCAATAGTAGTCCAATCTGTGAACAGCAGCACCATTCACAACAATATGTCCAATAGTAGTTCCATTTGTGAGCAGCAGCACCATTCACAACAATATGTCCAATAGTAGTCCAATCTGTGAGCAGCAGCACCATTCACAACAATATGTCCAATAGTAGTCCTGTCTGTGAGCAACAGCACCATTCACAACAATATGTCCAATAGTAGTCCAATCTGTGAGCAGCAGCACCATTCACAGCAATATGTCCAGTAGTAGTCCAATCTGTGAACAGGAGCACCATTCAAAACAATATGTCCAATAGTAGTCCAATCTGTGAACAGCAGCACCATTCACAACAATATGTCCAATTGTAGTCCAATCTGTGAACAGCACCATTCACAACAATATGTCCAATAGTAGTCCAATCTGTGAACAGCAGCACCATTCACAACAATATGTCCAATAGTAGTCCAATCTGTGAGCAGCAACATTCACAGCAATATGTCCAATAGTAGTCCAATCTGTGAGTAGCAGCACCATTCATAACAATATGTCTAATCGTAGTCCAATCTGTGAACAGCAGCACCATTCACAACAATATGTCCAATAGTAGTCCAATCTGTGAACAGCAGCACCATTCACAACAATATGTACAAAAGTAGTCCAATCTGTGAACAGCAGCACCATTCACAACAATATGTCCAATAGTAGTCCAATCTGTGAACAGCAGCACCATTCACAACAATATGTCCAATAGTAGTCCAATCTGTGAACAGCAGCACCATTCACAACAATATGTCCAATAGTAGTCCAATCTGTGAACAGCACCATTCACAACAATATGTCCAATAGTAGTTCAATTTGTGAGCAGCAGCACCATTCACAACAATATGTCCAATAGTAGTCCAGTCTGTGAGCAGCAGCACCATTCACAACAATATGTCCAATAGTAGTCCTGTCTGTGAGCAACAGCACCATTCACAACAATATGTCCAATAGTAGTCCAATCTGTGAGCAGCAGCACCATTCACAGCAATATGTCCAGTAGTAGTCCAATCTGTGAGCAACAGCACCATTCACAACAATATGTCCAATAGTACTTCAATCTGTGAGCAGCATAACCATTCACAACAATATCTCCAACAGTAGTCCAATCTGTGAACAGCAGCACCATTCACAACAATATTTCCAACAGTAGTTCAATCTGTGAACAGCAGCACCATTCACAACAATATGCCCAATAGTAGTCCAAACTGTGAACAGAAGCACCATTCACAACAATATCTCCAACAGCAGTTCAATCTGTGAACAGAAGCACCATTCACAACAATATGTCCAATAGGAGTCCAATCTGTGAACAGCACCATTCACAACAATATGTCCAATAGTAGTCCAATCTGTGAGCAGCAACATTCACAGCAATATGTCCAATAGTAGTCCAATCATTGAACAGCAGCACCATTCACAACAATATGTACAATAGTAGTCCAATCTGTGAACAGCAGCACCATTCAAAACAATATGTCCAATAGTAGTCCAATCTGTGAACAGCAGCACCATTCACAACAATATGTCCAATTGTAGTCCAATCTGTGAACAGCACCATTCACAACAATATGTCCAATAGTAGTCCAATCTGTGAACAGCAGCACCATTCACAACAATATGCCCAATAGTAGTCCAAACTGTGAACAGCAGCACCATTCACAACAATATCTCCAACAGCAGTTCAATCTGTGAACAGCAGCACCATTCACAACAATATCTCCAACAGCAGTTCAATCTGTGAACAGCAGCACCATTCACAACAATATGTCCAATAGTAGTTCAATCTGTGAACAGCACCATTCACAACAATATGCCCAAAACAGTCCAATCTGTGAACAGCAGCACCATTCACAACAATATGTCCAATAGTAGTCCAATCTGTGAACAGCAGCACCATTCACAACAATATGTCCAATAGTAGTCCTGTCTGTGAGCAACAGCACCATTCACAACAATATGTACAGTAGTAGTCCAATCTGTGAACAGCAGCACCATTCACAACAATATGTCCAATAGTAGTCCAATCTGTGAACAGCAGCACCATTCACAACAATATGTCCAATAGTAGTCCAATCTGTGAACAGCAGCACCATTCACAACAATATGTCCAATAGTAGTCCAATCTGTGAACAGCAGCACCATTCACAACAATATGTCCAATTGTAGTCCAATCTGTGAACAGCACCATTCACAACAATATGTCCAATAGTAGTTCAATTTGTGAGCAGCAGCACCATTCACAACAATGTGTCCAATAGTAGTTCAATCTGTGAGCAGCAGCACCATTCACAGCAATATGTCCAATAGTAGTCCAATCTGTGAGCAGCAGCACCATTCACAGCAATATGTCCAGTAGTACTTCAATCTGTGAGCAGCAGCACCATTCACAACAATATCTCCAACAGTAGTCCAATCTGTGAACAGCAGCACCATTCACAACAATTTCTCCAACAGTAGTTCAATCTGTGAACAGCAGCACCATTCACAACAATATGCCCAATAGTAGTCCAAACTGTGAACAGCAGCACCATTCACAACAATATCTCCAACAGCAGTTCAATCTGTGAACAGCAGCACCATTCACAACAATATGTCCAATAGTAGTCCAATCTGTGAACAGCACCATTCACAACAATATGCCCTAAACAGTCCAATCTGTGAACAGCAGCACCATTCACAACAATATCTCCAACAGCAGCTCAATCTGTGAACAGCAGCACCATTCACAACAATATGTCCAATAGTAGTCAAATCTGTGAACAGCACCATTCACAACAATATGTCCAATAGTAGTCCAATCTGTGAGCAGCAGCACCAGTCACAACAATATGTCCAATAGTAGTTCAATCTGAGAGCAGCAGCACCATTCACAACAATATGTCTAATAGTAGTCCAATCTGTGAACAGCACCATTCACAACAATATGTCCAATAGTAGTCCAATCTGTGAACAGCCGCACCATTCACAACAATATGTCCAATAGTAGTCCAATCTGTGAACAGCAGCACCATTCACAACAATATGTCGAATAGTAGTCCAATCTGTGAACAGCAGCACCATTCACAACAATATGTTCAATAGTAGTCCAATCTGTGAACAGCAGCACCATTCACAACAATATGTCTAACAGTAATCCAATCTGTTTACAGCAGCACCATTCACAACAATATGTCCAATAGTAGTCCAATCTGTGAACAGCAGCACCATTCACAACAATATCTCCAACAGTAGTCCAATCTGTGAGCAGCAGCACCATTCACAACAATATGTCCAATACTAGTCCAATCTGTGAGAAGCAGCACCATTCACAACAAGATGTTCAATAGTAGTCCAACTGTGGACAGCAGCACCATTCACAACAATATGTCCAATATTAGTCCAATCTGTGAGCAGCAGCACCATTCACAACAAGATGTCCAATATTGGTCCAATCTGTGAACAGCAGCACCATTCAGAACAATATGTCCAATAGTAGTCCAATCTGTGAACAGCAGCACCATTCACAACAATATGTCCAATAGTAGTCCTGTCTGTGAGCAACAGCACCATTCACAACAATATGTCCAATAGTAGTCCAATCTGTGAGCAGCAGCACCATTCACAGTAATATGTACAGTAGTAGTCCAATCTGTGATCAACAGCACCATTCACAACAATATGTCCAATAGTACTTCAATCTGTGAGCAGCAGCACCATTCACAACAATATCTCCAACAGTAGTCCAATCTGTGAACAGCAGCACCATTCACAACAATATGTCCAATAGTAGTCCAATCTGTTAACAGCAGCACCATTCACAACAATATGTCCAATAGTAGTCCTGTCTGTGAGCAACAGCACCATTCACAACAATATGCCCAAAACAGTCCAATCTGTGAACAGCAGCACCATTCACAACAATATCTCCAACAGCAGTTCAATCTGTGAACAGCAGCACCATTCACAACAATGTGTCCAATAGTAGTCCAATCTGTGAACAGCACCATTCACAACAATATGTCCAATAGTCGTCCAATCTGTGAGCAGCAGCACCAGTCACAACAATATGTCCAATAGTAGTTCAATCTGAGAGCAGCAGCACCATTCACAACAATATGTCTAATAGTAGTCCAATCTGTGAACAGCACCATTCACAACAATATGTCCAATAGTAGTCCAATCTGTGAACAGCCGCACCATTCGCAACAATATGTCCAATAGTAGTCCAATCTGTGAACAGCAGCACCATTCACAACAATATGTCCAATAGTAGTCCAATCTGTGAGCAGCACCATTCACAACAATATGTCCAATAGTAGTCCAATCTGTGAACAGCAACATTCACAGCAATATGTCCAATAGTAGTCCAATCAGTGAACAGCAGCACCATTCACAACAATATATCCAATAGTATTCCAATCTGTGAGCAGCAGCACCATTCACAACAATATGTCCAATAGTAGTCCAATCTGTGAACAGCAGCACCATTCACAACAATGTGTCCAATAGTAGTCCAATCTGTGAACAGGAGCACCATTCAAAACATTATGTCCAATAGTAGTCCAATCTGTGAACAGCAGCACCATTCACAACAATATGTCCAATTGTAGTCCAATCTGTGAACAGCACCATTCACAACAATATGTCCAATAGTAGTCCACTCTGTGAACAGCAGCACCATTCACAACAATATGTCCAATAGTAGTCCAATCTGTGAGCAGCAACATTCACAGCAATATGTCCAATAGTAGTCCAATTTGTGAGTAGCAGCACCATTCATAACAATATGTCTAATCGTAGTCCAATCTGTGAACAGCAGCACCATTCACAACAATATGTCCAATAGTAGTCCAATCTCTGAACAGCAGCACCATTCACAACAATATGTACAATAGTAGTCCAATCTGTGAACAGCAGCACCATTCACAACAATATGTCCAATAGTAGTTCCATTTGTGAGCAGCAGCACCATTCACAACAATATGTCCAATAGTAGTCCAATCTGTGAGCAGCAGCACCATTCACAACAATATGTCCAATAGTAGTCCTGTCTGTGAGCAACAGCACCATTCATAACAATATGTCTAATCGTAGTCCAATCTGTGAGCAGCAGCACCATTCACAACAATATGTCCAATCGTAGTCCAATCTGTGAACAGCAGCACCATTCACAACAATATGTCCAATAGTAGTTCCATTTGTGAGCAGCAGCACCATTCACAACAATATGTCCAATAGTAGTCAAATCTGTGAGCAGCAGCACCATTCACAACAATATGTCCAATAGTAGTCCTGTCTGTGAGCAACAGCACCATTCACAACAATATGTCCAATAGTAGTCCAATCTGTGAGCAGCAGCACCATTCACAGCAATATGTCCAGTAGTAGTCCAATCTGTGAACAGGAGCACCATTCAAAACAATATGTCCAATAGTAGTCCAATCTGTGAACAGCAGCACCATTCACAACAATATGTCCAATTGTAGTCCAATCTGTGAACAGCACCATTCACAACAATATGTCCAATAGTAGTCCAATCTGTGAACAGCAGCACCATTCACAACAATATGTCCAATAGTAGTCCAATCTGTGAGCAGCAACATTCACAGCAATATGTCCAATAGTAGTCCAATCTGTGAGTAGCAGCACCATTCATAACAATATGTCTAATCGTAGTCCAATCTGTGAACAGCAGCACCATTCACAACAATATGTCCAATAGTAGTCCAATCTGTGAACAGCAGCACCATTCACAACAATATGTACAAAAGTAGTCCAATCTGTGAACAGCAGCACCATTCACAACAATATGTCCAATAGTAGTCCAATCTGTGAACAGCAGCACCATTCACAACAATATGTCCAATAGTAGTCCAATCTGTGAACAGCAGCAAATTCACAACAATATGTCCAATAGTAGTCCAATCTGTGAACAGCACCATTCACAACAATATGTCCAATAGTAGTTCAATTTGTGAGCAGCAGCACCATTCACAACAATATGTCCAATAGTAGTCCAGTCTGTGAGCAGCAGCACCATTCACAACAATATGTCCAATAGTAGTCCTGTCTGTGAGCAACAGCACCATTCACAACAATATGTCCAATAGTAGTCCAATCTGTGAGCAGCAGCACCATTAACAGCAATATGTCCAGTAGTAGTCCAATCTGTGAGCAACAGCACCATTCACAACAATATGTCCAATAGTACTTCAATCTGTGAGCAGCAGCACCATTCACAACAATATCTCCAACAGTAGTCCAATCTGTGAACAGCAGCACCATTCACAACAATATTTCCAACAGTAGTTCAATCTGTGAACAGCAGCACCATTCACAACAATATGCCCAATAGTAGTCCAAACTGTGAACAGAAGCACCATTCACAACAATATCTCCAACAGCAGTTCAATCTGTGAACAGAAGCACCATTCACAACAATATGTCCAATAGGAGTCCAATCTGTGAACAGCACCATTCACAACAATATGTCCAATAGTAGTCCAATCTGTGAGCAGCAACATTCACAGCAATATGTCCAATAGTAGTCCAATCATTGAACAGCAGCACCATTCACAACAATATGTACAATAGTAGTCCAATCTGTGAACAGCAGCACCATTCAAAACAATATGTCCAATAGTAGTCCAATCTGTGAACAGCAGCACCATTCACAACAATATGTCCAATTGTTGTCCAATCTGTGAACAGCACCATTCACAACAATATGTCCAATAGTAGTCCAATCTATGAACAGCAGCACCATTCACAACAATATGTCCAATAGTAGTTCCATTTGTGAGCAGCAGCACCATTCACAACAATATGTCCAATAGTAGTCCAATCTGTGAGCAGCAGCACCATTCACAACAATATGTCCAATAGTAGTCCTGTCTGTGAGCAACAGCACCATTCACAACAATATGTCCAATAGTAGTCCAATCTGTGAGCAGCAGCACCATTCACAGCAATATGTCCAGTAGTAGTCCAATCTGTGAACAGGAGCACCATTCAAAACAATATGTCCAATAGTAGTCCAATCTGTGAACAGCAGCACCATTCACAACAATATGTCCAATTGTAGTCCAATCTGTGAACAGCACCATTCACAACAACATGTCCAATAGTAGTCCAATCTGTGAACAGCAGCACCATTCACAACAATATGTCCAATAGTAGTCCAATCTGTGAGCAGCAACATTCACAGCAATATGTCCAATAGTAGTCCAATCTGTGAGTAGCAGCACCATTCATAACAATATGTCTAATCGTAGTCCAATCTGTGAACAGCAGCACCATTCACAACAATATGTCCAATAGTAGTCCAATCTGTGAACAGCAGCACCATTCACAACAATATGTACAAAAGTAGTCCAATCTGTGAACAGCAGCACCATTCACAACAATATGTCCAATAGTAGTCCAATCTGTGAACAGCAGCACCATTCACAACAATATGTCCAATAGTAGTCCAATCTGTGAACAGCAGCACCATTCACAACAATATGTCCAATAGTAGTCCAATCTGTGAACAGCACCATTCACAACAATATGTCCAATAGTAGTTCAATTTGTGAGCAGCAGCACCATTCACAACAATATGTCCAATAGTAGTCCAGTCTGTGAGCAGCAGCACCATTCACAACAATATGTCCAATAGTAGTCCTGTCTGTGAGCAACAGCACCATTCACAACAATATGTCCAATAGTAGTCCAATCTGTGAGCAGCAGCACCATTCACAGCAATATGTCCAGTAGTAGTCCAATCTGTGAGCAACAGCACCATTCACAACAATATGTCCAATAGTACTTCAATCTGTGAGCAGCAGCACCATTCACAGCAATATGTCCAGTAGTAGTCCAATCTGTGAGCAACAGCACCATTCACAACAATATGTCCAATAGTACTTCAATCTGTGAGCAGCAGCACCATTCACAACAATATCTCCAACAGTAGTCCAATCTGTGAACAGCAGCACCATTCACAACAATATTTCCAACAGTAGTTCAATCTGTGAACAGCAGCACCATTCACAACAATATGCCCAATAGTAGTCCAAACTGTGAACAGAAGCACCATTCACAACAATATATCCAACAGCAGTTCAATCTGTGAACAGCAGCACCATTCACAACAATATGTCCAATATTAGTTCAATCTGTGAACAGCACCATTCACAACAATATGCCCTAAACAGTCCAATCTGTGAACAGCAGCACCATTCACAACAATATCTCCAACAGCAGTTCAATCTGTGAACAGCAGCAACATTCACAACAATATGTCCAATAGTAGTCCAATCTGTGAACAGCACCATTCACAACAATATGTCCAATAGTAGTCCAATCTGTGAGCAGCAGCACCAGTCACAACAATATGTCCAATAGTAGTTCAATCTGTGAACAGCCGCACCATTCACAACAATATGTCCAATAGTAGTCCAATCTGTGAACAACAGCACCATTCACAACAATATGTCTAATAGTAGTCCAATCTGTGAACAGCAGCACCATTCACAACAATATGTTCAATAGTAGTCCAATCTGTGAACAGCAGCACCATTCACAACAATATGTCTAACAGTAATCCAATCTGTGAACAGCAGCACCATTCACAACAATATGTCCAATAGTAGTCCAATCTGTGAACAGCAGCACCATTCACAACAATATGTCCAATAGTAGTCCAATCTGTGAGCAGCAGCACCATTCACAACAATATGTCCAATACTAGTCCAATCTGTGAGAAGCAGCACCATTCACAACAAGATGTTCAATAGTAGTCCAACTGTGAGCAGCAGCACCATTCACAACAAGATGTCCAATATTGGTCCAATCTGTGAACAGCAGCACCATTCACAACAATATGTCCAATAGTAGTCCAATCTGTGAACAGCAGCACCATTCACAACAATATGTCCAATAGTAGTCCAATCTGTGAGCAGCACCATTCACAACAATATCTCCAATAGTAATCCAATCTGTGAGCAGCAACATTCACAGCAATATGTCCAATAGTAGTCCAATCTGTGAACAGCAGCACCATTCACAACAATATGTCCAATAGTAGTCCTGTCTGTGAGCAACAGCACCATTCACAACAATATGTCCAATAGTAGTCCAATCTGTGAGCAGCAGCACCATTCACAGCAATATGTCCAGTAGTAGTACAATCTGTGAGCAACAGCACCATTCACAACAATATGTCCAATAGTACTTCAATCTGTGAGCAGCAGCACCATTCACAACAATATCTCCAACAGTAGTCCAATCTGTGAACAGCAGCACCATTCACAACAATATCTCCAACAGTAGTTCAATCTGTGAACAGCAGCACCATTCACAACAATATGCCCAATAGTAGTCCAAACTGTGAACAGCAGCACCATTCACAACAATATCTCCAACAGCAGTTCAATCTGTGAACAGCAGCACCATTCACAACAATATGTCCAATAGTAGTTCAATCTGTGAACAGCACCATTCACAACAATATGCCCAAAACAGTCCAATCTGTGAACAGCAGCACCATTCACAACAATATCTCCAACAGCAGTTCAATCTGTGAACAGAAGCACCATTCACAACAATATGTCCAATAGGAGTCCAATCTGTGAATAGCACCATTCACAATAATATGTCCAATAGTAGTCCAATCTGTGAGCAGCAACATTCACAGCAATATGTCCAATAGTAGTCCAATCATTGAACAGCAGCACCATTCACAACAATATGTACAATAGAAGTCCAATCTGTGAACAGCAGCACCATTCAAAACAATATGTCCAATAGTAGTCCAATCTGTGAACAGCAGCACCATTCACAACAATATGTCCAATTGTAGTCCAATCTGTGAACAGCACCATTCACAACAATATGTCCAATAGTAGTCCAATCTGTGAACAGCAGCACCATTCACAACAATATGTCCAATAGTAGTCCAATCTGTGAGCAGCAACATTCACAGCAATATGTCCAACAGTAGTCCAATCTGTGAACAGCAGCACCATTCACAACAGTATGTCCAATAGTAGTCCAATCTGTGAACAGCAGCACTATTCACAACAATATGTCCAATAGTAGTCCAATCTGTGAACAGCAGCACCATTCACAACAATATGTCCAATAGTAGTCCAATCTGTGAACAGCAGCACCATTCACAACAATATGTTCAATAGTAGTCCAATCTGTGAAAAGCAGCACCATTCACAACAATATGTCCAATAGTAGTCCAATCTGTGAACAGCAGCACCATTCACAACAATATGTCTAATGTTAGTCCAATCTGTGAACAGCAGCACCATTCACAACAATATGTCCAATAGTAGTCCAATCTGTGAACAGCAGCAGCATTCACAACAATATGTCCAATAGTAGTCCAATCTGTGAGTAGCAGCACGATTCATAACAATATGTCTAATCGTAGTCCAATCTGTGAACAGCAGCACCATTCACAACAATATGTCCAATCGTAGTCCAATCTGTGAACAGCAGCACCATTCACAACAAGATGTACAATAGTAGTCCAATCTGTGAACAGCAGCACCATTCACAACAATATGTCCAATAGTAGTCCAATCTGTGAACAGCAGCACCATTCACAACAATATGTCCAATAGTAGTCCAATCTGTGAACAGCAGCACCATTCACAACAATATGTCCAATAGTAGTCCAATCTGTGAACAGCACCATTCACAACAATATGTCCAATAGTAGTTCAATTTGTGAGCAGCAGCACCATTCACAACAATATGTCCAATAGTAGTTCAATCTGTGAGCAGCAGCACCATTCACAACAATATGTCCAATAGTAGTCCTGTCTGTGAGCAACAGCACCATTCACAACAATATGTCCAATAGTAGTCCTGTCTGTGAGCAACAGCACCATTCACAACAATATGTCCAATAGTAGTCCAATCTGTGAGCAGCAGAACCATTCACAGCAATATGTCCAGTAGTAGTCCAATCTGTGAGCAACAGCACCATTCACAACAATATGTCCAATAGTACTTCAATCTGTGAGCAGCAGCACCATTCACAACAATATCTCCAACAGTAGTCCAATCTGTGAACAGCAGCACCATTCACAACAATATCTCCAACAGTAGTTCAATCTGTGAACAGCAGCACCATTCACAACAATTTGCCCAATAGTAGTCCAAACTGTGAACAGCAGCACCATTCACAACAATATCTCCAACAGCAGTTCAATCTGTGAACAGCAGCACCATTCACAACAATATGTCCAATAGTAGTTCAATCTGTGAACAGCACCATTCACAACAATATGCCCAAAACAGTCCAATCTGTGAACAGCAGCACCATTCACAACAATATCTCCAACAGCAGTTCAATCTGTGAACAGCAGCACCATTCACAACAATATGTCCAATAGGAGTCCAATCTGTGAACAGCACCATTCACAACAATATGTCCAATAGTAGTCCAATCTGTGAGCAGCAACATTCACAGCAATATGTCCAATAGTAGTCCAATCATTGAACAGCAGCACCATTCACAACAATATGTCCAATAGTAGTCCAATCTGTGAACAGCAGCACCATTCAAAACAATATGTCCAATAGTAGTCCAATCTGTGAACAGCAGCACCATTCACAACAATATGTCCAATTGTAGTCCAATCTGTGAACAGCAGCACCATTCACAACAATATGTCCAATAGTAGTCCAATCTGTGAGCAGCAACATTCACAGCAATATGTCCAATAGTAGTCCAATCTGTGAGTAGCAGCACCATTCATAACAATATGTCTAATCGTAGTCCAATCTGTGAACAGCAGCACCATTCACAACAATATGTCCAATAGTAGTCCAATCTGTGAACAGCAGCACCATTCACAACAATATGTACAAAAGTAGTCCAATCTGTGAACAGCAGCACAATTCACAACAATATGTCCAATAGTAGTCCAATCTGTGAACAGCAGCACCATTCACAACAATATGTCCAATAGTAGTCCTGTCTGTGAGCAACAGCACCATTCACAACAATATGTCCAATAGTAGTCCAATCTGTGAGCAGCAGCACCATTCACAGCAATATGTCCAGTAGTAGTCCAATCTGTGAGCAACAGCACCATTCACAACAATATGTCCAATAGTACTTCAATCTGTGAGCAGCAGCACCATTCACAACAATATCTCCAACAGTAGTCCAATCTGTGAACAGCAGCACCATTCACAACAATATTTCCAACAGTAGTTCAATCTGTGAACAGCAGCACCATTCACAACAATATGCCCAATAGTAGTCCAAACTGTGAACAGAAGCACCATTCACAACAATATCTCCAACAGCAGTTCAATCTGTGAACAGCAGCACCATTCACAACAATATGTCCAATAGTAGTTCAATCTGTGAACAGCACCATTCACAACAATATGCCCTAAACAGTCCAATCTGTGAACAGCAGCACCATTCACAACAATATCTCCAACAGCAGTTCAATCTGTGAACAGCAGCAACATTCACAACAATATGTCCAATAGTAGTCCAATCTGTGAACAGCACCATTCACAACAATATGTCCAATAGTAGTCCAATCTGTGAGCAGCAGCACCAGTCACAACAATATGTCCAATAGTAGTTCAATCTGTGAACAGCCGCACCATTCACAACAATATGTCCAATAGTAGTCCAATCTGTGAACAACAGCACCATTCACAACAATATGTCTAATAGTAGTCCAATCTGTGAACAGCAGCACCATTCACAACAATATGTTCAATAGTAGTCCAATCTGTGAACAGCAGCACCATTCACAACAATATGTCTAACAGTAATCCAATCTGTGAACAGCAGCACCATTCACAACAATATGTCCAATAGTAGTCCAATCTGTGAACAGCAGCACCATTCACAACAATATGTCCAATAGTAGTCCAATCTGTGAGCAGCAGCACCATTCACAACAATATGTCCAATACTAGTCCAATCTGTGAGAAGCAGCACCATTCACAACAAGATGTTCAATAGTAGTCCAACTGTGAGCAGCAGCACCATTCACAACAAGATGTCCAATATTGGTCCAATCTGTGAACAGCAGCACCATTCACAACAATATGTCCAATAGTAGTCCAATCTGTGAACAGCAGCACCATTCACAACAATATGTCCAATAGTAGTCCAATCTGTGAGCAGCACCATTCACAACAATATGTCCAATAGTAATCCAATCTGTGAGCAGCAACATTCACAGCAATATGTCCAATAGTAGTCCAATCTGTGAACAGCAGCACCATTCACAACAATATGTCCAATAGTAGTCCTGTCTGTGAGCAACAGCACCATTCACAACAATATGTCCAATAGTAGTCCAATCTGTGAGCAGCAGCACCATTCACAGCAATATGTCCAGTAGTAGTCCAATCTGTGAGCAACAGCACCATTCACAACAATATGTCCAATAGTACTTCAATCTGTGAGCAGCAGCACCATTCACAACAATATCTCCAACAGTAGTCCAATCTGTGAACAGCAGCACCATTCACAACAATATCTCCAACAGTAGTTCAATCTGTGAACAGCAGCACCATTCACAACAATATGCCCAATAGTAGTCCAAACTGTGAACAGCAGCACCATTCACAACAATATCTCCAACAGCAGTTCAATCTGTGAACAGCAGCACCATTCACAACAATATGTCCAATAGTAGTTCAATCTGTGAACAGCACCATTCACAACAATATGCCCAAAACAGTCCAATCTGTGAACAGCAGCACCATTCACAACAATATCTCCAACAGCAGTTCAATCTGTGAACAGAAGCACCATTCACAACAATATGTCCAATAGGAGTCCAATCTGTGAACAGCACCATTCACAATAATATGTCCAATAGTAGTCCAATCTGTGAGCAGCAACATTCACAGCAATATGTCCAATAGTAGTCCAATCATTGAACAGCAGCACCATTCACAACAATATGTACAATAGTAGTCCAATCTGTGAACAGCAGCACCATTCAAAACAATATGTCCAATAGTAGTCCAATCTGTGAACAGCAGCACCATTCACAACAATATGTCCAATAGTAGTCCAATCTGTGAACAGCAGCACCATTCACAACAGTATGTCCAATAGTAGTCCAATCTGTGAACAGCAGCACTATTCACAACAATATGTCCAATAGTAGTCCAATCTGTGAACAGCAGCACCATTCACAACAATATGTCTAATATTAGTCCAATCTGTGAACAGCAGCACCATTCACAACAATATGTCCAATAGTAGTCCAATCTGTGAACAGCAGCAGCATTCACAACAATATGTCCAATAGTAGTCCAATCTGTGAGTAGCAGCACGATTCATAACAATATGTCTAATCGTAGTCCAATCTGTGAACAGCAGCACCATTCACAACAATATGTCCAATCGTAGTCCAATCTGTGAACAGCAGCACCATTCACAACAAGATTTACAATAGTAGTCCAATCTGTGAACAGCAGCACCATTCACAACAATATGTCCAATAGTAGTCCAATCTGTGAACAGCAGCACCATTCACAACAATATGTCCAATAGTAGTCCAATCTGTGAACAGCCGCACCATTCACAACAATATGTCCAATAGTAGTCCAATCTGTGAACAGCAGCACCATTCACAACAATATGTCCAATAGTAGTCCAATCTGTGAACAGCACCATTCACAACAATATGTCCAATAGTAGTTCAATTCGTGAGCAGCAGCACCATTCACAACAATATGTCCAATAGTAGTTCAATCTGTGAGCAGCAGCACCATTCACAACAATATGTCCAATAGTAGTCCTGTCTGTGAGCAACAGCACCATTCACAACAATATGTCCAATAGTAGTCCTGTCTGTGAGCAACAGCACCATTCACAACAATATGTCCAATAGTAGTCCAATCTGTGAGCAGCAGAACCATTCACAGCAATATGTCCAGTAGTAGTCCAATCTGTGAGCAACAGCACCATTCACAACAATATGTCCAATAGTACTTCAATCTGTGAGCAGCAGCACCATTCACAACAATATCTCCAACAGTAGTCCAATCTGTGAACAGCAGCACCATTCACAACAATATCTCCAACAGCAATTCAATCTGTGAACAGCAGCACCATTCACAACAATATGTCCAATAGTAGTTCAATCTGTGAACAGCACCATTCACAACAATATGCCCAAAACAGTCCAATCTGTGAACAGCAGCACCATTCACAACAATATCTCCAACAGCAGTTCAATCTGTGAACAGCAGCACCATTCACAACAATATGTCCAATAGGAGTCCAATCTGTGAACAGCACCATTCACAACAATATGTCCAATAGTTGTCCAATCTGTGAGCAGCAACATTCACAGCAATATGTCCAATAGTAGTCCAATCATTGAACAGCAGCACCATTCACAACAATATGTCCAATAGTAGTCCAATCTGTGAACAGCAGCACCATTCAAAACAATATGTCCAATAGTAGTCCAATCTGTGAACAGCAGCACCATTCACAACAATATGTCCAATTGTAGTCCAATCTGTGAACAGCACCATTCACAACAATATGTCCAATAGTAGTCCAATCTGTGAGCAACAGCACCATTCACAACAATATGTCCAATAGTACTTCAATCTGTGAGCAGCAGCACCATTCACAACAATATCTCCAACAGTAGTCCAATCTGTGAACAGCAGCACCATTCACAACAATATCTCCAACAGTAATTCAATCTGTGAACAGCAGCACCATTCACAACAATATGTCCAATAGTAGTCCAATCTGTGAGCAGCAGCACCATTCACAGCAATATGTCCAGTAGTAGTCCAATCTGTGAGCAACAGCACCATTCACAACAATATGTCCAATAGTAGTCCAAACTGTGAACAGCAGCACCATTCACAAAAATATCTCCAACAGCAGTTCAATCTGTGAACAGCAGCACCATTCACAACAATATGTCCAATAGTAGTTCAATCTGTGAACAGCACCATTCACAACAATATGCCCAAAACAGTCCAATCTGTGAACAGCAGCACCATTCACAACAATATCTCCAACAGCAGTTCAATCTGTGAACAGCAGCACCATTCACAACAATATGTCCAATAGTAGTCCAATCTGTGAACAGCACCATTCACAACAATATGTCCAATAGTAGTCCAATCTGTGAGCAGCAGCACCAGTCACAACAATATGTCCAATAGTAGTTCAATCTGAGAGCAGCAGCACCATTCACAACAATATGTCTAATAGTAGTCCAATCTGTGAACAGCACCATTCACAACAATATGTCCAATAGTAGTCCAATCTGTGAACAGCCGCACCATTCACAACAATATGTCCAATAGTAGTCCAATCTGTGAACAGCAGCACCATTTACAACAATATGTCCAATAGTAGTCCAATCTGTGAACAGCACCATTCACAACAATATGTCCAATACTAGTCCAATCTGTGAGAAGCAGCACCATTCACAACAAGATGTTCAATAGTAGTCCAACTGTGAGCAGCAGCACCATTCACAACAAGATGTCCAATATTGGTCCAATCTGTGAACAGCAGCACCATTCACAACAATATGTCCAATAGTAGTCCAATCTGTGAACAGCAGCACCATTCACAACAATATGTCCAATAGTAGTCCAATCTGTGAGCAGCACCATTCACAACAATATCTCCAATAGTAATCCAATCTGTGAGCAGCAACATTCACAGCAATATGTCCAATAGTAGTCCAATCTGTGAACAGCAGCACCATTCACAACAATATGTCCAATAGTAGTCCTGTCTGTGAGCAACAGCACCATTCACAACAATATGTCCAATAGTAGTCCAATCTGTGAGCAGCAGCACCATTCACAGCAATATGTCCAGTAGTAGTACAATCTGTGAGCAACAGCACCATTCACAACAATATGTCCAATAGTACTTCAATCTGTGAGCAGCAGCACCATTCACAACAATATCTCCAACAGTAGTCCAATCTGTGAACAGCAGCACCATTCACAACAATATCTCCAACAGTAGTTCAATCTGTGAACAGCAGCACCATTCACAACAATATGCCCAATAGTAGTCCAAACTGTGAACAGCAGCACCATTCACAACAATATCTCCAACAGCAGTTCAATCTGTGAACAGCAGCACCATTCACAACAATATGTCCAATAGTAGTTCAATCTGTGAACAGCACCATTCACAACAATATGCCCAAAACAGTCCAATCTGTGAACAGCAGCACCATTCACAACAATATCTCCAACAGCAGTTCAATCTGTGAACAGAAGCACCATTCACAACAATATGTCCAATAGGAGTCCAATCTGTGAATAGCACCATTCACAATAATATGTCCAATAGTAGTCCAATCTGTGAGCAGCAACATTCACAGCAATATGTCCAATAGTAGTCCAATCATTGAACAGCAGCACCATTCACAACAATATGTACAATAGAAGTCCAATCTGTGAACAGCAGCACCATTCAAAACAATATGTCCAATAGTAGTCCAATCTGTGAACAGCAGCACCATTCACAACAATATGTCCAATTGTAGTCCAATCTGTGAACAGCACCATTCACAACAATATGTCCAATAGTAGTCCAATCTGTGAACAGCAGCACCATTCACAACAATATGTCCAATAGTAGTCCAATCTGTGAGCAGCAACATTCACAGCAATATGTCCAACAGTAGTCCAATCTGTGAACAGCAGCACCATTCACAACAGTATGTCCAATAGTAGTCCAATCTGTGAACAGCAGCACTATTCACAACAATATGTCCAATAGTAGTCCAATCTGTGAACAGCAGCACCATTCACAACAATATGTCCAATAGTAGTCCAATCTGTGAACAGCAGCACCATTCACAACAATATGTTCAATAGTAGTCCAATCTGTGAAAAGCAGCACCATTCACAACAATATGTCCAATAGTAGTCCAATCTGTGAACAGCAGCACCATTCACAACAATATGTCTAATGTTAGTCCAATCTGTGAACAGCAGCACCATTCACAACAATATGTCCAATAGTAGTCCAATCTGTGAACAGCAGCAGCATTCACAACAATATGTCCAATAGTAGTCCAATCTGTGAGTAGCAGCACGATTCATAACAATATGTCTAATCGTAGTCCAATCTGTGAACAGCAGCACCATTCACAACAATATGTCCAATCGTAGTCCAATCTGTGAACAGCAGCACCATTCACAACAAGATGTACAATAGTAGTCCAATCTGTGAACAGCAGCACCATTCACAACAATATGTCCAATAGTAGTCCAATCTGTGAACAGCAGCACCATTCACAACAATATGTCCAATAGTAGTCCAATCTGTGAACAGCAGCACCATTCACAACAATATGTCCAATAGTAGTCCAATCTGTGAACAGCACCATTCACAACAATATGTCCAATAGTAGTTCAATTTGTGAGCAGCAGCACCATTCACAACAATATGTCCAATAGTAGTTCAATCTGTGAGCAGCAGCACCATTCACAACAATATGTCCAATAGTAGTCCTGTCTGTGAGCAACAGCACCATTCACAACAATATGTCCAATAGTAGTCCTGTCTGTGAGCAACAGCACCATTCACAACAATATGTCCAATAGTAGTCCAATCTGTGAGCAGCAGAACCATTCACAGCAATATGTCCAGTAGTAGTCCAATCTGTGAGCAACAGCACCATTCACAACAATATGTCCAATAGTACTTCAATCTGTGAGCAGCAGCACCATTCACAACAATATCTCCAACAGTAGTCCAATCTGTGAACAGCAGCACCATTCACAACAATATCTCCAACAGTAGTTCAATCTGTGAACAGCAGCACCATTCACAACAATTTGCCCAATAGTAGTCCAAACTGTGAACAGCAGCACCATTCACAACAATATCTCCAACAGCAGTTCAATCTGTGAACAGCAGCACCATTCACAACAATATGTCCAATAGTAGTTCAATCTGTGAACAGCACCATTCACAACAATATGCCCAAAACAGTCCAATCTGTGAACAGCAGCACCATTCACAACAATATCTCCAACAGCAGTTCAATCTGTGAACAGCAGCACCATTCACAACAATATGTCCAATAGGAGTCCAATCTGTGAACAGCACCATTCACAACAATATGTCCAATAGTAGTCCAATCTGTGAGCAGCAACATTCACAGCAATATGTCCAATAGTAGTCCAATCATTGAACAGCAGCACCATTCACAACAATATGTCCAATAGTAGTCCAATCTGTGAACAGCAGCACCATTCAAAACAATATGTCCAATAGTAGTCCAATCTGTGAACAGCAGCACCATTCACAACAATATGTCCAATTGTAGTCCAATCTGTGAACAGCAGCACCATTCACAACAATATGTCCAATAGTAGTCCAATCTGTGAGCAGCAACATTCACAGCAATATGTCCAATAGTAGTCCAATCTGTGAGTAGCAGCACCATTCATAACAATATGTCTAATCGTAGTCCAATCTGTGAACAGCAGCACCATTCACAACAATATGTCCAATAGTAGTCCAATCTGTGAACAGCAGCACCATTCACAACAATATGTACAAAAGTAGTCCAATCTGTGAACAGCAGCACCATTCACAACAATATGTCCAATAGTAGTCCAATCTGTGAACAGCAGCACCATTCACAACAATATGTCCAATAGTAGTCCTGTCTGTGAGCAACAGCACCATTCACAACAATATGTCCAATAGTAGTCCAATCTGTGAGCAGCAGCACCATTCACAGCAATATGTCCAGTAGTAGTCCAATCTGTGAGCAACAGCACCATTCACAACAATATGTCCAATAGTACTTCAATCAGTGAGCAGCAGCACCATTCACAACAATATCTCCAACAGTAGTCCAATCTGTGAACAGCAGCACCATTCACAACAATATTTCCAACAGTAGTTCAATCTGTGAACAGCAGCACCATTCACAACAATATGCCCAATAGTAGTCCAAACTGTGAACAGAAGCACCATTCACAACAATATCTCCAACAGCAGTTCAATCTGTGAACAGCAGCACCATTCACAACAATATGTCCAATAGTAGTTCAATCTGTGAACAGCACCATTCACAACAATATGCCCTAAACAGTCCAATCTGTGAACAGCAGCACCATTCACAACAATATCTCCAACAGCAGTTCAATCTGTGAACAGCAGCAACATTCACAACAATATGTCCAATAGTAGTCCAATCTGTGAACAGCACCATTCACAACAATATGTCCAATAGTAGTCCAATCTGTGAGCAGCAGCACCAGTCACAACAATATGTCCAATAGTAGTTCAATCTGTGAACAGCCGCACCATTCACAACAATATGTCCAATAGTAGTCCAATCTGTGAACAACAGCACCATTCACAACAATATGTCTAATAGTAGTCCAATCTGTGAACAGCAGCACCATTCACAACAATATGTTCAATAGTAGTCCAATCTGTGAACAGCAGCACCATTCACAACAATATGTCTAACAGTAATCCAATCTGTGAACAGCAGCACCATTCACAACAATATGTCCAATAGTAGTCCAATCTGTGAACAGCAGCACCATTCACAACAATATGTCCAATAGTAGTCCAATCTGTGAGCAGCAGCACCATTCACAACAATATGTCCAATACTAGTCCAATCTGTGAGAAGCAGCACCATTCACAACAAGATGTTCAATAGTAGTCCAACTGTGAGCAGCAGCACCATTCACAACAAGATGTCCAATATTGGTCCAATCTGTGAACAGCAGCACCATTCACAACAATATGTCCAATAGTAGTCCAATCTGTGAACAGCAGCACCATTCACAACAATATGTCCAATAGTAGTCCAATCTGTGAGCAGCACCATTCACAACAATATGTCCAATAGTAATCCAATCTGTGAGCAGCAACATTCACAGCAATATGTCCAATAGTAGTCCAATCTGTGAACAGCAGCACCATTCACAACAATATGTCCAATAGTAGTCCTGTCTGTGAGCAACAGCACCATTCACAACAATATGTCCAATAGTAGTCCAATCTGTGAGCAGCAGCACCATTCACAGCAATATGTCCAGTAGTAGTCCAATCTGTGAGCAACAGCACCATTCACAACAATATGTCCAATAGTACTTCAATCTGTGAGCAGCAGCACCATTCACAACAATATCTCCAACAGTAGTCCAATCTGTGAACAGCAGCACCATTCACAACAATATCTCCAACAGTAGTTCAATCTGTGAACAGCAGCACCATTCACAACAATATGCCCAATAGTAGTCCAAACTGTGAACAGCAGCACCATTCACAACAATATCTCCAACAGCAGTTCAATCTGTGAACAGCAGCACCATTCACAACAATATGTCCAATAGTAGTTCAATCTGTGAACAGCACCATTCACAACAATATGCCCAAAACAGTCCAATCTGTGAACAGCAGCACCATTCACAACAATATCTCCAACAGCAGTTCAATCTGTGAACAGAAGCACCATTCACAACAATATGTCCAATAGGAGTCCAATCTGTGAACAGCACCATTCACAATAATATGTCCAATAGTAGTCCAATCTGTGAGCAGCAACATTCACAGCAATATGTCCAATAGTAGTCCAATCATTGAACAGCAGCACCATTCACAACAATATGTACAATAGTAGTCCAATCTGTGAACAGCAGCACCATTCAAAACAATATGTCCAATAGTAGTCCAATCTGTGAACAGCAGCACCATTCACAACAATATGTCCAATAGTAGTCCAATCTGTGAACAGCAGCACCATTCACAACAGTATGTCCAATAGTAGTCCAATCTGTGAACAGCAGCACTATTCACAACAATATGTCCAATAGTAGTCCAATCTGTGAACAGCAGCACCATTCACAACAATATGTCTAATATTAGTCCAATCTGTGAACAGCAGCACCATTCACAACAATATGTCCAATAGTAGTCCAATCTGTGAACAGCAGCAGCATTCACAACAATATGTCCAATAGTAGTCCAATCTGTGAGTAGCAGCACGATTCATAACAATATGTCTAATCGTAGTCCAATCTGTGAACAGCAGCACCATTCACAACAATATGTCCAATCGTAGTCCAATCTGTGAACAGCAGCACCATTCACAACAAGATTTACAATAGTAGTCCAATCTGTGAACAGCAGCACCATTCACAACAATATGTCTAATGTTAGTCCAATCTGTGAACAGCAGCACCATTCACAACAATATGTCCAATAGTAGTCCAATCTGTGAACAGCAGCAGCATTCACAACAATATGTCCAATAGTAGTCCAATCTGTGAGTAGCAGCACGATTCATAACAATATGTCTAATCGTAGTCCAATCTGTGAACAGCAGCACCATTCACAACAATATGTCCAATCGTAGTCCAATCTGTGAACAGCAGCACCATTCACAACAAGATGTACAATAGTAGTCCAATCTGTGAACAGCAGCACCATTCACAACAATATGTCCAATAGTAGTCCAATCTGTGAACAGCAGCACCATTCACAACAATATGTCCAATAGTAGTCCAATCTGTGAACAGCAGCACCATTCACAACAATATGTCCAATAGTAGTCCAATCTGTGAACAGCACCATTCACAACAATATGTCCAATAGTAGTTCAATTTGTGAGCAGCAGCACCATTCACAACAATATGTCCAATAGTAGTTCAATCTGTGAGCAGCAGCACCATTCACAACAATATGTCCAATAGTAGTCCTGTCTGTGAGCAACAGCACCATTCACAACAATATGTCCAATAGTAGTCCTGTCTGTGAGCAACAGCACCATTCACAACAAAATGTCCAATAGTAGTCCAATCTGTGAGCAGCAGAACCATTCACAGCAATATGTCCAGTAGTAGTCCAATCTGTGAGCAACAGCACCATTCACAACAATATGTCCAATAGTACTTCAATCTGTGAGCAGCAGCACCATTCACAACAATATCTCCAACAGTAGTCCAATCTGTGAACAGCAGCACCATTCACAACAATATCTCCAACAGTAGTTCAATCTGTGAACAGCAGCACCATTCACAACAATTTGCCCAATAGTAGTCCAAACTGTGAACAGCAGCACCATTCACAACAATATCTCCAACAGCAGTTCAATCTGTGAACAGCAGCACCATTCACAACAATATGTCCAATAGTAGTTCAATCTGTGAACAGCACCATTCACAACAATATGCCCAAAACAGTCCAATCTGTGAACAGCAGCACCATTCACAACAATATCTCCAACAGCAGTTCAATCTGTGAACAGCAGCACCATTCACAACAATATGTCCAATAGGAGTCCAATCTGTGAACAGCACCATTCACAACAATATGTCCAATAGTAGTCCAATCTGTGAGCAGCAACATTCACAGCAATATGTCCAATAGTAGTCCAATCATTGAACAGCAGCACCATTCACAACAATATGTCCAATAGTAGTCCAATCTGTGAACAGCAGCACCATTCAAAACAATATGTCCAATAGTAGTCCAATCTGTGAACAGCAGCACCATTCACAACAATATGTCCAATTGTAGTCCAATCTGTGAACAGCAGCACCATTCACAACAATATGTCCAATAGTAGTCCAATCTGTGAGCAGCAACATTCACAGCAATATGTCCAATAGTAGTCCAATCTGTGAGTAGCAGCACCATTCATAACAATATGTCTAATCGTAGTCCAATCTGTGAACAGCAGCACCATTCACAACAATATGTCCAATAGTAGTCCAATCTGTGAACAGCAGCACCATTCACAACAATATGTACAAAAGTAGTCCAATCTGTGAACAGCAGCACCATTCACAACAATATGTCCAATAGTAGTCCAATCTGTGAACAGCAGCACCATTCACAACAATATGTCCAATAGTAGTCCTGTCTGTGAGCAACAGCACCATTCACAACAATATGTCCAATAGTAGTCCAATCTGTGAGCAGCAGCACCATTCACAGCAATATGTCCAGTAGTAGTCCAATCTGTGAGCAACAGCACCATTCACAACAATATGTCCAATAGTACTTCAATCAGTGAGCAGCAGCACCATTCACAACAATATCTCCAACAGTAGTCCAATCTGTGAACAGCAGCACCATTCACAACAATATTTCCAACAGTAGTTCAATCTGTGAACAGCAGCACCATTCACAACAATATGCCCAATAGTAGTCCAAACTGTGAACAGAAGCACCATTCACAACAATATCTCCAACAGCAGTTCAATCTGTGAACAGCAGCACCATTCACAACAATATGTCCAATAGTAGTTCAATCTGTGAACAGCACCATTCACAACAATATGCCCTAAACAGTCCAATCTGTGAACAGCAGCACCATTCACAACAATATCTCCAACAGCAGTTCAATCTGTGAACAGCAGCAACATTCACAACAATATGTCCAATAGTAGTCCAATCTGTGAACAGCACCATTCACAACAATATGTCCAATAGTAGTCCAATCTGTGAGCAGCAGCACCAGTCACAACAATATGTCCAATAGTAGTTCAATCTGTGAACAGCCGCACCATTCACAACAATATGTCCAATAGTAGTCCAATCTGTGAACAACAGCACCATTCACAACAATATGTCTAATAGTAGTCCAATCTGTGAACAGCAGCACCATTCACAACAATATGTTCAATAGTAGTCCAATCTGTGAACAGCAGCACCATTCACAACAATATGTCTAACAGTAATCCAATCTGTGAACAGCAGCACCATTCACAACAATATGTCCAATAGTAGTCCAATCTGTGAACAGCAGCACCATTCACAACAATATGTCCAATAGTAGTCCAATCTGTGAGCAGCAGCACCATTCACAACAATATGTCCAATACTAGTCCAATCTGTGAGAAGCAGCACCATTCACAACAAGATGTTCAATAGTAGTCCAACTGTGAGCAGCAGCACCATTCACAACAAGATGTCCAATATTGGTCCAATCTGTGAACAGCAGCACCATTCACAACAATATGTCCAATAGTAGTCCAATCTGTGAACAGCAGCACCATTCACAACAATATGTCCAATAGTAGTCCAATCTGTGAGCAGCACCATTCACAACAATATGTCCAATAGTAATCCAATCTGTGAGCAGCAACATTCACAGCAATATGTCCAATAGTAGTCCAATCTGTGAACAGCAGCACCATTCACAACAATATGTCCAATAGTAGTCCTGTCTGTGAGCAACAGCACCATTCACAACAATATGTCCAATAGTAGTCCAATCTGTGAGCAGCAGCACCATTCACAGCAATATGTCCAGTAGTAGTCCAATCTGTGAGCAACAGCACCATTCACAACAATATGTCCAATAGTACTTCAATCTGTGAGCAGCAGCACCATTCACAACAATATCTCCAACAGTAGTCCAATCTGTGAACAGCAGCACCATTCACAACAATATCTCCAACAGTAGTTCAATCTGTGAACAGCAGCACCATTCACAACAATATGCCCAATAGTAGTCCAAACTGTGAACAGCAGCACCATTCACAACAATATCTCCAACAGCAGTTCAATCTGTGAACAGCAGCACCATTCACAACAATATGTCCAATAGTAGTTCAATCTGTGAACAGCACCATTCACAACAATATGCCCAAAACAGTCCAATCTGTGAACAGCAGCACCATTCACAACAATATCTCCAACAGCAGTTCAATCTGTGAACAGAAGCACCATTCACAACAATATGTCCAATAGGAGTCCAATCTGTGAACAGCACCATTCACAATAATATGTCCAATAGTAGTCCAATCTGTGAGCAGCAACATTCACAGCAATATGTCCAATAGTAGTCCAATCATTGAACAGCAGCACCATTCACAACAATATGTACAATAGTAGTCCAATCTGTGAACAGCAGCACCATTCAAAACAATATGTCCAATAGTAGTCCAATCTGTGAACAGCAGCACCATTCACAACAATATGTCCAATAGTAGTCCAATCTGTGAACAGCAGCACCATTCACAACAGTATGTCCAATAGTAGTCCAATCTGTGAACAGCAGCACTATTCACAACAATATGTCCAATAGTAGTCCAATCTGTGAACAGCAGCACCATTCACAACAATATGTCTAATATTAGTCCAATCTGTGAACAGCAGCACCATTCACAACAATATGTCCAATAGTAGTCCAATCTGTGAACAGCAGCAGCATTCACAACAATATGTCCAATAGTAGTCCAATCTGTGAGTAGCAGCACGATTCATAACAATATGTCTAATCGTAGTCCAATCTGTGAACAGCAGCACCATTCACAACAATATGTCCAATCGTAGTCCAATCTGTGAACAGCAGCACCATTCACAACAAGATTTACAATAGTAGTCCAATCTGTGAACAGCAGCACCATTCACAACAATATGTCCAATAGTAGTCCAATCTGTGAACAGCAGCACCATTCACAACAATATGTCCAATAGTAGTCCAATCTGTGAACAGCCGCACCATTCACAACAATATGTCCAATAGTAGTCCAATCTGTGAACAGCAGCACCATTCACAACAATATGTCCAATAGTAGTCCAATCTGTGAACAGCACCATTCACAACAATATGTCCAATAGTAGTTCAATTCGTGAGCAGCAGCACCATTCACAACAATATGTCCAATAGTAGTTCAATCTGTGAGCAGCAGCACCATTCACAACAATATGTCCAATAGTAGTCCTGTCTGTGAGCAACAGCACCATTCACAACAATATGTCCAATAGTAGTCCTGTCTGTGAGCAACAGCACCATTCACAACAATATGTCCAATAGTAGTCCAATCTGTGAGCAGCAGAACCATTCACAGCAATATGTCCAGTAGTAGTCCAATCTGTGAGCAACAGCACCATTCACAACAATATGTCCAATAGTACTTCAATCTGTGAGCAGCAGCACCATTCACAACAATATCTCCAACAGTAGTCCAATCTGTGAACAGCAGCACCATTCACAACAATATCTCCAACAGCAATTCAATCTGTGAACAGCAGCACCATTCACAACAATATGTCCAATAGTAGTTCAATCTGTGAACAGCACCATTCACAACAATATGCCCAAAACAGTCCAATCTGTGAACAGCAGCACCATTCACAACAATATCTCCAACAGCAGTTCAATCTGTGAACAGCAGCACCATTCACAACAATATGTCCAATAGGAGTCCAATCTGTGAACAGCACCATTCACAACAATATGTCCAATAGTTGTCCAATCTGTGAGCAGCAACATTCACAGCAATATGTCCAATAGTAGTCCAATCATTGAACAGCAGCACCATTCACAACAATATGTCCAATAGTAGTCCAATCTGTGAACAGCAGCACCATTCAAAACAATATGTCCAATAGTAGTCCAATCTGTGAACAGCAGCACCATTCACAACAATATGTCCAATTGTAGTCCAATCTGTGAACAGCACCATTCACAACAATATGTCCAATAGTAGTCCAATCTGTGAGCAACAGCACCATTCACAACAATATGTCCAATAGTACTTCAATCTGTGAGCAGCAGCACCATTCACAACAATATCTCCAACAGTAGTCCAATCTGTGAACAGCAGCACCATTCACAACAATATCTCCAACAGTAATTCAATCTGTGAACAGCAGCACCATTCACAACAATATGTCCAATAGTAGTCCAATCTGTGAGCAGCAGCACCATTCACAGCAATATGTCCAGTAGTAGTCCAATCTGTGAGCAACAGCACCATTCACAACAATATGTCCAATAGTAGTCCAAACTGTGAACAGCAGCACCATTCACAAAAATATCTCCAACAGCAGTTCAATCTGTGAACAGCAGCACCATTCACAACAATATGTCCAATAGTAGTTCAATCTGTGAACAGCACCATTCACAACAATATGCCCAAAACAGTCCAATCTGTGAACAGCAGCACCATTCACAACAATATCTCCAACAGCAGTTCAATCTGTGAACAGCAGCACCATTCACAACAATATGTCCAATAGTAGTCCAATCTGTGAACAGCACCATTCACAACAATATGTCCAATAGTAGTCCAATCTGTGAGCAGCAGCACCAGTCACAACAATATGTCCAATAGTAGTTCAATCTGAGAGCAGCAGCACCATTCACAACAATATGTCTAATAGTAGTCCAATCTGTGAACAGCACCATTCACAACAATATGTCCAATAGTAGTCCAATCTGTGAACAGCCGCACCATTCACAACAATATGTCCAATAGTAGTCCAATCTGTGAACAGCAGCACCATTTACAACAATATGTCCAATAGTAGTCCAATCTGTGAACAGCACCATTCACAACAATATGTCCAATAGTAGTCCAATCTGTGAGCAGCAGCACCAGTCACAACAATATGTCCAATAGTAGTTCAATCTGTGAACAGCCGCACCATTCACAACAATATGTCCAATAGTAGTCCAATCTGTGAACAACAGCACCATTCACAACAATATGTCTAATAGTAGTCCAATCTGTGAACAGCAGCACCATTCACAACAATATGTTCAATAGTAGTCCAATCTGTGAACAGCAGCACCATTCACAACAATATGTCTAACAGTAATCCAATCTGTGAACAGCAGCACCATTCACAACAATATGTCCAATAGTAGTCCAATCTGTGAACAGCAGCACCATTCACAACAATATGTCCAATAGTAGTCCAATCTGTGAGCAGCAGCACCATTCACAACAATATGTCCAATAGTACTTCAATCTGTGAGCAGCAGCACCATTCACAACAATATCTCCAACAGTAGTCCAATCTGTGAACAGCAGCACCATTCACAACAATATCTACAACAGTAGTTCAATCTGTGAACAGCAGCACCATTCACAACAATATGCCCAATAGTAGTCCAAACTGTGAACAGCAGCACCATTCACAACAATATCTCCAACAGCAGTTCAATCTGTGAACAGCAGCAACATTCACAACAATATGTCCAATAGTAGTTCAATCTGTGAACAGCACCATTCACAACAATATGCCCAAAACAGTCCAATCTGTGAACAGCAGCACCATTCACAACAATATCTCCAACAGCAGTTCAATCTGTGAACAGAAGCACCATTCACAACAATATGTCCAATAGGAGTCCAATCTGTGAACAGCACCATTCACAATAATATGTCCAATAGTAGTCCAATCTGTGAGCAGCAACATTCACAGCAATATGTCCAATAGTAGTCCAATCATTGAACAGCAGCACCATTCACAACAATATGTACAATAGTAGTCCAATCTGTGAACAGCAGCACCATTCAAAACAATATGTCCAATAGTAGTCCAATCTGTGAACAGCAGCACCATTCACAACAATATGTCCAATTGTAGTCCAATCTGTGAACAGCACCATTCACAACAATATGTCCAATAGTAGTCCAATCTGTGAACAGCAGCAGCATTCACAACAATATGTCCAATAGTAGTCCAATCTGTGAGTAGCAGCACGATTCATAACAATATGTCTAATCGTAGTCCAATCTGTGAACAGCAGCACCATTCACAACAATATGTCCAATCGTAGTCCAATCTGTGAACAGCAGCACCATTCACAACAAGATTTACAATAGTAGTCCAATCTGTGAACAGCAGCACCATTCACAACAATATGTCCAATAGTAGTCCAATCTGTGAACAGCAGCACCATTCACAACAATATGTCCAATAGTAGTCCAATCTGTGAACAGCAGCACCATTCACAACAATATGTCCAATAGTAGTCCAATCTGTGAACAGCACCATTCACAACAATATGTCCAATAGTAGTTCAATTTGTGAGCAGCAGCACCATTCACAACAATATGTCCAATAGTAGTTCAATCTGTGAGCATCAGCACCATTCACAACAATATGTCCAATAGTAGTCCTGTCTGTGAGCAACAGCACCATTCACAACAATATGTCCAATAGTAGTCCTGTCTGTGAGCAACAGCACCATTCACAACAATATGTCCAATAGTAGTCCAATCTGTGAGCAGCAGAACCATTCACAGCAATATGTCCAGTAGTAGTCCAATCTGTGAGCAACAGCACCATTCACAACAATATGTCCAATAGTACTTCAATCTGTGAGCAGCAGCACCATTCACAACAATATCTCCAACAGTAGTCCAATCTGTGAACAGCAGCACCATTCACAACAATATCTCCAACAGTAGTTCAATCTGTGAACAGCAGCACCATTCACAACAATTTGCCCAATAGTAGTCCAAACTGTGAACAGCAGCACCATTCACAACAATATCTCCAACAGCAGTTCAATCTGTGAACAGCAGCACCATTCACAACAATATGTCCAATAGTAGTTCAATCTGTGAACAGCACCATTCACAACAATATGCCCAAAACAGTCCAATCTGTGAACAGCAGCACCATTCACAACAATATCTCCAACAGCAGTTCAATCTGTGAACAGCAGCACCATTCACAACAATATGTCCAATAGGAGTCCAATCTGTGAACAGCACCATTCACAACAATATGTCCAATAGTAGTCCAATCTGTGAGCAGCAACATTCACAGCAATATGTCCAATAGTAGTCCAATCATTGAACAGCAGCACCATTCACAACAATATGTCCAATAGTAGTCCAATCTGTGAACAGCAGCACCATTCAAAACAATATGTCCAATAGTAGTCCAATCTGTGAACAGCAGCACCATTCACAACAATATGTCCAATTGTAGTCCAATCTGTGAACAGCACCATTCACAACAATATGTCCAATAGTAGTCCAATCTGTGAGCAACAGCACCATTCACAACAATATGTCCAATAGTACTTCAATCTGTGAGCAGCAGCACCATTCACAACAATATCTCCAACAGTAGTCCAATCTGTGAACAGCAGCACCATTCACAACAATATCTCCAACAGTAATTCAATCTGTGAACAGCAGCACCATTCACAACAATATGTCCAATAGTAGTCCAATCTGTGAGCAGCAGCACCATTCACAGCAATATGTCCAGTAGTAGTCCAATCTGTGAGCAACAGCACCATTCACAACAATATGTCCAATAGTAGTCCAAACTGTGAACAGCAACACCATTCACAAAAATATCTCCAACAGCAGTTCAATCTGTGAACAGCAGCACCATTCACAACAATATGTCCAATAGTAGTTCAATCTGTGAACAGCACCATTCACAACAATATGCCCAAAACAGTCCAATCTGTGAACAGCAGCACCATTCACAACAATATCTCCAACAGCAGTTCAATCTGTGAACAGCAGCACCATTCACAACAATATGTCCAATAGTAGTCCAATCTGTGAACAGCACCATTCACAACAATATGTCCAATAGTAGTCCAATCTGTGAGCAGCAGCACCAGTCACAACAATATGTCCAATAGTAGTTCAATCTGAGAGCAGCAGCACCATTCACAACAATATGTCTAATAGTAGTCCAATCTGTGAACAGCACCATTCACAACAATATGTCCAATAGTAGTCCAATCTGTGAACAGCCGCACCATTCACAACAATATGTCCAATAGTAGTCCAATCTGTGAACAGCAGCACCATTTACAACAATATGTCCAATAGTAGTCCAATCTGTGAACAGCAGCACCATTCACAACAATATGTCCAATTGTAGTCCAATCTGTGAACAGCAGCACCATTCACAACAATATGTCTAATAGTAGTCCAATCTGTGAACAGCAGCACCATTCACAACAATATGTCCAATAGTAGTCCAATCTGTGAACAGCAGCACCATTCACAACAATATGTCCAATAGTAGTCCAATCTGTGAGTAGCAGCACCATTCATAACAATATGTCTAATCGTAGTCCAATCTGTGAACAGCAGCACCATTCACAACAATATGTCCAATAGTAGTCCAATCTGTGAACAGCAGCAACATTCACAACAATATGTACAATAGTAGTCCAATCTGTGAACAGCAGCACCATTCACAACAATATGTCTAATAGTAGTCCAATCTGTGAACAGCAGCACCATTCACAACAATATGTCCAATAGTAGTCAAATCTGTGAGAAGCAGCACCATTCACAACAAGATGTTCAATAGTAGTCCAACTGTGAACAGCAGCACCATTCACAACAATATGTCCAATATTAGTCCAATCTGTGAGCAGCAGCACCATTCACAACAAGATGTCCAATAGTCGTCCAATCTGTGAACAGCAGCACCATTCACAACAATATGTCCAATAGTAGTCCAATCTGTGAACAGCAGCACCATTCACAACAATATGTCTAATAGTAGTCCAATCTGTGAGCAGCAGCACCATTCACAACAATATGTCCAATCGTAGTCCAATCTGTGAACAGCAGCACCATTCACAACAATATGTCCAACAGTAGTCCAATCTGTGAACAGCAGCACCATTCACAACAATATGTCCAATAGTAGTCCAATCTGTGAGCAGCACTATTCACAACAATATGTCCAATAGTAGTCCAATCTGTGAGCAGCAACATTCACAGCAATATGTCCAATAGCAGTCCAATCAGTGAACAGCAGCACCATTCACAACAATATGTCCAATAGTAGTCCAATCTGTGAGCAGCAGCACCATTCACAAAAATATGTCCAATAGTAGTCCAATCTGTGAACAGCAGCACCATTCACAACAATATGTCCAATAGTAGTCCAATCTGTGAACAGCATCACCATTCAAAACAATATGTCCAATAGTAGTCCAATCTGTGAACAGCAGCACCATTCACAACAATATGTCCAATAGTAGTCCAATCTGTGAACAGCAGCACCATTCACAACAATATGTTCAATAGTAGTCCAATCTGTGAACAGCAGCACCATTCACAACAATATGTCCAATAGTAGTCCAATCTGTGAACAGCAGCACCATTCACAACAATATGTCTAATATTAGTCCAATCTGTGAACAGCAGCACCATTCACAACAATATGTCCAATAGTAGTCCAATCTGTGAACAGCAGCACCATTCACAACAATATGTCCAATAGAAGTCCAATCTGTGAGTAGCAGCACCATTCATAACAATATGTCTAATCGTAGTCCAATCTGTGAACAGCAGCACCATTCACAACAATATGTCCAATCGTAGTCCAATCTGTGAACAGCAGCACCATTCACAACAATATGTCCAATAGTAGTCCAATCTGTGAACAGCAGCACCATTCAAAACAATATGTCCAATAGTAGTCCAATCTGTGAACAGCAGCACCATTCACAACAATATGTCCAATAGTAGTCCAATCTGTGAACAGCAGCACCATTCACAACAATATGTCCAATTGTAGTCCAATCTGTGAACAGCACCATTCACAACAATATGTCCAATAGTAGTTCAATTTGTGAGCAGCAGCACCATTCACAACAATATGTCCAATAGTAGTTCAATCTGTGAGCAGCAGCACCATTCACAGCAATATGTCCAATAGTAGTCCAATCTGTGAGCAGCAGCACCATTCACAGCAATATGTCCAGTAGTACTTCAATCTGTGAGCAGCAGCACCATTCACAACAATATCTCCAAAAGTAGTCCAATCTGTGAACAGCAGCACCATTCACAACAATTTCTCCAACAGTAGTTCAATCTGTGAACAGCAGCACCATTCACAACAATATGCCCTAAACAGTCCAATCTGTGAACAGCAGCACCATTCACAACAATATCTCCAACAGCAGCTCAATCTGTGAACAGCAGCACCATTCACAACAATATGTCCAATAGTAGTCCAATCTGTGAACAGCACCATTCACAACAATATGTCCAATAGTAGTCCAATCTGTGAGCAGCAGCACCAGTCACAACAATATGTCCAATAGTAGTTCAATCTGAGAGCAGCAGCACCATTCACAACAATATGTCTAATAGTAGTCCAATCTGTGAACAGCACCATTCACAACAATATGTCCAATAGTAGTCCAATCTGTGAACAGCCGCACCATTCACAACAATATGTCCAATAGTAGTCCAACTGTGGACAGCAGCACCATTCACAACAATATGTCCAATATTAGTCCAATCTGTGAGCAGCAGCACCATTCACAACAAGATGTCAAATATTGGTCCAATCTGTGAACAGCAGCACCATTCACAACAATATGTCCAATAGTAGTCCAATCTGTGAACAGCAGCACCATTCACAACAATATGTCCAATAGTAGTCCTGTCTGTGAGCAACAGCACCATTCACAACAATATGTCCAATAGTAGTCCAATCTGTGAGCAGCAGCACCATTCACAGCAATATGTACAGTAGTAGTCCAATCTGTGAGCAACAGCACCATTCACAACAATATGTCCAATAGTACTTCAATCTGTGAGCAGCAGCACCATTCACAACAATTTCTCCAACAGTAGTCCAATCTGTGAACAGCAGCACCATTCACAACAATATCTCCAACAGTAGTTCAATCTGTGAACAGCAGCACCATTCACAACAATATGCCCAATAGTAGTCCAAACTGTGAACAGCAGCACCATTCACAACAATATCTCCAACAGCAGTTCAATCTGTGAACAGCAGCACCATTCACAACAATATGTCCAATAGTAGTTCAATCTGTGAACAGCACCATTCACAACAATATGCCCAAAACAGTCCAATCTGTGAACAGCAGCACCATTCACAACAATATGTCCAATAGTAGTCCAATCTGTGAACAGCAGCACCATTCACAACAATATGTCCAATAGTAGTCCTGTCTGTGAGCAACAGCACCATTCACAACAATATGTACAGTAGTAGTCCAATCTGTGAACAGCAGCACCATTCACAACAATATGTCCAATAGTAGTCCAATCTGTGAACAGCAGCACCATTCACAACAATATGTCCAATAGTAGTCCAATCTGTGAACAGCAGCACCATTCACAACAATATGTCCAATAGTAGTCCAATCTGTGAACAGCAGCACCATTCACAACAATATGTCCAATTGTAGTCCAATCTGTGAACAGCACCATTCACAACAATATGTCCAATAGTAGTTCAATTTGTGAGCAGCAGCACCATTCACAACAATATGTCCAATAGTAGTTCAATCTGTGAGCAGCAGCACCATTCACAGCAATATGTCCAATAGTAGTCCTGTCTGTGAGCAACAGCACCATTCACAACAATATGTCCAATAGTAGTCCAATCTGTGAACAGCAGCACCATTCACAACAATTTCTCCAACAGTAGTCCAATCTGTGAACAGCAGCACCATTCACAACAATTTCTCCAACAGTAGTTCAATCTGTGAACAGCAGCACCATTCACAACAATATGCCCAATAGTAGTCCAAACTGTGAACAGCAGCACCATTCACAACAATATCTCCAACAGCAGTTCAATCTGTGAACAGCAGCACCATTCACAACAATATGTCCAATAGTAGTTCAATCTGTGAACAGCACCATTCACAACAATATGCCCTAAACAGTCCAATCTGTGAACAGCAGCACCATTCACAACAATATCTCCAACTGCAGCTCAATCTGTGAACAGCAGCACCATTCACAACAATATGTCCAATAGTAGTCCAATCTGTGAACAGCACCATTCACAACAATATGTCCAATAGTAGTCCAATCTGTGAGCAGCAGCACCAGTCACAACAATATGTCCAATAGTAGTCCAACTGTGGACAGCAGCACCATTCACAACAATATGTCCAATATTAGTCCAATCTGTGAGCAGAAGCACCATTCACAACAAGATGTCAAATATTGGTCCAATCTGTGAACAGCAGCACCATTCACAACAATATGTCCAATAGTAGTCCAATCTGTGAACAGCAGCACCATTCACAACAATATGTCCAATAGTAGTCCTGTCTGTGAGCAACAGCACCATTCACAACAATATGTCCAATAGTAGTCCAATCTGTGAGCAGCAGCACCATTCACAGCAATATGTACAGTAGTAGTCCAATCTGTGAGCAACAGCACCATTCACAACAATATGTCCAATAGTACTTCAATCTGTGAGCAGCAGCACCATTCACAACAATTTCTCCAACAGTAGTCCAATCTGTGAACAGCAGCACCATTCACAACAATATCTCCAACAGTAGTTCAATCTGTGAACAGCAGCACCATTCACAACAATATGCCCAATAGTAGTCCAAACTGTGAACAGCAGCACCATTCACAACAATATCTCCAACAGCAGTTCAATCTGTGAACAGCAGCACCATTCACAACAATATGTCCAATAGTAGTTCAATCTGTGAACAGCACCATTCACAACAATATGCCCAAAACAGTCCAATCTGTGAACAGCAGCACCATTCACAACAATATGTCCAATAGTAGTCCAATCTGTGAACAGCAGCACCATTCACAACAATATGTCCAATAGTAGTCCTGTCTGTGAGCAACAGCACCATTCACAACAATATGTACAGTAGTAGTCCAATCTGTGAACAGCAGCACCATTCACAACAATATGTCCAATAGTAGTCCAATCTGTGAACAGCAGCACCATTCACAACAATATGTCCAATAGTAGTCCAATCTGTGAACAGCAGCACCATTCACAACAATATGTCCAATAGTAGTCCAATCTGTGAACAGCAGCACCATTCACAACAATATGTCCAATTGTAGTCCAATCTGTGAACAGCACCATTCACAACAATATGTCCAATAGTAGTTCAATTTGTGAGCAGCAGCACCATTCACAACAATATGTCCAATAGTAGTTCAATCTGTGAGCAGCAGCACCATTCACAGCAATATGTCCAATAGTAGTCCTGTCTGTGAGCAACAGCACCATTCACAACAATATGTCCAATAGTAGTCCAATCTGTGAACAGCAGCACCATTCACAACAATTTCTCCAACAGTAGTCCAATCTGTGAACAGCAGCACCATTCACAACAATTTCTCCAACAGTAGTTCAATCTGTGAACAGCAGCACCATTCACAACAATATGCCCAATAGTAGTCCAAACTGTGAACAGCAGCACCATTCACAACAATATCTCCAACAGCAGTTCAATCTGTGAACAGCAGCACCATTCACAACAATATGTCCAATAGTAGTTCAATCTGTGAACAGCACCATTCACAACAATATGCCCTAAACAGTCCAATCTGTGAACAGCAGCACCATTCACAACAATATCTCCAACAGCAGCTCAATCTGTGAACAGCAGCACCATTCACAACAATATGTCCAATAGTAGTCCAATCTGTGAACAGCACCATTCACAACAATATGTCCAATAGTAGTCCAATCTGTGAGCAGCAGCACCAGTCACAACAATATGTCCAATAGTAGTTCAATCTGTGAACAGCCGCACCATTCACAACAATATGTCCAATAGTAGTCCAATCTGTGAACAACAGCACCATTCACAACAATATGTCTAATAGTAGTCCAATCTGTGAACAGCAGCACCATTCACAACAATATGTCCAATAGTAGTCCAATCTGTGAACAGCAGCACCATTCACAACAATATGTCTAACAGTAATCCAATCTGTGAACAGCAGCACCATTCACAACAATATGTTCAATAGTAGTCCAACTGTGAGCAGCAGCACCATTCACAACAAGATGTCCAATATTGGTCCAATCTGTGAACAGCAGCACCATTCACAACAATATGTCCAATAGTAGTCCAATCTGTGAACAGCAGCACCATTCACAACAATATGTCCAATAGTAGTCCAATCTGTGAGCAGCAGCATTGACAACAATATGTCCAATAGTAATCCAATCTGTGAGCAGCAACATTCACAGCAATATGTCCAATAGTAGTCCAATCTGTGAACAGCAGCACCATTCACAACAATATGTCCAATAGTAGTCCTGTCTGTGAGCAACAGCACCATTCACAACAATATGTCCAATAGTAGTCCAATCTGTGAGCAGCAGCACCATTCACAGCAATATGTCCAGTAGTAGTCCAATCTGTGAGCAACAGCACCATTCACAACAATATGTCCAATAGTACTTCAATCTGTGAGCAGCAGCACCATTCACAACAATATCTCCAACAGTAGTCCAATCTGTGAACAGCAGCACCATTCACAACAATATCTCCAACAGTAGTTCAATCTGTGAACAGCAGCACCATTCACAACAATATGCCCAATAGTAGTCCAAACTGTGAACAGCAGCACCATTCACAACAATATCTCCAACAGCAGTTCAATCTGTGAACAGCAGCACCATTCACAACAATATGTCCAATAGTAGTTCAATCTGTGAACAGCACCATTCACAACAATATGCCCAAAACAGTCCAATCTGTGAACAGCAGCACCATTCACAACAATATCTCCAACAGCAGTTCAATCTGTGAACAGAAGCACCATTCACAACAATATGTCCAATAGGAGTCCAATCTGTGAACAGCACCATTCACAACAGTATGTCCAATAGTAGTCCAATCTGTGAGCAGCAGCATTCACAGCAATATGTCCAATAGTAGTCCAATCATTGAACAGCAGCACCATTCACAACAATATGTACAATAGTAGTCCAATCTGTGAACAGCAGCACCATTCAAAACAATATGTCCAATAGTAGTCCAATCTGTGAACAGCAGCACCATTCACAACAATATGTCCAATTGTAGTCCAATCTGTGAACAGCACCATTCACAACAATATGTCCAATAGTAGTCCAATCTGTGAACAGCAGCACCATTCACAACAATATGTCCAATAGTAGTCCAATCTGTGAGCAGCAACATTCACAGCAATATGTCCAATAGTAGTCCAATCTGTGAACAGCAGCACCATTCACAACAATATGTCTAATATTAGTCCAATCTGTGAACAGCAGCACCATTCACAACAATATGTCCAATAGTAGTCCAATCTGTGAACAGCAGCAGCATTCACAACAATATGTCCAATAGTAGTCCAATCTGTGAGTAGCAGCACGATTCATAACAATATGTCTAATCGTAGTCCAATCTGTGAACAGCAGCACCATTCACAACAATATGTCCAATCGTAGTCCAATCTGTGAACAGCAGCACCATTCACAACAAGATGTACAATAGTAGTCCAATCTGTGAACAGCAGCTCCATTCACAACAATATGTCCAATTGTAGTCCAATCTGTGAACAGCAGCACCATTCACAACAATATGTCCAATAGTAGTCCAATCTGTGAACAGCAGCACCATTCACAACAATATGTCCAATAGTAGTCCAATCTGTGAACAGCACCATTCACAACAATATGTCCAATAGTAGTTCAATTTGTGAGCAGCAGCACCATTCACAACAATATGTCCAATAGTAGTTCAATCTGTGAGCAGCAGCACAATTCACAACAATATGTCCAATAGTAGTCCAATCTGTGAACAGCAGCACCATTCACAACAATATGTTCAATAGTAGTCCAATCTGTGAAAAGCAGCACCATTCACAACAATATGTCCAATAGTAGTCCAATCTGTGAACAGCAGCACCATTCACAACAATATGTCTAATATTAGTCCAATCTGTGAACAGCAGCACCATTCACAACAATATGTCCAATAGTAGTCCAATCTGTGAACAGCAGCAGCATTCACAACAATATGTCCAATAGTAGTCCAATCTGTGAGTAGCAGCACGATTCATAACAATATGTCTAATCGTAGTCCAATCTGTGAACAGCAGCACCATTCACAACAATATGTCCAATCGTAGTCCAATCTGTGAACAGCAGCACCATTCACAACAAGATGTACAATAGTAGTCCAATCTGTGAACAGCAGCTCCATTCACAACAATATGTCCAATAGTAGTCCAATCTGTGAGCAGCAGCACCATTCACAACAATATGTCCAATAGTAGTCCAATCTGTGAACAGCAGCACCATTCACAACAATATGTCCAATAGTAGTCCAATCTGTGAACAGCACCATTCACAACAATATGTCCAATAGTAGTTCAATTTGTGAGCAGCAGCACCATTCACAACAATATGTCCAATAGTAGTTCAATCTGTGAGCAGCAGCACCATTCACAACAATATGTCCAATAGTAGTCCTGTCTGTGAGCAACAGCACCATTCACAACAATATGTCCAATAGTAGTCCTGTCTGTGAGCAACAGCACCATTCACAACAATATGTCCAATAGTAGTCCAATCTGTGAGCAGCAGAACCATTCACAGCAATATGTCCAGAAGTAGTCCAATCTGTGAGCAACAGCACCATTCACAACAATATCTCCAACAGTAGTTCAATCTGTGAACAGCAGCACCATTCACAACAATATGCCCAATAGTAGTCCAAACTGTGAACAGCAGCACCATTCACAACAATATCTCCAACAGCAGTTCAATCTGTGAACAGCAGCACCATTCACAACAATATGTCCAATAGTTGTTCAATCTGTGAACAGCACCATTCACAACAATATGCCCAAAACAGTCCAATCTGTGAACAGCAGCACCATTCACAACAATATCTCCAACAGCAGTTCAATCTGTGAACAGCAGCACCATTCACAACAATATGTCCAATAGGAGTCCAATCTGTGAACAGCACCATTCACAACAATATGTCCAATAGTAGTCCAATCTGTGAGCAGCAACATTCACAGCAATATGTCCAATAGTAGTCCAATCATTGAACAGCAGCACCATTCACAACAATATGTCCAATAGTTGTCCAATCTGTGAACAGCAGCACCATTCAAAACAATATGTCCAATAGTAGTCCAATCTGTGAACAGCAGCACCATTCACAACAATATGTCCAATTGTAGTCCAATCTGTGAACAGCACCATTCACAACAATATGTCCAATAGTAGTCCAATCTGTGAACAGCAGCACCATTCACAACAATATGTCCAATAGTAGTCCAATCTGTGAGCAGCAACATTCACAGCAATATGTCCAATAATAGTCCAATCTGTGAACAGCAGCACCATTCACAACAGTATGTCCAATAGTAGTCCAATCTGTGAACAGCAGCACTATTCACAACAATATGTCCAATAGTAGTCCAATCTGTGAACAGCAGCACCATTCACAACAATATGTCCAATACTAGTCCAATCTGTGAACAGCAGCACCATTCACAACAATATGTTCAATAGTAGTCCAATCTGTGAAAAGCAGCACCATTCACAACAATATGTCCAATAGTAGTCCAATCTGTGAACAGCAGCACCATTCACAACAATATGTCTAATATTAGTCCAATCTGTGAACAGCAGCACCATTCACAACAATATGTCCAATAGTAGTCCAATCTGTGAACAGCAGCAGCATTCACAACAATATGTCCAATAGTAGTCCAATCTGTGAGTAGCAGCACGATTCATAACAATATGTCTAATCGTAGTCCAATCTGTGAACAGCAGCACCATTCACAACAATATGTCCAATCGTAGTCCAATCTGTGAACAGCAGCACCATTCACAACAAGATGTACAATAGTAGTCCAATCTGTGAACAGCAGCACCATTCACAACAATATGTCCAATAGTAGTCCAATCTGTGAACAGCAGCACCATTCACAACAATATGTCCAATAGTAGTCCAATCTGTGAACAGCAGCACCATTCACAACAATATGTCCAATAGTAGTCCAATCTGTGAACAGCACCATTCACAACAATATGTCCAATAGTAGTTCAATTTGTGAGCAGCAGCACCATTCACAACAATATGTCCAATAGTAGTTCAATCTGTGAGCAGCAGCACCATTCACAACAATATGTCCAATAGTAGTCCTGTCTGTGAGCAACAGCACCATTCACAACAATATGTCCAATAGTAGTCCAATCTGTGAACAGCCGCACCATTCACAACAATATGTCCAATAGTAGTCCAATCTGTGAACAGCAGCACCATTCACAACAATATGTCTAATAGTAGTCCAATCTGTGAACAGCAGCACCAAACACAACAATATGTTCAATAGTAGTCCAATCTGTGAACAGCAGCACCATTCACAACAATATGTCTAACAGTAATCCAATCTGTGAACAGCAGCACCATTCACAACAATATGTCCAATAGTAGTCCAATCTGTGAACAGCAGCACCATTCACAACAATATGTCCAATAGTAGTCCAATCTGTGAGCAGCAGCACCATTCACAACAATATGTCCAATAGTAGTTCAATTTGTGAGCAGCAGCACCATTCACAACAATATGTCCAATAGTAGTCCAGTCTGTGAGCAGCAGCACCATTCACAACAATATGTCCAATAGTAGTCCTGTCTGTGAGCAACAGCACCATTCACAACAATATGTCCAATAGTAGTCCAATCTGTGAGCAGCAGCACCATTCACAGCAATATGTCCAGTAGTAGTCCAATCTGTGAGCAACAGCACCATTCACAACAATATGTCCAATAGTACTTCAATCTGTGAGCAGCAGCACCATTCACAACAATATCTCCAACAGTAGTCCAATCTGTGAACAGCAGCACCATTCACAACAATATTTCCAACAGTAGTTCAATCTGTGAACAGCAGCACCATTCACAACAATATGCCCAATAGTAGTCCAAACTGTGAACAGAAGCACCATTCACAACAATATCTCCAACAGCAGTTCAATCTGTGAACAGCAGCACCATTCACAACAATATGTCCAATAGTAGTTCAATCTGTGAACAGCACCATTCACAACAATATGCCCTAAACAGTCCAATCTGTGAACAGCAGCACCATTCACAACAATATCTCCAACAGCAGTTCAATCTGTGAACAGCAGCAACATTCACAACAATATGTCCAATAGTAGTCCAATCTGTGAACAGCACCATTCACAACAATATGTCCAATAGTAGTCCAATCTGTGAGCAGCAGCACCAGTCACAACAATATGTCCAATAGTAGTTCAATCTGTGAACAGCCGCACCATTCACAACAATATGTCCAATAGTAGTCCAATCTGTGAACAACAGCACCATTCACAACAATATGTCTAATAGTAGTCCAATCTGTGAACAGCAGCACCATTCACAACAATATGTTCAATAGTAGTCCAATCTGTGAACAGCAGCACCATTCACAACAATATGTCTAACAGTAATCCAATCTGTGAACAGCAGCACCATTCACAACAATATGTCCAATAGTAGTCCAATCTGTGAGCAGCAGCACCATTCACAACAATATGTCCAATACTAGTCCAATCTGTGAGAAGCAGCACCATTCACAACAAGATGTTCAATAGTAGTCCAACTGTGAGCAGCAGCACCATTCACAACAAGATGTCCAATATTGGTCCAATCTGTGAACAGCAGCACCATTCACAACAATATGTCCAATAGTAGTCCAATCTGTGAACAGCAGCACCATTCACAACAATATGTCCAATAGTAGTCCAATCTGTGAGCAGCACCATTGACAACAATATGTCCAATAGTAATCCAATCTGTGAGCAGCAACATTCACAGCAATATGTCCAATAGTAGTCCAATCTGTGAACAGCAGCACCATTCACAACAATATGTCCAATAGTAGTCCTGTCTGTGAGCAACAGCACCATTCACAACAATATGTCCAATAGTAGTCCAATCTGTGAGCAGCAGCACCATTCACAGCAATATGTCCAGTAGTAGTCCAATCTGTGAGCAACAGCACCATTCACAGCAATATGTCCAGTAGTAGTCCAATCTGTGAACAGCAGCACCATTCACAACAATATCTCCAACAGCAGTTCAATCTGTGAACAGCAGCACCATTCACAACAATATGTCCAATAGTAGTTCAATCTGTGAACAGCACCATTCACAACAATATGCCCAAAACAGTCCAATCTGTGAACAGCAGCACCATTCACAACAATATCTCCAACAGCAGTTCAATCTGTGAACAGAAGCACCATTCACAACAATATGTCCAATAGGAGTCCAATCTGTGAACAGCACCATTCACAACAGTATGTCCAATAGTAGTCCAATCTGTGAGCAGCAACATTCACAGCAATATGTCCAATAGTAGTCCAATCATTGAACAGCAGCACCATTCACAACAATATGTACAATAGTAGTCCAATCTGTGAACAGCAGCACCATTCAAAACAATATGTCCAATAGTAGTCCAATCTGTGAACAGCAGCACCATTCACAACAATATGTCCAATTGTAGTCCAATCTGTGAACAGCACCATTCACAACAATATGTCCAATAGTAGTCCAATCTGTGAACAGCAGCACCATTCACAACAATATGTCCAATAGTAGTCCAATCTGTGAGCAGCAACATTCACAGCAATATGTCCAATAGTAGTCCAATCTGTGAACAGCAGCACCATTCACAACAGTATGTCCAATAGTAGTCCAATCTGTGAACAGCAGCACTATTCACAACAATATGTCCAATAGTAGTCCAATCTGTGAACAGCAGCACCATTCACAACAATATGTCCAATAGTAGTCCAATCTGTGAACAGCAGCACCATTCACAACAATATGTTCAATAGTAGTCCAATCTGTGAAAAGCAGCACCATTCACAACAATATGTCCAATAGTAGTCCAATCTGTGAACAGCAGCACCATTCACAACAATATGTCTAATATTAGTCCAATCTGTGAACAGCAGCACCATTCACAACAATATGTCCAATAGTAGTCCAATCTGTGAACAGCAGCAGCATTCACAACAATATGTCCAATAGTAGTCCAATCTGTGAGTAGCAGCACGATTCATAACAATATGTCTAATCGTAGTCCAATCTGTGAACAGCAGCACCATTCACAACAATATGTCCAATCGTAGTCCAATCTGTGAACAGCAGCACCATTCACAACAAGATGTACAATAGTAGTCCAATCTGTGAACAGCAGCTCCATTCACAACAATATGTCCAATAGTAGTCCAATCTGTGAACAGCAGCACCATTCACAACAATATGTCCAATAGTAGTCCAATCTGTGAACAGCAGCACCATTCACAACAATATGTCCAATAGTAGTCCAATCTGTGAACAGCACCATTCACAACAATATGTCCAATAGTAGTTCAATTTGTGAGCAGCAGCACCATTCACAACAATATGTCCAATAGTAGTTCAATCTGTGAGCAGCAGCACCATTCACAACAATATGTCCAATAGTAGTCCTGTCTGTGAGCAACAGCACCATTCACAACAATATGTCCAATAGTAGTCCTGTCTGTGAGCAACAGCACCATTCACAACAATATGTCCAATAGTAGTCCAATCTGTGAGCAGCAGAACCATTCACAGCAATATGTCCAGAAGTAGTCCAATCTGTGAGCAACAGCACCATTCACAACAATATGTCCAATAGTACTTCAATCTGTGAGCAGCAGCACCATTCACAACAATATCTCCAACAGTAGTCCAATCTGTGAACAGCAGCACCATTCACAACAATATCTCCAACAGTAGTTCAATCTGTGAACAGCAGCACCATTCACAACAATATGCCCAATAGTAGTCCAAACTGTGAACAGCAGCACCATTCACAACAATATCTCCAACAGCAGTTCAATCTGTGAACAGCAGCACCATTCACAACAATATGTCCAATAGTAGTTCAATCTGTGAACAGCACCATTCACAACAATATGCCCAAAACAGTCCAATCTGTGAACAGCAGCACCATTCACAACAATATCTCCAACAGCAGTTCAATCTGTGAACAGCAGCACCATTCACAACAATATGTCCAATAGGAGTCCAATCTGTGAACAGCACCATTCACAACAATATGTCCAATAGTAGTCCAATCTGTGAGCAGCAACATTCACAGCAATATGTCCAATAGTAGTCCAATCATTGAACAGCAGCACCATTCACAACAATATGTCCAACAGTTGTCCAATCTGTGAACAGCAGCACCATTCAAAACAATATGTCCAATAGTAGTCCAATCTGTGAACAGCAGCACCATTCACAACAATATGTACAATTGTAGTCCAATCTGTGAACAGCACCATTCACAACAATATGTCCAATAGTAGTCCAATCTGTGAACAGCAGCACCATTCACAACAATATGTCCAATAGTAGTCCAATCTGTGAGCAGCAACATTCACAGCAATATGTCCAATAGTAGTTCAATCTGTGAACAGCAGCACCATTCACAACAATATGCCCAATAGTAGTCCAAACTGTGAACAGCAGCACCATTCACAACAATATCTCCAACAGCAGTTCAATCTGTGAACAGCAGCACCATTCACAACAATATGTCCAATAGTAGTTCAATCTGTGAACAGCACCATTCACAACAATATGCCCAAAACAGTCCAATCTGTGAACAGCAGCACCATTCACAACAATATCTCCAACAGCAGTTCAATCTGTGAACAGCAGCACCATTCACAACAATATGTCCAATAGGAGTCCAATCTGTGAACAGCACCATTCACAACAATATGTCCAATAGTAGTCCAATCTGTGAGCAGCAACATTCACAGCAATATGTCCAATAGTAGTCCAATCATTGAACAGCAGCACCATTCACAACAATATGTCCAATAGTTGTCCAATCTGTGAACAGCAGCACCATTCAAAACAATATGTCCAATAGTAGTCCAATCTGTGAACAGCAGCACCATTCACAACAATATGTACAATTGTAGTCCAATCTGTGAACAGCACCATTCACAACAATATGTCCAATAGTAGTCCAATCTGTGAACAGCAGCACCATTCACAACAATATGTCCAATAGTAGTCCAATCTGTGAGCAGCAACATTCACAGCAATATGTCCAATAGTAGTCCAATCTGTGAACAGCAGCACCATTCACAACAGTATGTCCAATAGTAGTCCAATCTGTGAACAGCAGCACTATTCACAACAATATGTCCAATAGTAGTCCAATCTGTGAACAGCAGCACCATTCACAACAATATGTCCAATACTAGTCCAATCTGTGAACAGCAGCACCATTCACAACAATATGTTCAATAGTAGTCCAATCTGTGAAAAGCAGCACCATTCACAACAATATGTCCAATAGTAGTCCAATCTGTGAACAGCAGCACCATTCACAACAATATGTCTAATATTAGTCCAATCTGTGAACAGCAGCACCATTCACAACAATATGTCCAATAGTAGTCCAATCTGTGAACAGCAGCAGCATTCACAACAATATGTCCAATAGTAGTCCAATCTGTGAGTAGCAGCACGATTCATAACAATATGTCTAATCGTAGTCCAATCTGTGAACAGCAGCACCATTCACAACAATATGTCCAATCGTAGTCCAATCTGTGAACAGCAGCACCATTCACAACAAGATGTACAATAGTAGTCCAATCTGTGAACAGCAGCACCATTCACAACAATATGTCCAATAGTAGTCCAATCTGTGAACAGCAGCACCATTCACAACAATATGTCCAATAGTAGTCCAATCTGTGAACAGCAGCACCATTCACAACAATATGTCCAATAGTAGTCCAATCTGTGAACAGCACCATTCACAACAATATGTCCAATAGTAGTTCAATTTGTGAGCAGCAGCACCATTCACAACAATATGTCCAATAGTAGTTCAATCTGTGAGCAGCAGCACCATTCACAACAATATGTCCAATAGTAGTCCTGTCTGTGAGCAACAGCACCATTCACAACAATATGTCCAATAGTAGTCCAATCTGTGAACAGCCGCACCATTCACAACAATATGTCCAATAGTAGTCCAATCTGTGAACAGCAGCACCATTCACAACAATATGTCTAATAGTAGTCCAATCTGTGAACAGCAGCACCATTCACAACAATATGTTCAATAGTAGTCCAATCTGTGAACAGCAGCACCATTCACAACAATATGTCTAACAGTAATCCAATCTGTGAACAGCAGCACCATTCACAACAATATGTCCAATAGTAGTCCAATCTGTGAACAGCAGCACCATTCACAACAATATGTCCAATAGTAGTCCAATCTGTGAGCAGCAGCACCATTCACAACAATATGTCCAATACTAGTCCAATCTGCGAGAAGCAGCACCATTCACAACAAGATGTTCAATAGTAGTCCAACTGTGAACAGCAGCACCATTCACAACAATATGTCCAATATTAGTCCAATCTGTGAGCAGCAGCACCATTCACAACAAGATGTCCAATATTGGTCCAATCTGTGAACAGCAGCACCATTCACAACAATATGTCCAATAGTAGTCCAATCTGTGAACAGCAGCACCATTCACAACAATATGTCCAATAGTAGTCCAATCTGTGAGCAGCACCATTCACGACAATATGTCCAATAGTAGTCCAATCTGTGAGCAGCAACATTCACAGCAATATGTCCAATAGTAGTCCAATCTGTGAACAGCAGCACCATTCACAACAATATGTCCAATAGTAGTCCAATCTGTGAGCAGCAGCACCATTCACAACAATATGTCCAATAGTAGTCCAATCTGTGAACAGCAGCACCATTCACAACAATATGTCCAATAGTAGTCCAATCTGTGAACAGCAGCACCATTCACAACAATATGTCCAATAGTTGTCCAATCTGTGAATAGCAGCACCATTCACAACAATATGTCCAATAGTAGTCCAATCTGTGAACAGCACCATTCACAACAATATGTCCAATAGTAGTCCAATCTGTGAACAGCAGCAGCATTCACAACAATATGTCCAATAGTAGTCCAATCTGTGAGCAGCAACATTCACAGCAATATGTCCAATAGTAGTCCAATCTGTGAACAGCAGCACCATTCACAACAATATGTCCAATAGTAGTCCAATCTGTGAACAGCAGCACCATTCACAACAATATGTCCAATAGTAGTCCAATCTGTGAACAGCAGCACCATTCACAACAATATGTCCAATATTAGTCCAATCTGTGAACAGCAGCACCATTCACAACAACATGTCTAATAGTAGTCCAATCTGTGAACAGCAGCACCGTTCACAACAATATGTCCAATAGTAGTCCAATCTGTGAACAGCAGCACCATTCACAACAATATGTCCAATAGTAGTCCAATCTGTGAGTAGCAGCCCCATTCATAACAATATGTCCAATAGTAGTTCAATTTGTGAGCAGCAGCACCATTCACAACAATATGTCCAATAGTAGTTCAATCTGTGAGCAGCAGCACCATTCACAACAATATGTCCAATAGTAGTCCTGTCTGTGAGCAACAGCACCATTCACAACAATATGTCCAATAGTAGTCCAATCTGTGAGCAGCAGCACCATTCACAGCAATATGTCCAGTAGTAGTCCAATCTGTGAGCAACAGCACCATTCACAACAATATGTCCAATAGTACTTCAATCTGTGAGCAGCAGCACCATTCACAACAATATCTCCAACAGTAGTCCAATCTGTGAACAGCAGCACCATTCACAACAATATCTCCAACAGTAGTTCAATCTGTGAACAGCAGCACCATTCACAACAATATGCCCAATAGTAGTCCAAACTGTGAACAGCAGCACCATTCACAACAATATCTCCAACAGCAGCTCAATCTGTGAACAGCAGCACCATTCACAACAATATGTCCAATAGTAGTTCAATCTGTGAACAGCAGCACCATTCACAACAATATGTCCAATAGTAGTCCAATCTGTGAACAGCACCATTCACAACAATATGTCCAATAGTAGTCCAATCTGTGAGCAGCAGCACCAGTCACAACAATATGTCCAATAGTAGTCCAATCTGTGAGCAGCAGCACCATTCACAACAATATGTCCAATACTAGTCCAATCTGTGAGAAGCAGCACCATTCACAACAAGATGTTCAATAGTAGTCCAACTGTGAGCAGCAGCACCATTCACAACAATATGTCCAATAGTAGTCCAATCTGAGAGCAGCACCATTCACAACAATATGTCCAATAGTAGTCCAATCTGTGAGCAGCAACATTCACAGCAATATGTCCAATAGTAGTCCAATCTGTGAACAGCAGCACCATTCACAACAATATGTCCAATAGTAGTCCTGTCTGTGAGCAACAGCACCATTCACAACAATATGTCCAATAGTAGTCCAATCTGTGAGCAGCAGCACCATTCACAGCAATATGTCCAGTAGTAGTCCAATCTGTGAGCAACAGCACCATTCACAACAATATGTCCAATAGTAGTCCTGTCTGTGAGCAACAGCACCATTCACAACAATATGTCCAATAGTAGTCCAATCTGTGAGCAGCAGCACCATTCACAGCAATATGTCCAGTAGTAGTCCAATCTGTGAGCAACAGCACCATTCACAACAATATGTCCAATAGTAGTCCAATCTGTGAGCAGCAGCACCAGTCACAACAATATGTCCAATAGTAGTCCAATCTGTGAGCAGCAGCACCATTCACAACAATATGTCCAATACTAGTCCAATCTGTGAGAAGCAGCACCATTCACAACAAGATGTTCAATAGAAGTCCAACTGTGAGCAGCAGCACCATTCACAACAATATGTCCAATAGTAGTCCAATCTGTGAGCAGCACCATTCACAACAATATGTCCAATAGTAGTCCAATCTGTGAGCAGCAACATTCACAGCAATATGTCCAATAGTAGTCCAATCTGTGAACAGCAGCACCATTCACAACAATATGTCCAATAGTAGTCCTGTCTGTGAGCAACAGCACCATTCACAACAATATGTCCAATAGTAGTCCAATCTGTGAGCAGCAGCACCATTCACAGCAATATGTCCAGTAGTAGTCCAATCTGTGAGCAACAACACCATTCACAACAATATGTCCAATAGTAGTCCTGTCTGTGAGCAACAGCACCATTCACAACAATATGTCCTATAGTAGTCCAATCTGTGAGCAGCAGCACCATTCACAGCAATATGTCCAGTAGTAGTCCAATCTGTGAGCAACAGCACCATTCACAACAATATGTCCAATAGTAGTCCAATCTGTGAGCAGCAGCACCAGTCACAACAATATGTCCAATAGTAGTCCAATCTGTGAACAGCAGCACCATTCATAACAATATGTCCAATAGTAGTCCAATCTGTGAGCAGCAACATTCACAGCAATATGTCAAATAGTAGTCCAATCTGTGAACAGCAGCACCATTCACAACAATATGTCCAATAGTAGTCCAATCTGTGAACAGCAGCACCATTCACAACAATATGTCCAATAGTAGTCCAATCTGTGAACAGCAGCACCATTCACAACAATATGTCCAATAGTAGTCCAATCTGTGAACAGCAGCACCATTCACAACAACATGTCTAATAGTAGTCCAATCTGTGAACAGCAGCACCGTTCACAACAATATGTCCAATAGTAGTCCAATCTGTGAACAGCAGCACCATTCACAACAATATGTCCAATAGTAGTCCAATCTGTGAGTAGCAGCCCCATTCATAACAATATGTCCAATAGTAGTTCAATTTGTGAGCAGCAGCACCATTCACAACAATATGTCCAATAGTAGTTCAATCTGTGAGCAGCAGCACCATTCACAACAATATGTCCAATAGTAGTCCTGTCTGTGAGCAACAGCACCATTCACAACAATATGTCCAATAGTAGTCCAATCTGTGAGCAGCAGCACCATTCACAGCAATATGTCCAGTAGTAGTCCAATCTGTGATAAACAGCACCATTCACAACAATATGTCCAATAGTACTTCAATCTGTGAGCAGCAGCACCATTCACAACAATATCTCCAACAGTAGTCCAATCTGTGAACAGCAGCACCATTCACAACAATATCTCCAACAGTAGTTCAATCTGTGAACACCGGCACCATTCACAACAATATGCCCAATAGTAGTCCAAACTGTGAACAGCAGCACCATTCACAACAATATCTCCAACAGCAGTTCAATCTGTGAACAGCAGCACCATTCACAACAATATGTCCAATAGTAGTTCAATCTCTGAACAGCACCATTCACAACAATATGCCCAGAACAGTCCAATCTGTGAACAGCAGCACCATTCACAACAATATCTCCAACAGCAGTTCAATCTGTGAACAGCAGCACCATTCACAACAATATGTCCAAGAGTAGTCCAATCTGTGAACACCACCATTCACAACAATATGTCCAATAGTAGTCCAATCTGTGAGCAGCAGCACCAGTCACAACAATATGTCCAATAGTAGTTCAATCTGAGAGCAGCAGCACCATTCACAACAATATGTCTAATAGTAGTCCAATCTGTGAACAGCACCATTCACAACAATATGTCCAATTGTAGTCCAATCTGTGAACAGCCGCACCATTCACAACAATATGTCCAATAGTAGTCCAATCTGTGAACAGCAGCACCATTCACAACAATATGTCCAATAGTAGTCCAATCTGTGAGCAGCACCATTCATAACAATATGTCCAATAGTAGTCCAATCTGTGAGCAGCAGCTTCATTCACAACAATATGTCCAATAGTAGTCCAATCTGTGAACAGCAGCACCATTCACAACAATATGTCCAATAGTAGTCCAATCTGTGAACAGCAGCACCATTCACAACAATATGTCCAATAGTAGTCCAATCTGTGAGCAGCAGCACCATTCACAACAATATGTCCAATACTAGTCCAATCTGTGAGAAGCAGCACCATTCACAACAAGATGTTCAATAGTAGTCCAACTGTGAACAGCAGCACCATTCACAACAATATGTCCAATATTAGTCCAATCTGTGAGCAGCAGCACCATTCACAACAAGATGTCCAATATTGGTCCAATCTGTGAACAGCAGCACCATTCACAACAATATGTCCAATAGTAGTCCAATCTGTGAACAGCAGCACCATTCACAACAATATGTCCAATAGTAGTCCAATCTGTGAGCAGCACCATTCACGACAATATGTCCAATAGTAGTCCAATCTGTGAGCAGCAACATTCACAGCAATATGTCCAATAGTAGTCCAATCTGTGAACAGCAGCACCATTCACAACAATGTGTCCAATAGTAGTCCAATCTGTGAGCAGCAGCACCATTCACAACAATATGTCCAATAGTCGTCCAATCTGTGAACAGCAGCACCATTCACAACAATATGTCCAATAGTAGTCCAATCTGTGAACAGCAGCACCATTCACAACAATATGTCCAATAGTAGTCCAATCTGTGAACAGCAGCACCATTCACAACAATATGTCCAATAGTAGTCCAATCTGTGAACAGCACCATTCACAACAATATGTCCAATAGTAGTCCAATCTGTGAACAGCAGCACCATTCACAACAATATGTCCAATAGTAGTCCAATCTGTGAGCAGCAACATTCACAGCAATATGTCCAATAGTAGTCCAATCTGTGAACAGCAGCACCATTCACAACAATATGTCCAATAGTAGTCCAATCTGTGAACAGCAGCACCATTCACAACAATATGTCTAATAGTAGTCCAATCTGTGAACAGCAGCACCATTCACAACAATATGTCCAATAGTAGTCCAATCTGTGAACAGCAGCACCATTCACAACAATATGTCTAATAGTAGTCCAATCTGTGAACAGCAGCACCATTCACAACAATATGTCCAATAGTAGTCCAATCTGTGAACAGCAGCACCATTCACAACAATATGTCCAATAGTAGTCCAATCTGTGAGTAGCAGCCCCATTCATAACAATATGTACAATAGTAGTTCAATTTGTGAGCAGCAGCACCATTCACAACAATATGTCCAATAGTAGTTCAATCTGTGAGCAGCAGCACCATTCACAACAATATGTCCAATAGTAGTCCTGTCCGTGAGCAACAGCACCATTCACAACAATATGTCCAATAGTAGTCCAATCTGTGAGCAGCAGCACCATTTACAACAATATATCCAATAGTAGTCCAATCTGTGAGCAGCAGCACCATTCACAGCAATATGTCCAGTAGTAGTCCAATCTGTGAGCAACAGCACCATTCACAACAATATGTCCAATAGTACTTCAATCTGTGAGCAGCAGCACCATTCACAACAATATCTCCAACAGTAGTCCAATCTGTGAACAGCAGCACCATTCACAACAATATCACCAACAGTAGTTCAATCTGTGAACAGCAGCACCATTCACAACAATATGCCCAATAGTAGTCCAAACTGTGAACAGCAGCACCATTCACAACAATATCTCCAACAGCAGTTCAATCTGTGAACAGCAGCACCATTCACAACAATATGTCCAATAGTAGTTCAATCTGTGAACAGCACCATTCACACCAATATGCCCAAAACAGTCCAATCTGTGAACAGCAGCACCATTCACAACAATATCTCCAACAGCAGTTCAATCTGTGAACAGCAGCACCATTCACAACAATATGTCCAATAGTAGTCCAATCTGTGAACAGCACCATTCACAACAATATGTCCAATAGTAGTCCAATCTGTGAGCAGCAGCACCAGTCACAACAATATGTCCAATAGTAGTTCAATCTGAGAGCAGCAGCACCATTCACAACAATATGTCCAATAGTAGTCCAATCTGTGAGCAGCTACATTCACAGCAATATGTCCAATAGTAGTCCAATCAGTGAACAGCAGCACCATTCACAACAATATGTCCAATAGTAGTCCAATCTGTGAGCAGCAGCTTCATTCACAACAATATGTCCAATAGTAATCCAATCTGTGAACAGCAGCACCATTCACAACAATATGTCCAATAGTAGTCCAATCTGTGAACAGCAGCACCATTCACAACAATATGTCCAATAGTAGTCCAATCTGTGAGAAGCAGCACCATTCACAACAATATGTCCAATACTAGTCCAATCTGTGAGAAGCAGCACCATTCACAACAAGATGTCTAATAGTAGTCCAATCTGTGAACAGCAGCACCATTCACAACAATATGTCCAATAGTAGTCCAATCTGTGAACAGCAGCACCATTCACAACAATATGTCCAATAGTAGTCCAATCTGTGAGTAGCAGCCCCATTCATAACAATATGTCCAATAGTAGTTCAATTTGTGAGCAGCAGCACCATTCACAACAATATGTCCAATAGTAGTTCAATCTGTGAGCAGCAGCATCATTCACAACAATATGTCCAATAGTAGTCCTGTCTGTGAGCAACAGCACCATTCACAACAATATGTCCAATAGTAGTCCAATCTGTGAGCAGCAGCACCATTTACAACAATATGTCCAATAGTAGTCCAATCTGTGAGCAGCAGCACCATTCACAGCAATATGTCCAGTAGTAGTCCAATCTGTGAGCAACAGCACCATTCACAACAATATGTCCAATAGTACTTCAATCTGTGAGCAGCAGCACCATTCACAACAATATCTCCAACAGTAGTCCAATCTGTGAACAGCAGCACCATTCACAACAATATCTCCAACAGTAGTTCAATCTGTGAACAGCAGCACCATTCACAACAATATGCCCAATAGTAGTCCAAACTGTGAACAGCAGCACCATTCACAACAATATCTCCAACAGCAGTTCAATCTGTGAACAGCAGCACCATTCACAATATGTCCAATAGTAGTTCAATCTGTGAACAGCACCATTCAGAACAATATGCCCAAAACAGTCCAATCTGTGAACAGCAGCACCATTCACAACAATATCTCCAACAGCAGTTCAATCTGTGAACAGCAGCACCATTCACAACAATATGTCCAATAGTAGTCCAATCTGTGAACAGCACGATTCACAACAATATGTCCAATAGTAGTCCAATCTGTGAGCAGCAGCACCAGTCACAACAATATGTCCAATAGTAGTTCAATCTGAGAGCAGCAGCACCATTCACAACAATATGTCTAATAGTAGTCCAATCTGTGAACAGCACCATTCACAACAATATGTCCAATAGTAGTCCAATCTGTGAACAGCCGCACCATTCACAACAATATGTCCAATAGTAGTCCAATCTGTGAACAGCAGCACCATTCACAACAATATGTCCAATAGTAGTCCAATCTGTGAGCAGCACCATTCACAACAATATGTCCAATAGTAGTCCAATCTGTGAGCAGCAACATTCACAGCAATATGTCCAATAGTAGTCCAATCAGTGAACAGCAGCACCATTCACAATAATATGTCCAATATTAGTCCAATCTGTGAACAGCAGCACCATTCACAACAATATGTCCAATAGTAGTCCAATCTGTGAACAGCAGCACCATTCACAACAATATGTCCAATTGTAGTCCAATCTTTGAACAGCACCATTCACAACAATATGTCCAATAGTAGTCCAATCTGTGAACAGCAGCACCATTCACAACAATATGTCCAATAGTAGTCCAATCTGTGAGCAGCAACATTCACAGCAATATGTCCAATAGTAGTCCAATCTGTGAACAGCAGCACCATTCACAACAGTATGTCCAATAGTAGTCCAATCTGTGAACAGCAGCACCATTCACAACAATATGTCCAATAGTAGTCCAATCTGTGAACAGCAGCACCATTCACAACAATATGTCCAATAGTAGTCCAATCTGTGAACAGCAGCACCATTCACAACAATATGTTCAATAGCAGTCCAATCTGTGAACAGCAGCACCATTCACAACAATATGTCCAATAGTAGTCCAATCTGTGAACAGCAGCACCATTCACAACAATATGTCTAATATTAGTCCAATCTGTGAACAGCAGCACCATTCACAACAATATGTCCAATAGTAGTCCAATCTGTGAACAGCAGCAACATTCACAACAATATGTCCTATAGTAGTCCAATCTGTGAGTAGCAGCACCATTCATAACAATATGTCTAATCGTAGTCCAATCTGTGAATAGCAGCACCATTCACAACAATATGTCCAATCGTAGTCCAATCTGTGAACAGCAGCACCATTCACAACAATATGTCCAATAGTAGTCCAATCTGTGAACAGCAGCACCATTCACAACAATATGTCCAATAGTAGTCCAATCTGTGAACAGCAGCACCATTCACAACAATATGTCCAATAGTAGTTCAATTTGTGAGCAGCAGCACCATTCACAACAATATGTCCAATAGTAGTTCAATCTGTGAGCAGCAGCACCATTCACAACAATATATCCAATAGTAGTCCTGTCTGTGAGCAACAGCACCATTCACAACAATATGTCCAATAGTAGTCCAATCTGTGATCAGCAGCACCATTCACAGCAATATGTCCAGTAGTAGTCCAATCTGTGAGCAACAGCACCATTCACAACAATATGTCCAATAGTAATTCAATCTGTGAGCAGCAGCACCATTCACAACATTATCTCCAACAGTAGTCCAATCTGTGAACAGCAGCACCATTCACAACAATATCTCCAACAGTAGTTCAATCTGTGAACAGCAGCACCATTCACAACAATATGCCCAATAGTAGTCCAAACTGTGAACAGCAGCACCATTCACAACAATATCTCCAACTGCAGTTCAATCTGTGAACAGCAGCACCATTCACAACAATATGTCCAATAGTAGTTCAATCTGTGAACAGCACCGTTCACAACAATATGCCCTAAACAGTCCAATCTTTGAACAGCAGCACCATTCACAACAATATCTCCAACAGTAGTCCAATCTGTGAACAGCAGCACCATTCACAACATTATCTCCAACAGTAGTCCAATCTGTGAACAGCACCATTCACAACAATATGTCCAATAGTAGTTCAATTTGTGAGCAGCAGCACCATTCACAACAATATGTCCAATAGTACTTCAATCTGTGAGCAGCAGCACCATTCACAACATTATCTCCAACAGTAGTCCAATCTGTGAACAGCAGCACCATTCACAACAATATCTCCAACAGTAGTTCAATCTGTGAACAGCAGCACCATTCACAACAATATGCCCAATAGTAGTCCAAACTGTGAACAGCAGCACCATTCACAACAATATCTCCAACAGCAGTTCAATCTGTGAACAGCAGCACCATTCACAACAATATGTCCAATAGTAGTTCAATCTGTGAACAGCACCATTCACAACAATATGTCCAATAGTAGTCCAATCTGTGAACAGCACCATTCACAACAATATGTCCAATAGTAGTCCAATCTGTGAGCAGCAGCACCAGTCACAACAATATGTCCAATAGTAGTTCAATCTGAGAGCAGCAGTACCATTCACAACAATATGTCTAATAGTAGTCCAATCTGTGAACAGCACCATTCACAACAATATGTCCAATAGTAGTCCAATCTGTGAACAGCCGCACCATTCACAACAATATGTCCAATAGTAGTCCAATCTGTGAACAGCAGCACCATTCACAACAATATGTCCAATAGTAGTCCAATCTGTGAGCAGCAGCACCATTCACAACAATATGTCCAATACTAGTCCAATCTGTGAGCAGCAGCACCATTCACAACAATATGTCCAATACTAGTCCAATCTGTGAGAAGCAGCACCATTCACAACAAGATGTTCAATAGTAGTCCAACTGTGAACAGCAGCACCATTCACAACAATATGTCCAATATTAGTCCAATCTGTGAGCAGTAGCACCATTCACAACAAGATGTCCAATATTGGTCCAATCTGTGAACAGCAGCACCATTCACAACAATATGTCCAATAGTAGTCCAATCTGTGAACAGCAGCACCATTCACAACAATATGTCCAATAGTAGTCCAATCTGTGAACAGCAGCACCATTCACAACAATATGTCCAATAGTAGTCCAATCTGTGAACAGCAGCACCATTCAAAACAATATGTCCAATCGTAGTCCAATCTGTGAACAGCACCATTCACAACAATATGTCCAATAGTAGTTCAATTTGTGAGCAGCAGCACCATTCACAACAATATGTCCAATAGTAGTTCAATCTGTGAGCATTAGCACCATTCACAACAATATGTCCAATAGTAGTCCTGTCTGTGAGCAACAGCATCATTCACAACAATATGTCCAATAGTAGTCCAATCTGTGAGCAGCAGCACCATTCACAGCAATATGTCCAGTAGTAGTCCAATCTGTGAGCAACAGCACCATTCACAACAATATGTCCAATAGTACTTCAATCTGTGAGCAGCAGCACCATTCACAACAATATGTCTAATCGTAGTCCAATCTGTGAACAGCAGCACCATTCACAACAATATGTCCAATCGTAGTCCAATCTGTGAACAGCAGCACCATTCACAACAATATGTCTAATAGTAGTCCAATCTGTGAACAGCACCATTCACAACAATATGTCCAATAGTAGTCCAATCTGTGAACAGCCGCACCATTCACAACAATATGTCCAATAGTAGTCCAATCTGTGAGCAGCAACATTCACAGCAATATGTCCAATAGTAGTCCAATCAGTGAACAGCAGCACCATTCACAACAATATGTCCAATAGTAGTCCAATCTGTGAGCAGCAGCACCATTCACAACAATATGTCCAATAGTAGTCCAATCTGTGAACAGCAGCACCATTCACAACAATATGTCCAATAGTAGTCCAATCTGTGAACAGCAGCACCATTCAAAACAATATGTCCAATAGTAGTCCAATCTGTGAACAGCAGCACCATTCACAACAATATGTCCAATTGTAGTCCAATCTGTGAACAGCACCATTCACAACAATATGTCCAATAGTAGCCAATCTGTGAACAGCAGCACCATTCACAACAATATGTCCAATAGTAGTCCAATCTGTGAGCAGCAATATTCACAGCAATATGTCCAATAGTAGTCCAATCTGTGAACAGCAGCACCATTCACAACAGTATGTCCAATAGTAGTCCAATCTGTGAACAGCAGCACCATTCACAACAATATGTCCAATAGTAGTCCAATCTGTGAACAGCAGCACCATTCACAACAATATGTCCAATAGTAGTCCAATCTGTGAACAGCAGCACCATTCACAACAATATGTTCAATAGTAGTCCAATCTGTGAACAGCAGCACCATTCACAACAATATGTCCAATAGTAGTCCAATCTGTGAACAGCAGCACCATTCACAACAATATGTCCAATAGTAGTCCAATCTGTGAACAGCAGCACCATTCACAACAATATGTCTAAGATTAGACCAATCTGTGAACAGCAGCACCATTCACAACAATATGTCCAATAGTAGTCCAATCTGTGAGTCGCAGCACCATTCATAACAATATGTCTAATCGTAGTCCAATCTGTGAACAGCAGCACCATTCACAACAATATGTCCAATCGTAGTCCAATCTGTGAACAGCAGCACCATTCACAACAATATGTCCAATAGTAGTCCAATCTGTGAACAGCAGCACCATTCACAACAATATGTCTAAGATTAGACCAATCTGTGAACAGCAGCACCATTCACAACAATATGTCCAATAGTAGTCCAATCTGTGAGTCGCAGCACCATTCACAACAATATGTCCAATAGTAGTCCAATCTGTGAACAGCAACATTCACAGCAATATGTCCAATAGTAGTCCAATCTGTGAACAGCAGCACCATTCACAACAGTATGTCCAATAGTAGTCCAATCTGTGAACAGCAGCACCATTCACAACAATATGTCCAATAGTAGTCCAATCTGTGAACAGCACCATTCACAACAATATGTCCAATAGTAGTTCAATTTGTGAGCAGCAGCACCATTCACAACAATATGTCCAATAGTAGTTCAATCTGTGAGCAGTAGCACCATTCACAACAATATGTCCAATAGTAGTCCTGTCTGTGAGCAACAGCATCATTCACAACAATATGTCCAATAGTAGTCCAATCTGTGAGCAGCAGCACCATTCACAGCAATATGTCCAGTAGTAGTCCAATCTGTGAGCAACAGCACCATTCACAACAATATGTCCAATAGTACTTCAATCTGTGAGCAGCAGCACCATTCACAACAATATGTCTAATCGTAGTCCAATCTGTGAACAGCAGCACCATTCACAACAATATGTCCAATCGTAGTCCAATCTGTGAACAGCAGCACCATTCACAACAATATGTCTAATAGTAGTCCAATCTGTGATCAGCACCATTCACAACAATATGTCCAATAGTAGTCCATCTGTGAACAGCCGCACCATTCACAACAATATGTCTAATCGTAGTCCAATCTGTGAACAGCAGCACCATTCACAACAATATGTCCAATCGTAGTCCAATCTGTAAACAGCAGCACCATTCACAACAATATGTCTAATAGTAGTCCAATCTGTGATCAGCACCATTCACAACAATATGTCCAATAGTAGTCCAATCTGTGAACAGCCGCACCATTCACAACAATATGTCCAATAGTAGTCCAATCTGTGAGCAGCAGCACCAGTCACAACAATATGTCCAATAGTAGTTCAATCTGAGAACAGCAGCACCATTCACAACAATATGTCCAATAGTAGTCCAATCTCTGAGCAGCAGCTTCATTCACAACAATATGTCCAATAGTAATCCAATCTGTGAACAGCAGCACCATTCACAACAATATGTCCAATAGTAGTCCAATCTGTGAACAGCAGCACCATTCACAACAATATGTCCAATAGTAGTCCAATCTGTGAGTAGCAGCCCCATTCATAACAATATGTCCAATACTAGTCCAATCTGTGAGAAGCAGCACCATTCACAACAAGATGTCTAATAGTAGTCCAATCTGTGAACAGCAGCACCATTCACGACAATATGTCCAATAGTAGTCCAATCTGTGAACAGCAGCACCATTCACAACAATATGTCCAATAGTAGTCCAATCTGTGAGTAGCAGCCCCATTCATAACAATATGTCCAATAGTAGTTCAATTTGTGAGCAGCAGCACCATTCACAACAATATGTCCAATAGTAGTTCAATCTGTGAGCAGCAGCACCATTCACAACAATATGTCCAATAGTAGTCCTGTCTGTGATCAACAGCACCATTCACAACAATATGTCCAATAGTACTTCAATCTGTGAGCAGCAGCACCATTTACAACAATATGTCCAATAGTAGTCCAATCTGTGAGCAGCAGCACCATTCACAGCAATATGTCCAGTAGTAGTCCAATCTGTGAGCAACAGCACCATTCACAACAATATGTCCAATAGTACTTCAATCTGTGAGCAGCAGCACCATTCACAACAATATCTCCAACAGTAGTCCAATCTGTGAACAGCAGCACCATTCACAACAATATGTCTAATCGTAGTCCAATCTGTGAACAGCAGCACCATTCACAACAATATGTCCAATCGTAGTCCAATCTGTGAACAGCAGCACCATTCACAACAATATGTACAATAGTAGTCCAATCTGTGAACAGCAGCACCATTCACAACAATATGTCCAATAGTAGTCCAATCTGTGAACAGCAGCACCATTCACAACAATATGTCCAATAGTAGTCCAATCTGTGAACAGCAACATTCACAGCAATATGTCCAATAGTAGTCCAATCTGTGAACAGCAGCACCATTCACAACAGTATGTCCAATAGTAGTCCAATCTGTGAACAGCAGCACCATTCACAACAATATGTCCAATAGTAGTCCAATCTGTGAACAGCACCATTCACAACAATATGTCCAATAGTAGTTCAATCTGTGAGCAGTAGCACCATTCACAACAATATGTCCAATAGTAGTCCTGTCTGTGAGCAACAGCATCATTCACAACAATATGTCCAATAGTAGTCCAATCTGTGAGCAGCAGCACCATTCACAGCAATATGTCCAGTAGTAGTCCAATCTGTGAACAGCACCATTCACAACAATATGTCCAATAGTAGTTCAATCTGTGAGCAGTAGCACCATTCACAACAATATGTCCAATCGTAGTCCAATCTGTGAACAGCAGCACCATTCACAACAATATGTCTAATAGTAGTCCAATCTGTGATCAGCACCATTCACAACAATAAGTCCAATAGTAGTCCAATCTGTGAACAGCCGCACCATTCACAACAATATGTCCAATAGTAGTCCAATCTGTGAGCAGCAGCACCAGTCACAACAATATGTCCAACAGTAGTTCAATCTGAGAGCAGCAGCACCATTCACAACAATATGTCCAATAGTAGTCCAATCTGTGAGCAGCTACATTCACAGCAATATGTCCAATAGTAGTCCAATCAGTGAACAGCAGCACCATTCACAACAATATGTCCAATAGTAGTTCAATCTGTGAACAGCAGCACCATTCACAACAATATGTCCAATAGTAGTCCAATCTGTGAACAGCAGCACCATTCACAACAATATGTCCAATAGTAGTCCAATCTGTGAGAAGCAGCACCATTCACAACAATATGTCCAATACTAGTCCAATCTGTGAGAAGCAGCACCATTCACAACAAGATGTCTAATAGTAGTCCAATCTGTGAACAGCAGCACCATTCACAACAATATGTCCAATAGTAGTCCAATCTGTGAACAGCAGCACCATTCACAACAATATGTCCAATAGTAGTCCAATCTGTGAGTAGCAGCCCCATTCATAACAATATGTCCAATAGTAGTTCAATTTGTGAGCAGCAGCACCATTCACAACAATATGTCCAATAGTAGTTCAATCTGTGAGCAGCAAACACCATTCACAACAATATGTCCAATAGTAGTCCTGTCTGTGAGCAACAGCACCATTCACAACAATATGTCCAATAGTAGTCCAATCTGTGAGCAGCAGCATCATTTACAACAATATGTCCAATAGTAGTCCAATCTGTGAGCAACAGCACCATTCACAACAATATGTCCAATAGTACTTCAATCTGTGAGCAGCAGCACCATTCACAACAATATCTCCAACAGTAGTCCAATCTGTGAACAGCAGCACCATTCACAACAATATCTCCAACAGTAGTTCAATCTGTGAACAGCAGCACCATTCACAACAATATCTCCAACAGCAGTTCAATCTGTGAACAGCAGCACCATTCACAACAATATGTCCAATAGTAGTTCAATCTGTGAACAGCAACATTGAGAACAATATGCCCAAAACAGTCCAATCTGTGAACAGCAGCACCATTCACAACAATATCTCCAACAGCAGTTCAATCTGTGAACAGCAGCACCATTCACAACAATATGTCCAATAGTAGTCCAATCTGTGAACAGCACGATTCACAACAATATGTCCAATAGTAGTCCAATCTGTGAGCAGCAGCACCAGTCACAACAATATGTCCAATAGTAGTTCAATCTGAGAGCAGCAGCACCATTCACAACAATATGTCTAATAGTAGTCCAATCTGTGAACAGCACCATTCACAACAATATGTCCAATAGTAGTCCAATCTATGAACAGCCGCACCATTCACAACAATATGTCCAATAGTAGACCAATCTGTGAACAGCAGCACCATTCACAACAATATGTCCAATAGTAGTCCAGTCTGTGAGCAGCACCATTCACAACAATATGTCCAATAGTAGTCCAATCTGTGAGCAGCAACATTCACAGCAATATGTCCAATAGTAGTCCAATCAGTGAACAGCAGCACCATTCACAATAATATGTCCAATAGTAGTCCAATCTGTGAACAGCAGCACCATTCACAACAATATGTCCAATAGTAGTCCAATCTGTGAACAGCAGCAACATTCAAAACAATATGTCCAATAGTAGTCCAATCTGTGAACAGCAGCACCATTCACAACAATATGTCCAATTGTAGTCCAATCTTTGAACAGCACCATTCACAACAATATGTCCAATAGTAGTCCAATCTGTGAACAGCAGCACCATTCACAACAATATGTCCAATAGTAGTCCAATCTGTGAGCAGCAACATTCACAGCAATATGTCCAATAGTAGTCCAATAGTGAACAGCAGCACCATTCACAACAGTATGTCCAATAGTAGTCCAATCTGTGAACAGCAGCACCATTCACAACAATATGTCCAATAGTAGTCCAATCTGTGAACAGCAGCACCATTCACAACAATATGTCTAATATTAGTCCAATCTGTGAACAGCAGCACCATTCACAACAATATGTCCTATAGTAGTCCAATCTGTGAGTAGCAGCACCATTCATAACAATATGTCTAATCGTAGTCCAATCTGTGAATAGCAGCACCATTCACAACAATATGTCCAATCGTAGTCCAATCTGTGAACAGCAGCACCATTCACAACAATATGTACAATAGTAGTCCAATCTGTGAACAGCAGCACCATTCACAACAATATGTCCAATAGTAGTCCAATCTGTGAACAGCAGCACCATTCACAACAATATGTCTAATAGTAGTCCAATCTGTGAACAGCAGCACCATTCACAACAATATGTCCAATAGTAGTCCAATCTGTGAACAGCACCATTCACAACAATATGTCCAATAGTAGTTCAATTTGTGAGCAGCAGCACCATTCACAACAATATGTCCAATAGTAGTTCAATCTGTGAGCAGCAGCACCATTCACAACAATATATCCAATAGTAGTCCTGTCTGTGAGCAACAGCACCATTCACAACAATATGTCCAATAGTAGTCCAATCTGTGAGCAGCAGCACCATTCACAGCAATATGTCCAGTAGTAGTCCAATCTGTGAGCAACAGCACCATTCACAACAATATGTCCAATAGTACTTCAATCTGTGAGCAGCAGCACCATTCACAACATTATCTCCAACAGTAGTCCAATCTGTGAACAGCAGCACCATTCACAACAATATCTCCAACAGTAGTTCAATCTGTGAACAGCAGCACCATTCACAACAATATGCCCAATAGTAGTCCAAACTGTGAACAGCAGCACCATTCACAACAATATCTCCAACAGCAGTTCAATCTGTGAACAGCAGCACCATTCACAACAATATGTCCAATAGTAGTTCAATCTGTGAACAGCACCATTCACAACAATATGCCCTAAACAGTCCAATCTTTGAACAGCAGCACCATTCACAACAATATCTCCAACAGCAGTTCAATCTGTGAACAGCAGCACGATTCACAACAATATGTCCAATAGTAGTCCAATCTGTGAGTAGCAGCACCATTCATAACAATATGTCTAATCGTAGTCCAATCTGTGAATAGCAGCACCATTCACAACAATATGTCCAATCGTAGTCCAATCTGTGAACAGCAGCACCATTCACAACAATATGTACAATAGTAGTCCAATCTGTGAACAGCAGCACCATTCACAACAATATGTCCAATAGTTGTCCAATCTGTGAACAGCAGCACCATTCACAACAATATGTCCAATAGTAGTCCAACCTGTGAACAGCAGCACCATTCACAACAATATGTCCAATAGTAGTCCAATCTGTGAACAGCACCATTCACAACAATATGTCCAATAGTAGTTCAATTTGTGAGCAGCAGCACCATTCACAACAATATGTCCAATAGTAGTTCAATCTGTGAGCAGCAGCACCATTCACAACAATATATCCAATAGTAGTCCTGTCTGTGAGCAACAGCACCATTCACAACAATATGTCCAATAGTAGTCCAATCTGTGAGCAGCAGCACCATTCACAGCAATATGTCCAGTTGTAGTACAATCTGTGAGCAATAGCACCATTCACAATAATATGCCCAATATAGTCCAAACTGTGAACAGCAGCACCATTCACAACAATATCTCCAACAGCAGTTCAATCTGTGAACAGCAGCACCATTCACAACAATATGTCCAATAGTACTTCAATCTGTGAACAGCACCATTCACAACAATATGTCCAATAGTAGTCCAATCTGTGAACAGCACCATTCACAACAATATGTCCAATAGTAGTCCAATCTGTGAGCAGCAGCACCAGTCACAACAATATGTCCAATAGTAGTTCAATCTGAGAGCAGCAGCACCATTCACAACAATATGTCTAATAGTAGTCCAATCTGTGAACAGCACCATTCACAACAATATGTCCAATAGTAGTCCAATCTGTGAACAGCCGCACCATTCACAACAATATGTCCAATAGTAGTCCAATCTGTGAACAGCAGCACCATTCACAACAATATGTCTAACAGTAGTCCAATCTGTGAACAGCAGCACCATTCACAACAATATGTTCAATAGTAGTCCAATCTGTGAACAGCAGCACCATTTACAACAATATGTCTAACAGTAATCCAATCTGTGAACAGCAGCACCATTCACAACAATATGTCCAATAGTAGTCCAATCTGTGAACAGCAGCACCATTCACAACAATATGTCCAATATTAGTCCAATCTGTGAGCAGCAGCACCATTCACAACAAGATGACCAATATTGGTCCAATCTGTGAACAGCAGCACCATTCACAACAATATGTCCAATAGTAGTCCAATCTGTGAACAGCTGCACCATTCACAACAATATGTTCAAAAGTAGTCCAATCTGTGAACAGCAGCACCATTCACAACAATATGTCCAATAGTAGTCCAATCTGTGAACAGCAGCACCATTCACAACAATATGTCCAATAGTAGTCCAATCTGTGAACAGCAGCACCATTCACAACAATATGTCTAAGATTAGACCAATCTGTGAACAGCAGCACCATTCACAACAATATGTCCAATAGTAGTCCAATCTGTGAGTCGCAGCACCATTCATAACAATATGTCTAATCGTAGTCCAATCTGTGAACAGCAGCACCATTCACAACAATATGTCCAATCGTAGTCCAATCTGTGAACAGCAGCACCATTCACAACAATATGTACAATAGTAGTCCAATCTGTGAACAGCAGCACCATTCACAACAATATGTCCAATAGTAGTCCAATCTGTGAACAGCAGCACCATTCACAACAATATGTCCAATAGTAGTCCAATCTGTGAACAGCAACATTCACAGCAATATGTCCAATAGTAGTCCAATCTGTGAACAGCAGCACCATTCACAACAGTATGTCCAATAGTAGTCCAATCTGTGAACAGCAGCACCATTCACAACAATATGTCCAATAGTAGTCCAATCTGTGAACAGCACCATTCACAACAATATGTCCAATAGTAGTTCAATTTGTGAGCAGCAGCACCATTCACAACAATATGTCCAATATTAGTTCAATCTGTGAGCAGTAGCACCATTCACAACAATATGTCCAATAGTAGTCCTGTCTGTGAGCAACAGCATCATTCACAACAATATGTCCAATAGTAGTCCAATCTGTGAGCAGCAGCACAATTCACAGCAATATGTCCAGTAGTAGTCCAATCTGTGAGCAACAGCACCATTCACAACAATATGTCCAATAGTACTTCAATCTGTGAGCAGCAGCACCATTCACAACAATATGTCTAATCGTAGTCCAATCTGTGAACAGCAGCACCATTAACAACAATATGTCCAATCGTAGTCCAATCTGTGAACAGCAGCACCATTCACAACAATATGTCTAATAGTAGTCCAATCTGTGATCAGCACCATTCACAACAATATGTCCAATAGTAGTCCAATCTGTGAACAGCCGCACCATTCACAACAATATGTCTAATCGTAGTCCAATCTGTGAACAGCAGCACCATTCACAACAATATGTCCAATCGTAGTCCAATCTGTGAACAGCAGCACCATTCACAACAATATGTCTAATAGTAGTCCAATCTGTGATCAGCACCATTCACAACAATATGTCCAATAGTAGTCCAATCTGTGAACAGCCGCACCATTCACAACAATATGTCCAATAGTAGTCCAATCTGTGAGCAGCAGCACCAGTCACAACAATATGTCCAATACTAGTCCAATCTGTGAGAAGCAGCACCATTCACAACAATATGTCCAATACTAGTCCAATCTGTGAGAAGCAGCACCATTCACAACAAGATGTCTAATAGTAGTCCAATCTGTGAACAGCAGCACCATTCACGACAATATGTCCAATAGTAGTCCAATCTGTGAACAGCAGCACCATTCACAACAATATGTCCAATAGTAGTCCAATCTGTGAGTAGCAGCCCCATTCATAACAATATGTCCAATAGTAGTGCAATTTGTGAGCAGCAGCACCATTCACAACAATATGTCCAATAGTAGTTCAATCTGTGAGCAGCAGCACCATTCCCAACAATATGTCCAATAGTAGTCCTGTCTGTGATCAACAGCACCATTCACAACAATATGTCCAATAGTACTTCAATCTGTGAGCAGCAGCACCATTTACAACAATATGTCCAATAGTAGTCCAATCTGTGAGCAGCAGCACCATTCACAGCAATATGTCCAGTAGTAGTCCAATCTGTGAGCAACAGCACCATTCACAACAATATGTCCAATAGTACTTCAATCTGTGAGCAGCAGCACCATTCACAACAATATCTCCAACAGTAGTCCAATCTGTGAACAGCAGCACCATTCACAACAATATGTCTAATCGTAGTCCAATCTGTGAACAGCAGCACCATTCACAACAATATGTCCAATCGTAGTCCAATCTGTGAACAGCAGCACCATTCACAACAATATGTACAATAGTAGTCCAATCTGTGAACAGCAGCACCATTCACAACAATATGTCCAATAGTAGTCCAATCTGTGAACAGCAGCACCATTCACAACAATATGTCCAATAGTAGTCCAATCTGTGAACAGCAACATTCACAGCAATATGTCCAATAGTAGTCCAATCTGTGAACAGCAGCACCATTCACAACAGTATGTCCAATAGTAGTCCAATCTGTGAACAGCAGCACCATTCACAACAATATGTCCAATAGTAGTCCAATCTGTGAACAGCACCATTCACAACAATATGTCCAATAGTAGTTCAATCTGTGAGCAGTAGCACCATTCACAACAATATGTCCAATAGTAGTCCTGTCTGTGAGCAACAGCATCATTCACAACAATATGTCCAATAGTAGTCCAATCTGTGAGCAGCAGCACCATTCACAGCAATATGTCCAGTAGTAGTCCAATCTGTGAGCAACAGCACCATTCACAACAATATGTCCAATAGTACTTCAATCTGTGAGCAGCAGCACCATTCACAACAATATGTCTAATCGTAGTCCAATCTGTGAACAGCAGCACCATTCACAACAATATGTCCAATCGTAGTCCAATCTGTGAACAGCAGCACCATTCACAACAATATGTCTAATAGTAGTCCAATCTGTGATCAGCACCATTCACAACAATATGTCCAATAGTAGTCCAATCTGTGAACAGCCGCACCATTCACAACAATATGTCCAATAGTAGTCCAATCTGTGAGCAGCAGCACCAGTCACAACAATATGTCCAACAGTAGTTCAATCTGAGAGCAGCAGCACCATTCACAACAATATGTCCAATAGTAGTCCAATCTGTGAGAAGCAGCACCATTCACAACAATATGTCCAATACTAGTCCAATCTGTGAGAAGCAGCACCATTCACAACAAGATGTCTAATAGTAGTCCAATCTGTGAACAGCAGCACCATTCACAACAATATGTCCAATAGTAGTCCAATCTGTGAACAGCAGCACCATTCACAACAATATGTCCAATAGTAGTCCAATCTGTGAGTAGCAGCCACATTCATAACAATATGTCCAATAGTAGTTCAATTTGTGAGCAGCAGCACCATTCACAACAATATGTCCAATAGTAGTTCAATCTGTGAGCAGCAGCACCATTCACAACAATATGTCCAATAGTAGTCCTGTCTGTGAGCAACAGCACCATTCACAACAATATGTCCAATAGTAGTCCAATCTGTGAGCAGCAGCACCATTTACAACAATATGTCCAATAGTAGTCCAATCTGTGAGCAGCAGCACCATTCACAGCAATATGTCCAGTAGTAGTCCAATCTGTGAGCAACAGCACCATTCACAACAATATGTCCAATAGTACTTCAATCTGTGAGCAGCAGCACCATTCACAACAATATCTCCAACAGTAGTCCAATCTGTGAACAGCAGCACCATTCACAACAATATCTCCAACAGTAGTTCAATCTGTGAACAGCAGCACCATTCACAACAATATGCCCAATAGTAGTCCAAACTGTGAACAGCAGCACCATTCACAACAATATCTCCAACAGCAGTTCAATCTGTGAACAGCAGCACCATTCACAACAATATGTCCAATAGTAGTTCAATCTGTGAACAGCACCATTGAGAACAATATGCCCAAAACAGTCCAATCTGTGAACAGCAGCACCATTCACAACAATATCTCCAACAGCAGTTCAATCTGTGAACAGCAGCACCATTCACAACAATATGTCCAATAGTAGTCCAATCTGTGAACAGCACGATTCACAACAATATGTCCAATAGTAGTCCAATCTGTGAGCAGCAGCACCAGTCACAACAATATGTCCAATAGAAGTTCAATCTGAGAGCAGCAGCACCATTCACAACAATATGTCTAATAGTAGTCCAATCTGTGAACAGCAGCACCATTCACAACAATATGTCCAATAGTAGTCCAATCTGTGAACAGCAGCACCATTCACAACAATATGTCCAATAGTAGTCCAATCTGTGAGCAGCACCATTCACAACAATATGTCCAATAGTAGTCCAATCTGTGAGCAGCAACATTCACAGCAATATGTCCAATAGTAGTCCAATCAGTGAACAGCAGCACCATTCACAATAATATGTCCAATAGTAGTCCAATCTGTGAACAGCAGCACCATTCACAACAATATGTCCAATAGTAGTCCAATCTGTGAACAGCAGCAACATTCAAAACAATATATCCAATAGTAGTCCAATCTGTGAACAGCAGCACCATTCACAACAATATGTCCAATTGTAGTCCAATCTTTGAACAGCACCATTCACAACAATATGTCCAATAGTAGTCCAATCTGTGAACAGCAGCACCATTCACAACAATATGTCCAATAGTAGTCCAATCTGTGAGCAGCAACATTCACAGCAATATGTCCAATAGTAGTCCAATCTGTGAACAGCAGCACCATTCACAACAGTATGTCCAATAGTAGTCCAATCTGTGAACAGCAGCACCATTCACAACAATATGTCCAATAGTAGTCCAATCTGTGAACAGCAGCACCATTCACAACAATATGTCTAATATTAGTCCAATCTGTGAACAGCAGCACCATTCACAACAATATGTCCTATAGTAGTCCAATCTGTGAGTAGCAGCACTATTCATAACAATATGTCTAATCGTAGTCCAATCTGTGAATAGCAGCACCATTCACAACAATATGTCCAATCGTAGTCCAATCTGTGAACAGCAGCACCATTCACAACAATATGTACAATAGTAGTCCAATCTGTGAACAGCAGCACCATTCACAACAATATGTCCAATAGTAGTCCAATCTGTGAACAGCAGCACCATTCACAACAATATGTCCAATAGTAGTCCAATCTGTGAACAGCAGCACCATTCACAACAATATGTCCAATAGTAGTCCAATCTGTGAACAGCACCATTCACAACAATATGTCCAATAGTAGTTCAATTTGTGAGCAGCAGCACCATTCACAACAATATGTCCAATAGTAGTTCAATCTGTGAGCAGCAGCACCATTCACAACAATATATCCAATAGTAGTCCTGTCTGTGAGCAACAGCACCATTCACAACAATATGTCCAATAGTAGTCCAATCTGTGAGCAGCAGCACCATTCACAGCAATATGTCCAGTAGTAGTCCAATCTGTGAGCAACAGCACCATTCACAACAATATGTCCAATAGTACTTCAATCTGTGAGCAGCAGCACCATTCACAACATTATCTCCAACAGTAGTCCAATCTGTGGACAGCAGCACCATTCACAACAATATCTCCAACAGTAGTTCAATCTGTGAACAGCAGCACCATTCACAACAATATGCCCTAAACAGTCCAATCTTTGAACAGCAGCACCATTCACAACAATATCTCCAACAGCAGTTCAATCTGTGAACAGCAGCACGATTCACAACAATATGTCCAATAGTAGTCCAATCTGTGAGTAGCAGCACCATTCATAACAATATGTCTAATCGTAGTCCAATCTGTGAATAGCAGCACCATTCACAACAATATGTCCAATCGTAGTCCAATCTGTGAACTGCAGCACCATTCACAACAATATGTACAATAGTAGTCCAATCTGTGAACAGCAGCACCATTCACAACAATATGTCCAATAGTTGTCCAATCTGTGAACAGCAGCACCATTCACAACAATATGTCCAATAGTAGTCCAATCTGTGAACAGCAGCACCATTCACAACAATATGTCAATAGTAGTCCAATCTGTGAACAGCACCATTCACAACAATATGTCCAATAGTAGTTCAATTTGTGAGCAGCAGCAGCATTCACAACAATATGTCCAATAGTAGTTCAATCTGTGAGCAGCAGCACCATTCACAACAATATATCCAATAGTAGTCCTGTCTGTGAGCAACAGCACCATTCACAACAATATGTCCAATAGTAGTCCAATCTGTGAGCAGCAGCACCATTCACAGCAATATGTCCAGTAGTAGTCCAATCTGTGAGCAATAGCACCATTCACAATAATATGCCCAATAGTAGTCCAAACTGTGAACAGCAGCACCATTCACAACAATATCTCCAACAGCAGTTCAATCTGTGAACAGCAGCACCATTCACAACAATATGTCCAATAGTAGTTCAATCTGTGAACAGCACCATTCACAACAATATGTCCAACAGTAGTCCAATCTGTGAACAGCACCATTCACACCAATATGTCCAATAGTAGTCCAATCTGTGAGCAGCAGCACCAGTCACAACAATATGTCCAATAGTAGTTCAATCTGAGAGCAGCAGCACCATTCACAACAATATGTCTAATAGTAGTCCAATCTGTGAACAGCACCATTCACAACAATATGTCCAATAGTAGTCCAATCTGTGAACAGCCGCACCATTCACAACAATATGTCCAATAGTAGTCCAATCTTTGAACAGCAGCACCATTCACAACAATATGTCTAACAGTAGTCCAATCTGTGAACAGCAGCACCATTCACAACAATATGTTCAATAGTAGTCCAATCTGTGAACAGCAGCACCATTTACAACAATATGTCTAACAGTAATCCAATCTGTGAACAGCAGCACCATTCACAACAATATGTCCAATAGTAGTCCAATCTGTGAACAGCAGCACCATTCACAACAATATGTCCAATAGTAGTCCAATCTGTGAGCAGCAGCACCATTCACAACAATATGTCCAATACTAGTCCAATCTGTGAGAAGCAGCACCATTCACAACAAGATGTTCAATAGCAGTCCAACTGTGAACAGCAGCACCATTCACAACAATATGTCCAATATTAGTCCAATCTGTGAGCAGCAGCACCATTCACAACAAGATGACCAATATTGGTCCAATCTGTGAACAGCAGCACCATTCACAACAATATGTCCAATAGTAGTCCAATCTGTGAACAGCAGCACCATTCACAACAATATGTCCAATAGTAGTCCAATCTGTGAACAGCAGCACCATTCACAACAATATGTCTAATAGTAGTCCAATCTGTGAACAGCAGCACCATTCACAACAATATGTCCAATCGTAGTCCAATCTGTGAACAGCACCATTCACAACAATATGTCCAATAGTAGTTCAATTTGTGAGCAGCAGCACCATTCACAACAATATGTCAAATAGTAGTTCAATCTGTGAGCAGTAGCACCATTCACAACAACATGTCCAATAGTAGTCCTGTCTGTGAGCAACAGCATCATTCACAACAATATGTCCAATAGTAGTCCAATCTGTGAGCAGCAGCACCATTCACAGCAATATGTCCAGTAGTAGTCCAATCTGTGAGCAACAGCACCATTCACAACAATAAGTCGAATAGTACTTCAATCTGTGAGCAGCAGCACCATTCACAACAATATGTCTAATCGTAGTCCAATCTGTGAACAGCAGCACCATTCACAACAATATGTCCAATCGTAGTCCAATCTGTGAACAGCAGCACCATTCACAACAATATGTCCAATAGTAGTCCAATCTGTGAGCAGCAACATTCACAGCAATATGTCCAATAGTAGTCCAATCTGTGAACAGCAGCACCATTCACAACAGTATGTCCAATAGTAGTCCAATCTGTGAACAGCAGCACTATTCACAACAATATGTCCAATCGTAGTCCAATCTGTGAACAGCAGCACCATTCACAACATTATGTCTAATAGTAGTCCAATCTGTGAACAGCACCATTCACAACAATATGTCCAATAGTAGTCCAATCTGTGAACAGCCGCACCATTCACAACAATATGTCCAATAGTAGTCCAATCTGTGAACAGCAGCACCATTCACAACAATATGTCCAATAGTAGTCCAATCTGTGAGCAGCACCATTCACAACAATATGTCCAATAGTAGTCCAATCTGTGAGCAGCAACATTCACAGCAATATGTCCAATAGTAGTCCAATCAGTGAACAGCAGCACCATTCACAACAATATGTCCAATAGTAGTCCAATCTGTGAGCAGCAGCACCATTCACAACAATATGTCCAATAGTAGTCCAATCTGTGAACAGCAGCACCATTCACAACAATATGTCCAATAGTAGTCCAATCTGTGAACAGCAGCACCATTCAAAACAATATGTCCAATAGTAGTCCAATCTGTGAACAGCAGCACCATTCACAACAATATGTCGAATTGTAGTCCAATCTGTGAACAGCACCATTCACAACAATATGTCCAATAGTAGTCCAATCTGTGAACAGCAGCACCATTCACAACAATATGTCCAACAGTAGTCCAATCTGTGAGCAGCAACATTCACAGCAATATGTCCAATAGTAGTCCAATCTGTGAACAGCAGCACCATTCACAACAGTATGTCCAATAGTAGTCCAATCTGTGAACAGCAGCACCATTCACAACAATATGTCCAATAGTAGTCCAATCTGTGAACAGCAGCACCATTCACAACAATATGTCCAATAGTAGTCCAATCTGTGAACAGCAGCACCATTCACAACAATATGTTCAATAGTAGTCCAATCTGTGAACAGCAGCACCATTCACAACAATATGTCCAATAGTAGTCCAATCTGTGAACAGCAGCACCATTCACAACAATATGTCTAAGATTAGACCAATCTGTGAACAGCAGCACCATTCACAACAATATGTCCAATAGTAGTCCAATCTGTGAACAGCAGCACCATTCACAACAATATGTCGAATAGTAGTCCAATCTGTGAGTAGCAGCACCATTCATAAAAATATGTCTAATCGTAGTCCAATCTGTGAACAGCAGCACCATTCACAACAATATGTCCAATCGTAGTCCAATCTGTGAACAGCAGCACCATTCACAACAATATGTACAATAGTCGTCCAATCTGTGAACAGCAGCACCATTCACAACAATATGTCCAATAGTAGTCCAATCTGTGAACAGCAGCACCATTCACAACAATATGTCCAATAGTAGTCCAATCTGTGAACAGCAACATTCACAGCAATATGTCCAATAGTAGTCCAATCTGTGAACAGCAGCACCATTCACAACAGTATGTCCAATAGTAGTCCAATCTGTGAACAGCAGCACCATTCACAACAATATGTCCAATAGTAGTCCAATCTGTGAACAGCACCATTCACAACAATATGTCCAATAGTAGTTCAATTTGTGAGCAGCAGCACCATTCACAACAATATGTCCAATAGTAGTTCAATCTGTGAGCAGTAGCACCATTCACAACAATATGTCCAATAGTAGTCCTGTCTGTGAGCAACAGCATCATTCACAACAATATGTCCAATACTAGTCCAATCTGTGAGAAGCAGCACCATTCACAACAAGATGTTCAATAGTAGTCCAACTGTGAACAGCAGCACCATTCACAACAATATGTCCAATATTAGTCCAATCTGTGAACAGCAGCACCATTTACAACAATATGTCTAACAGTAATCCAATCTGTGAACAGCAGCACCATTCACAACAATATGTTCAATAGTAGTCCAATCTGTGAACAGCAGCACCATTTACAACAATATGTCTAACAGTAATCCAATCTGTGAACAGCAGCACCATTCACAACAATATGTCCAATAGTAGTCCAATCTGTGAGCAGCAGCACCATTCACAACAATATGTCTAACAGTAATCCAATCTGTGAACAGCAGCACCATTCACAACAATATGTCCAATACTAGTCCAATCTGTGAGAAGCAGCACCATTCACAACAAGATGTTCAATAGTAGTCCAACTGTGAACAGCAGCACCATTCACAACAATATGTCCAATATTAGTCCAATCTGTGAGCAGCAGCACCATTCACAACAAGATGTCCAATATTGGTCCAATCTGTGAACAGCAGCACCATTCACAACAATATGTCCAATAGTAGTCCAATCTGTGAACAGCAGCACCATTCACAACAATATGTCCAATAGTAGTCCAATCTGTGAACAGCAGCACCATTCACAACAATATGTCCAATAGTAGTCCAATCTGTGAACAGCAGCACCATTCACAACAATATGTCCAATCGTAGTCCAATCTGTGAACAGCACCATTCACAACAATATGTCCAATAGTAGTTCAATTTGTGAGCAGCAGCACCATTCACAACAATATGTCAAATAGTAGTTCAATCTGTGAGCAGTAGCACCATTCACAACAACATGTCCAATAGTAGTCCTGTCTGTGAGCAACAGCATCATTCTCAACAATATATCCAATAGTAGTCCAATCTGTGAGCAGCAGCACCATTCACAGCAATATGTCCAGTAGTAGTCCAATCTGTGAGCAACAGCACCATTCACAACAATATGTCGAATAGTACTTCAATCTGTGAGCAGCAGCACCATTCACAACAATATGTCTAATCGTAGTCCAATCTGTGAACAGCAGCACCATTCACAACAATATGTCCAATCGTAGTCCAATCTGTGAACAGCAGCACCATTCACAACAATATGTCTAATAGTAGTCCAATCTGTGAACAGCACCATTCACAACAATATGTCCAATAGTAGTCCAATCTGTGAACAGCCGCACCATTCACAACAATATGTCCAATAGTAGTCCAATCTGTGAACAGCAGCACCATTCACAACAATATGTCCAATAGTAGTCCAATCTGTGAGCAGCACCATTCACAACAATATGTCCAATAGTGGTCCAATCTGTGAGCAGCAACATTCACAGCAATATGTCCAATAGTAGTCCAATCAGTGAACAGCAGCACCATTCACAACAATATGTCCAATAGTAGTCCAATCTGTGAACAGCAGCACCATTCACAACAATATGTCCAATAGTAGTCCAATCTGTGAACAGCAGCACCATTCACAACAATATGTCCAATAGTAGTCCAATCTGTGAACAGCAGCACCATTCAAAACAATATGTCCAATAGTAGTCCAATCTGTGAACAGCAGCACCATTCACAACAATATGTCCAATTGTAGTCCAATCTGTGAACAGCACCATTCACAACAATATGTCCAATAGTAGTCCAATCTGTGAACAGCAGCACCATTCACAACAATATGTCCAATAGTAGTCCAATCTGTGAGCAGCAACATTCACAGCAATATGTCCAATAGTAGTCCAATCTGTGAACAGCTGCACCATTCTCAACAGTATGTCCAATAGTAGTCCAATCTGTGAACAGCAGCACCATTCACAACAATATGTCCAATAGTAGTCCAATCTGTGAACAGCAGCACCATTCACAACAATATGTCCAATAGTAGTCCAATCTGTGAACAGCAGCACCATTCACAACAATATGTTCAATAGTAGTCCAATCTGTGAACAGCAGCACCATTCACAACAATATGTCCAATAGTAGTCCAATCTGTGAACAGCAGCACCATTCACAACAATATGTCTAAGATTAGACCAATCTGTGAACAGCAGCACCATTCACAACAATATGTCCAATAGTAATCCAATCTGTGAACAGCAGCACCATTCACAACAATATGTCCAATAGTAGTCCAATCTGTGAGTAGCAGCACCATTCATAACAATATGTCTAATCGTAGTCCAATCTGTGAACAGCAGCACCATTCACAACAATATGTCCAATCGTAGTCCAATCTTGAACAGCAGCACCATTCACAACAATATGTACAATAGTAGTCCAATCTGTGAACAGCAGCACCATTCACAACAATATGTCCAATAGTAGTCCAATCTGTGAACAGCAGCACCATTCACAACAATATGTCCAATAGTAGTCCAATCTGTGAACAGCAACATTCACAGCAATATGTCCAATAGTAGTCCAATCTGTGAACAGCAGCACCATTCACAACAGTATGTCCAATAGTAGTCCAATCTGTGAACAGCAGCACCATTCACAACAATATGTCCAATAGTAGTCCAATCTGTGAACAGCACCATTCACAACAATATGTCCAATAGTAGTTCAATTTGTGAGCAGCAGCACCATTCACAACAATATGTCCAATAGTAGTTCAATCTGTGAGCAGTAGCACCATTCACAACAATATGTCCAATAGTAGTCCTGTCTGTGAGCAACAGCATCATTCACAACAATATGTCCAATAGTAGTCCAATCTGTGAGCAGCAGCACCATTCACAGCAATATGTCCAGTAGTAGTCCAATCTGTGAGCAACAGCACCATTCACAACAATATGTCCAATAGTACTTCAATCTGTGAGCAGCAGCACCATTCACAACAATATGTCTAATCGTAGTCCAATCTGTGAACAGCAGCACCATTCACAACAATATGTCCAATCGTAGTCCAATCTGTGAACAGCAGCACCATTCACAACAATATGTCTAATAGTAGTCCAATCTGTGATCAGCACCATTCACAACAATATGTCCAATAGTAGTCCAATCTGTGAACAGCCGCACCATTCACAACAATATGTCCAATAGTAGTCCAATCTGTGAACAGCAGCACCATTCACAACAATATGTCCAATAGTAGTCCAATCTGTGAGCAGCACCATTCACAAAAATATGTCCAATAGTAGTCCAATCTGTGAGCAGCAACATTCACAGCAATATGTCCAATAGTAGTCCAATCAGTGAACAGCAGCACCATTCACAACAATATGTCCAATAGTAGTCCAATCTGTGAGCAGCAGCACCATTCACAACAATATGTCCAATAGTAGTCCAATCTGTGAACAGCAGCACCATTCACAACAATATGTCCAATAGTAGTCCAATCTGTGAACAGCAGCACCATTCAAAACAATATGTCCAATAGTAGTCCAATCTGTGAACAGCAGCACCATTCACAACAATATGTCCAATCGTAGTCCAATCTGTGAACAGCAGCACCATTCACAACAATATGTCTAATAGTAGTCCAATCTGTGATCAGCACCATTCACAACAATATGTCCAATAGTAGTCCAATCTGTGAACAGCCGCACCATTCACAACAATATGTCCAATAGTAGTCCAATCTGTGAACAGCAGCACCATTCACAACAATATGTCCAATAGTAGTCCAATCTGTGAGCAGCACCATTCACAAAAATATGTCCAATAGTAGTCCAATCTGTGAGCAGCAACATTCACAGCAATATGTCCAATAGTAGTCCAATCAGTGAACAGCAGCACCATTCACAACAATATGTCCAATAGTAGTCCAATCTGTGAGCAGCAGCACCATTCACAACAATATGTCCAATAGTAGTCCAATCTGTGAACAGCAGCACCATTCACAACAATATGTCCAATAGTAGTCCAATCTGTGAACAGCAGCACCATTCAAAACAATATGTCCAATAGTAGTCCAATCTGTGAACAGCAGCACCATTCACAACAATATGTCCAATTGTAGTCCAATCTGTGAACAGCACCATTCACAACAATATGTCCAATAGTAGTCCAATCTGTGAACAGCAGCACCATTCACAACAATATGTCCAATAGTAGTCCAATCTGTGAGCAGCAACATTCACAGCAATATGTCCAATAGTAGTCCAATCTGTGAACAGCAGCACCATTCACAACAGTATGTCCAATAGTAGTCCAATCTGTGAACAGCAGCACCATTCACAACAATATGTCCAATAGTAGTCCAATCTGTGAACAGCAGCACCATTCACAACAATATGTCCAATAGTAGTCCAATCTGTGAACAGCAGCACCATTCACAACAATATGTTCAATAGAAGTCCAATCTGTGAACAGCAGCACCATTCACAACAATATGTCCAATAGTAGTCCAATCTGTGAACAGCAGCACCATTCACAACAATATGTCTAAGATTAGACCAATCTGTGAACAGCAGCACCATTCACAACAATATGTCCAATAGTAGTCCAATCTGTGAACAGCAGCACCATTCACAACAATATGTCCAATAGTAGTCCAATCTGTGAGCAGCAGCACCATTCATAACAATATGTCTAATCGTAGTCCAATCTGTGAACAGCAGCACCATTCACAACAATATGTCCAATCGTAGTCCAATCTGTGAACAGCAGCACCATTCACAACAATATGTACAATAGTAGTCCAATCTGTGAACAGCAGCACCATTCACAACAATATGTCCAATAGTAGTCCAATCTGTGAACAGCAGCACCATTCACAACAATATGTCCAATAGTAGTCCAATCTGTGAACAGCAGCACCATTCACAACAATATGTCCAATAGTAGTCCAATCTGTGAACAGCACCATTCACAACAATATGTCCAATAGTAGTTCAATTTGTGAGCAGCAGCACCATTCACAACAATATGTCCAATAGTAGTTCAATCTGTGAGCAGCAGCACCATTCACATCAATATGTCCAATAGTAGTCCTGTCTGTGAGAAACAGCACCATTCACAACAATATGTCCAATAGTAGTCCAATCTGTGAAGAGCACCATTCACAACAATATGTCCAATAGTAGTCCAATCTGTGAGCAGCAGCACCAGTCACAACAATATGTCCAATAGTAGTTCAATCTGAGAGCAGCAGCACCATTCACAACAATATGTCTAATAGTAGTCCAATCTGTGAACAGCAGCACCATTCACAACAATATCTCCAACAGTAGTCCAATCTGTGAACAGCAGCACCATTCACAACAATATCTCCAACAGTAGTTCAATCTGTGAACAGCAGCACCATTCACAACAATATGTCTAACAGTAATCCAATCTGTGAACAGCAGCACCATTCACAACAATATGTCCAATAGTAGTCCAATCTGTGAACAGCAGCACCATTCACAACAATATGTCCAATAGTAGTCCAATCTGTGAGCAGCAGCACCATTCACAACAATATGTCCAATACTAGTCCAATCTGTGAGAAGCAGCACCATTCACAACAAGATGTTCAATAGTAGTCCAACTGTGAACAGCAGCACCATTCACAACAATATGTCCAATATTAGTCCAATCTGTGAGCAGCAGCACCATTCACAACAAGATGTCCAATATTGGTCCAATCTGTGAACAGCAGCACCATTCACAACAATATGTCCAATAGTAGTTCACTATGTGAACAGCAGCACCATTCACAACAATATGTCCAATAGTAGTCCAATCTGTGAGCAGCACCATTCACAACAATATGTCCAATAGTAGTCCAATCTGTGAGCAGCAACATTCACAGCAATATGTCCAATAGTAGTCCAATCTGTGAACAGCAGCACCATTCACAACAATATGTCCAATAGTAGTCCTGTCTGTGAGCAACAGCACCATTCACAACAATATGTCCAACAGTAGTCCAATCTGTGAGCAGCAGCACCATTCACAGCAATATGTCCAGTAGTAGTCCAATCTGTGAGCAACAGCACCATTCACAACAATATGTCCAATAGTACTTCAATCTGTGAGTAGCAGCACCATTCACAACCATATCTCCAACAGTAGTCCAATCTGTGAACAGCAGCACCATTCACAACAATATGCCCAATAGTAGTCCAAACTGCGAACAGCAGCACCATTCACAACAATATCTCCAACAGCAGTTCAATCTGTGAACAGCAGCACCATTCACAACAATATGTCCAATAGTAGTTCAATCTGTGAACAGCACCATTCACAACAATATGCCCAAAACAGTCCAATCTGTGAACAGCAGCACCATTCACAACAATATCTCCAACAGCAGTTCAATCTGTGAACAGCAGCACCATTCACAACAATATGTCCAATAGGAGTCCAATCTGTGAACAGCACCATTCACAACAATATGTCCAATAGTAGTCCAATCTGTGAGCAGCCGCACCAGTCACAACAATATGTCCAATAGTAGTTCAATCTGAGAGCAGCAGCACCATTCACAACAATATGTCTAATAGTAGTCCAATCTGTGAACAGCACCATTCACAACAATATGTCCAATAGTAGTCCAATCTGTGAACAGCCGCACCATTCACAACAATATGTCCAATAGTAGTCCAATCTGTGAACAGCAGCACCATTCACAACAATATGTCCAATAGTAGTCCAATCTGTGAGCAGCACCATTCACAACAATATGTCCAATAGTAGTCCAATCTGTGAGCAGCAACATTCACAGCAATATGTCTAATAGTAGTCCAATCAGTGAACAGCAGCACCATTCACAACAATATGTCCAATAGTAGTCCAATCTGTGAGCAGCAGCACCATTCACAACAATATGTCCAATAGTAGTCCAATCTGTGAACAGCAGCACCATTCACAACAATATGTCCAATAGTAGTCCAATCTGTGAACAGCAGCACCATTCAAAACAATATGTCCAATAGTAGTCCAATCTGTGAACAGCAGCACCATTCACAACAATATGTCCAATAGTAGTCCAATCTGTGAGCAGCAACATTCACAGCAATATGTCCAATAGTAGTCCAATCTGTGAACAGCAGCACCATTCACAACAGTATGTCCAATAGTAGTCCAATCTGTGAACAGCAGCACCATTCACAACAATATGTCCAATAGTAGTCCAATCTGTGAACAGCAGCACCATTCACAACAATATGTCTAATATTAGTCCAATCTGTGAACAGCAGCACCATTCACAACAATATGTCCAATAGTAGTCCAATCTGTGAACAGCAGCACCATTCATAACAATATGTCCAATAGTAGTCCAATCTGTGAACAGCAGCACCATTCAAAACAATATGTCCAATAGTAGTCCAATCTGTGAACAGCAGCACCATTCACAACAATATGTCCAATTGTAGTCCAATCTGTGAACATCACCATTCACAACAATATGTCCAATAGTAGTCCAATCTGTGAACAGCAGCACCATTCACAACAATATGTCCAATAGTAGTCCAATCTGTGAGCAGCAACATTCACAGCAATATGTCCAATAGTAGTCCAATCTGTGAACAGCAGCACCATTCACAACAGTATGTCCAATAGTAGTCCAATCTGGGAGCAGCAGCACCATTCACAACAATATGTCCAATACTAGTCCAATCTGTGAGAAGCAGCACCATTCACAACAAGATGTTCAATAGTAGTCTAACTGTGAACAGCAGCACCATTCACAACAATATGTCCAATATTAGTCCAATCTGTGAGCAGCAGCACCATTCACAACAAGATGTCCAATATTGGTCCAATCTGTGAACAGCAGCACCATTCACAACAATATGTCCAATAGTAGTTCAATATGTGAACAGCAGCACCATTCACAACAATATGTCCAATAGTAGTCCAATCTGTGAGCAGCACCATTCACAACAATATGTCCAATAGTAGTCCAATCTGTGAGCAGCAACATTCACAGCAATATGTCCAATAGTTGTCCAATCTGTGAACAGCAGCACCATTCACAACAATATGTCCAATAGTAGTCCTGTCTGTGAGCAACAGCACCATTCACAACAATATGTCCAACAGTAGTCCAATCTGTGAGCAGCAGCACCATTCACAGCAATATGTCCAGTAGTAGTCCAATCTGTGAGCAACAGCACCATTCACAACAATATGTCCAATAGTACTTCAATCTGTGAGCAGCAGCACCATTCACAACAATATCTCCAACAGTAGTCCAATCTGTGAACAGCAGCACCATTCACAACAATATCTCCAACAGTAGTTCAATCTGTGAACAGCAGCACCATTCACAACAATATGCCCAATAGTAGTCCAAACTGTGAACAGCAGCACCATTCACAACAATATCTCCAACAGCAGTTCAATCTGTGAACAGCAGCACCATTCACAACAATATGTCCAATAGTAGTTCAATCTGTGAACAGCACCATTCACAACAATATGCCCAAAACAGTCCAATCTGTGAACAGCAGCAACATTCACAACAATATCTCCAACAGCAGTTCAATCTGTGAACAGCAGCACCATTCACAACAATATGTCAAATAGGAGTCCAATCTGTGAACAGCACCATTCACAACAATATGTCCAATAGTAGTCCAATCTGTGAGCAGCAGCACCAGTCACAACAATATGTCCAATAGTAGTTCAATCTGAGAGCAGCAGCACCATTCACAACAATATGTCTAATAGTAGTCCAATCTGTGAACAGCACCATTCACAACAATATGTCCAATCGTAGTCCAATCTGTGAACAGCCGCACCATTCACAACAATATGTCCAATAGTAGTCCAATCTGTGAACAGCAGCACCATTCACAACAATATGTCCAATAGTAGTCCAATCTGTGAGCAGCACCATTCACAACAATATGTCCAATAGTAGTCCAATCTGTGAGCAGCAACATTCACAACAACATGTCCAATAGTAGTCCAATCTGTGAACAGCAGCACCATTCACAACAATATGTCCAATAGTAGTCCAATCTGTGAGCAGCAACATTCACAGCAATATGTCCAATAGTAGTCCAATCTGTGAACAGCAGCACCATTCACAACAGTATGTCCAATAGTAGTCCAATCTGTGAACAGCAGCACCATTCACAACAATATGTCCAATAGTAGTCCAATCTGTGAACAGCAGCACCATTCACAACAATATGTCCAATAGTAGTCCAATCTGTGAACAGCAGCACCATTCACAACAATATGTTCAATAGTAGTCCAATCTGTGAACAGCAGCACCATTCACAACAATATGTCCAATAGTAGTCCAATCTGTGAACAGCAACATTCACAGCAATATGTCCAATAGTAGTCCAATCTGTGAACAGCAGCACCATTCACAACAGTATGTCCAATAGTAGTCCAATCTGTGAACAGCAGCACCATTCACAACAATATGTCCAATAGTAGTCCAATCTGTGAACAGCAGCACCATTCACAACAATATGTCCAATAGTAGTCCAATCTGTGAACAGCAGCACCATTCACAACAATATGTCCAATAGTAGTCCAATCTGTGAACAGCAGCACCATTCACAACAATATGTCCAATAGTAGTCCAATCTGTGAACATCAGCACCATTCACAACAATATGTTCAATAGTAGTCCAATCTGTGAACAGCAGCACCATTCACAACAATATGTCCAATAGTAGTCCAATCTGTGAACAGCAGCACCATTCACAACAATATGTCTAATATTAGTCCAATCTGTGAACAGCAGCACCATTCACAACAATATGTCCAATAGTAGTCCAATCTGTGAACAGCAGCACCATTCACAACAATATGTCCAATAGTAGTCCAATCTGTGAGTAGCAGCACCATTCATAACAATATGTCTAATCGTAGTCCAATCTGTGAACAGCAGCACCATTCACAACAATATGTCCAATCGTAGTCCAATCTGTGAACAGCAGCACCATCCACAACAATATGTACAATAGTAGTCCAATCTGTGAACAGCAGCACCATTCACAACAATATGTCCAATAGTAGTCCAATCTGTGAACAGCAGCACCATTCACAACAATATGTCCAATAGTAGTCCAATCTGTGAACAGCAGCACCATTCACAACAATATGTCCAATAGTAGTCCAATCTGTGAACAGCACCATTCACAACAATATGTCCAATAGTAGTTCAATTTGTGAGCAGCAGCACCATTCACAACAATATGTCCAATAGTAGTTCAATCTGTGAGCAGCAGCACCATTCACATCAATATGTCCAATAGTAGTCCTGTCTGTGAGCAACAGCACCATTCACAACAATATGTCCAATAGTAGTCCAATCTGTGAACAGCACCATTCACAACAATATGTCCAATAGTAGTCCAATCTGTGAACAGCACCATTCACAACAATATGTCCAATAGTAGTCCAATCTGTGAACAGCACCATTCACAACAATATGTCCAATAGTAGTCCAATCTGTGAACAGCACCATTCACAACAATATGTCCAATAGTAGTTCAATCTGAGAGCAGCAGCACCATTCACAACAATATGTCTAATAGTAGTCCAATCTGTGAACAGCACCATTCACAACAATATGTCCAATAGTAGTCAAATCTGTGAACAGCCGCACCATTCACAACAATATGTCCAATAGTAGTCCAATCTTTGAACAGCAGCACCATTCACAACAATATGTCTAATAGTAGTCCAATCTGTGAACAGCAGCACCATTCACAACAATATGTTCAATCGTAGTCCAATCTGTGAACAGCAGCACCATTCACAACAATATGTCTAACAGTAATCCAATCTGTGAACAGCAGCACCATTCACAACAATATGTCCAATAGTAGTCCAATCTGTGAACAGCAGCACCATTCACAACAATATGTCCAATAGTAGTCCAATCTGTGAGCAGCAGCACCATTCACAACAATATGTCCAATACTAGTCCAATCTGTGAGAAGCAGCACCATTCACAACAAGATGTTCAATAGTAGTCCAACTGTGAACAGCAGCACCATTCACAACAATATGTCCAATATTAGTCCAATCTGTGAGCAGCAGCACCATTCACAACAAGATGTCCAATATTGGTCCAATCTGTGAACAGCAGCACCATTCACAACAATATGTCCAATAGTAGTTCAATATGTGAACAGCAGCACCATTCACAACAATATGTCCAATAGTAGTCCAATCTGTGAGCAGCACCATTCACAACAATATGTCCAATAGTAGTCCAATCTGTGAGCAGCAACATTCACAGCAATATGTCCAATAGTTGTCCAATCTGTGAACAGCAGCACCATTCACAACAATATGTCCAATAGTAGTCCTGTCTGTGAGCAACAGCACCATTCACAACAATATGTCCAACAGTAGTCCAATCTGTGAGCAGCAGCACCATTCACAGCAATATGTCCAGTAGTAGTCCAATCTGTGAGCAACAGCACCATTCACAACAATATGTCCAATAGTACTTCAATCTGTGAGCAGCAGCACCATTCACAACAATATCTCCAACAGTAGTCCAATCTGTGAACAGCAGCACCATTCACAACAATATCTCCAACAGTAGTTCAATCTGTGAACAGCAGCACCATTCACAACAATATGCCCAATAGTAGTCCAAACTGTGAACAGCAGCACCATTCACAACAATATCTCCAACAGCAGTTCAATCTGTGAACAGCAGCACCATTCACAACAATATGTCCAATAGTAGTTCAATCTGTGAACAGCACCATTCACAACAATATGCCCAAAACAGTCCAATCTGTGAACAGCAGCACCATTCACAACAATATGTCAAATAGGAGTCCAATCTGTGAACAGCACCATTCACAACAATATGTCCAATAGTAGTCCAATCTGTGAGCAGCACCACAAGTCACAACAATATGTCCAATAGTAGTTCAATCTGAGAGCAGCAGCACCATTCACAACAATATGTCTAATAGTAGTCCAATCTGTGAACAGCACCATTCACAACAATATGTCCAATAGTAGTCCAATCTGTGAACAGCCGCACCATTCACAACAATATGTCCAATAGTAGTCCAATCTGTGAACAGCAGCACCATTCACAACAATATGTCCAATAGTAGTCCAATCTGTGAGCAGCACCATTCACAACAATATGTCCAATAGTAGTCCAATCTGTGAGCAGCAACATTCACAGCAATATGTCCAATAGTAGTCCAATCAGTGAACAGCAGCACCATTCACAACAATATGTCCAATAGTAGTCCAATCTGTGAGCAGCAGCACCATTCACAACAATATGTCCAATAGTAGTCCAATCTGTGAACAGCAGCACCATTCACAACAATATGTCCAATAGTAGTCCAATCTGTGAACAGCAGCACCATTCAAAACAATATGTCCAATAGTAGTCCAATCTGTGAACAGCAGCACCATTCACAACAATATGTCCAATTGTAGTCCAATCTGTGAACCGCACCATTCACAACAATATGTCCAATAATAGTCCAATCTGTGAACAGCAGCACCATTCACAACAATATGTCCAATAGTAGTCCAATCTGTGAACAGCAGCACCATTCACAACAATATGTCTAATATTAGTCCAATCTGTGAACAGCAGCACCATTCACAACAATATGTCCAATAGTAGTCCAATCTGTGAGTAGCAGCACGATTCATAACAATATGTCTAATCGTAGTCCAATCTGTGAACAGCAGCACCATTCACAACAATATGTCCAATCGTAGTCCAATCTGTGAACAGCAGCACCATTCACAACAATATGTACAATAGTAGTCCAATCTGTAAACAGCAGCACCATTCACAACAATATGTCCAATAGTAGTCCAATCTGTGAACAGCAGCACCATTCACAACAATGTGTCCAATAGTAGTCCAATCTGTGAACAGCAGCACCATTCACAACAATATGTCCAATAGTAGTCCAATCTGTGAACAGCACCATTCACAACAATATGTCCAATAGTAGTTCAATTTGTGAGCAGCAGCACCATTCACAACAATATGTCCAATAGTAGTTCAATCTGTGAGCAGCAGCACCATTCACAACAATATGTCCAATAGTAGTCCTGTCTGTGAGCAACAGCACCATTCACAACAATATGTCCAATAGTAGTCCAATCTGTGAGCAGCAGCACCATTCACAGCAATATGTCCAGTAGTAGTCCAATCTGTGAGCAACAGCACCATTCACAACAATATGTCCAATAGTACTTCAATCTGTGAGCAGCAGCACCATTCACAACAATATCTCCAACAGTAGTCCAAACTGTGAACAGCAGCACCATTCACAACAATATCTCCAACAGCAGTTCAATCTGTGAACAGCAGCACCATTCACAACAATATGTCCAATAGTAGTTCAATCTGTGAACAGCACCATTCACAACAATATGCCCTAAACAGTCCAATCTGTGAACAGCAGCACCATTCACAATAATATCTCCAACAGCAGTTCAATCTGTGAACAGCAGCACCATTCAAAACAATATGTCCAATAGTGGTCCAATCTGTGAACAGCACCATTCACAACAATATGTCCAATAGTAGACCAATCTGTGAGCAGCAGCACCAGTCACAACAATATGTCCAATAGTAGTTCAATCTGAGAGCAGCAGCACCATTCACAACAATATGTCTAATAGTAGTCCAATCTGTGAACAGCACCATTCACAACAATATGTCCAATAGTAGTCCAATCTGTGAACAGCCGCACCATTCACAACAATATGTCCAATAGTAGTCCAATCTGTGAACAGCAGCACCATTCAAAACAATATGTCCAATAGTAGTCCAATCTGTGAACAGCAGCACCATTCACAACAATATGTCCAATTGTAGTCCAATCTGTGAACAGCACCATTCACAACAATATGTCCAATAGTAGTCCAATCTGTGAACAGCAGCACCATTCACGACAATATGTCCAATAGTAGTCCAATCTGTGAGCAGCAACATTCACAGCAATATGTCCAATAGTAGTCAAATCTGTGAACAGCAGCACCATTCACAACAGTATGTCCAATAGTTGTCCAATCTGTGAACAGCAGCACCATTCACAACAATATGTCCAATAGTAGTCCAATCTGTGAACAGCAGCACCATTCACAACAATATGTCTAATATTAGTCCAATCTGTGAACAGCAGCACCATTCACAACAATATGTCCAATAGTAGTCCAATCTGTGAACAGCAGCACCATTCACAACAATATGTCCAATAGAAGTCCAATCTGTGAGTAGCAGCACGATTCATAACAATATGTCTAATCGTAGTCCAATCTGTGAACAGCAGCACCATTCACAACAATATGTCCAATCGTAGTCCAATCTGTGAACAGCAGCACCATTCACAACAATATGTACAATAGTAGTCCAATCTGTGAACAGCAGCACCATTCACAACAATATGTCCAATAGTAGTCCAATCTGTGAACAGCAGCACCATTCACAACAATGTGTCCAATAGTAGTCCAATCTGTGAACAGCAGCACCATTCACAACAATATGTCCAATAGTAGTCCAATCTGTGAACAGCACCATTCACAACAATATATCCAATAGTAGTTCAATTTGTGAGCAGCAGCACCATTCACAACAATATGTCCAATAGTAGTTCAATCTGTGAGCAGCAGCACCATTCACAACAATATGTCCAATAGTAGTCCAGTCTGTGAGCAACAGCACCATTCACAACAATATGTCCAATAGTAGTCCAATCTGTGAGCAGCAGCACCATTCACAGCAATATGTCCAGTAGTAGTCCAATCTGTGAGCAACAGCACCATTCACAACAATATGTCCAATAGTACTTCAATCTGTGAGCAGCAGCACCATTCACAACAATATCTCCAACAGTAGTCCAATCTGTGAACAGCAGCACCATTCACAACAATATCTCCAACAGTAGTTCAATCTGTGAACAGCAGCACCATTCACAACAATATGCCCAATATTAGTCCAAACTGTGAACAGCAGCACCATTCAAACAATATCTCCAACAGCAGTTCAATCTGTGAACAGCAGCACCATTCACAACAATATGTCCAATAGTAGTTCAATCTGTGAACACCACCATTCACAACAATATGCCCTAAACTGTCCAATCTGTGAACAGCAGCACCATTCACAACAATATCTCCAACAGCAGTTCAATCTGTGAACAGCAGCACCATTCACAACAATATGTCCAATAGTAGTCCAATCTGTGAACAGCACCATTCACAACAATATGTCCAATAGTAGTCCATTCTGTGAGCAGCAGCACCAATCACAACAATATGTCCAATAGTAGTTCAATCTGAGAGCAGCAGCACCATTCACAACAATATGTCTAATAGTAGTCCAATCTGTGAACAGCATCATTCACAACAATATGTCCAATAGTAGTCCAATCTGTGAACAGCCGCACCATTCACAACAATATGTCCAATAGTAGTCCAATCTGTGAACAGCAGCACCATTCACAACAATATGTCTAATAGTAGTCCAATCTGTGAACAGCAGCACCATTCACAACAATATGTTCAATAGTAGTCCAATCTGTGAACAGCAGCACCATTCACAACAATATGTCTAACAGTAATCCAATCTGTGAACAGCAGCACCATTCACAACAATATGTCCAATAGTAGTCCAATCTGTGAACAGCAGCACCATTCACAACAATATGTCCAATAGTAGTCCAATCTGTGAGCAGCAGCACCATTCACAACAATATGTCCAATACTAGTCCAATCTGTGAGAAGCAGCACCATTCACAACAAGATGTTCAATAGTAGTCCAACTGTGGACAGCAGCACCATTCACAACAATATGTCCAATATTAGTCCAATCTGTGAGCAGCAGCACCATTCACAACAAGATGTCCAATATCGGTCCAATCTGTGAACAGCAGCACCATTCACAACAATATGTCCAATATTAGTCCAATCTGTGAACAGCAGCACCATTCACAACAATATGTCCAATAGTAGTCCAATCTGTGAGCAGCACTATTCACAACAATATGTCCAATAGTAGTCCAATCTGTGAGCAGCAACATTCACAGCAATATGTCCAATAGTAGTCCAATCTGTGAACAGCAGCACCATTCACAACAATATGTCCAATAGTAGTCCAATCTGTGAGCAGCAGCACCATTCACAACAATATATCCAATAGTAGTCCAATCTGTGAACAGCAGCACCATTCACAACAATATGTCCAATAGTAGTCCAATCTGTGAACAGCAGCACCATTCACAACAATATGTCCAATAGTAGTCCAATCTGTGAACAGCACCATTCACAAGAATATGTCCAATAGTAGTCCAATCCGTGAACAGCAGCACCATTCACAACAATATGTCCAATAGTAGTCCAATCTGTGAGCAGCAACATTCACAGCAATATGTCCAGTAGTAGTCCAATCTGTGAACAGCAGCACCATTCACAACAATATGTCCAATAGTAGTCCAATCTGTGAACAGCAGCACCATTCACAACAATATGTCCAATAGTAGTCCAATCTGTGAGCAGCAGCACCATTCACAACAATATATCCAATAGTAGTCCAATCTGTGAACAGCAGCACCATTCACAACAATATGTCCAATAGTAGTCCAATCTGTGAACAGCAGCACCATTCACAACAATATGTCCAATAGTAGTCCAATCTGTGAACAGCACCATTCACAACAATATGTCCAATAGTAGTCCAATCCGTGAACAGCAGCACCATTCACAACAATATGTCCAATAGTAGTCCAATCTGTGAGCAGCAACATTCACAGCAATATGTCCAGTAGTAGTCCAATCTGTGAACAGCAGCACCATTCACAACAATATGTCCAATAGTAGTCCAATCTGTGAACAGCAGCACCATTCACAACAATATGTCCAATAGTAGTCCAATCTGTGAACAGCAGCACCATTCACAACAATATGTCCAATAGTAGTCCAATAGTGAACAGCAGCACCATTCACAACAATATGTCTAATAGTTGTCCAATCTGTGAACAGCAGCACCATTCACAACAATATGTCCAATAGTAGTCCAATCTGTGAACAGCAGCACCATTCACAACAATATGTCCAATAGTAGTCCAATCTTTGAGTAGCAGCCCCATTCATAACAATATGTCCAATAGTAGTTCAATTTGTGAGCAGCAGCACCATTCACAACAATATGTCCAATAGTAGTTCAATCTGTGAGCAACAGCACCATTCACAACAATATGTCCAATAGTAGTCCAATCTGTGAGCAGCAGCACCATTCACAGCAATATGTCCAGTAGTAGTCCAATCTGTGAGCAACAGCACCATTCACAACAATATGTCCAATAGTACTTCAATCTGTGAGCAGCAGCACCATTCACAACAATATCTCCAACAGTAGTCCAATCTGTGAACAGCAGCACCATTCACAACAATATCTCCAACAGTAGTTCAATCTGTGAACAGCAGCACCATTCACAACAATATGCCCAATATTAGTCCAAACTGTGAACAGCAGCACCATTCACAACAATATCTCCAACAGCAGTTCAATCTGTGAACAGCAGCACCATTCACAACAATATGTCCAATAGTAGTTCAATCTGTGAACACCACCATTCACAACAATATGCCCTAAACTGTCCAATCTGTGAACAGCAGCACCATTCACAACAATATCTCCAACAGCAGTTCAATCTGTGAACAGCAGCACCATTCACAACAATATGTCCAATAGTAGTCCAATCTGTGAACAGCACCATTCACAACAATATGTCCAATAGTAGTCCATTCTGTGAGCAGCAGCACCAATCACAACAATATGTCCAATAGTAGTTCAATCTGAGAGCAGCAGCACCATTCACAACAATATGTCTAATAGTAGTCCAATCTGTGAACAGCATCATTCACAACAATATGTCCAATAGTAGTCCAATCTGTGAACAGCCGCACCATTCACAACAATATGTCCAATAGTAGTCCAATCTGTGAACAGCAGCACCATTCACAACAATATGTCTAATAGTAGTCCAATCTGTGAACAGCAGCACCATTCACAACAATATGTTCAATAGTAGTCCAATCTGTGAACAGCAGCACCATTCACAACAATATGTCTAACAGTAATCCAATCTGTGAACAGCAGCACCATTCACAACAATATGTCCAATAGTAGTCCAATCTGTGAACAGCAGCACCATTCACAACAATATGTCCAATAGTAGTCCAATCTGTGAGCAGCAGCACCATTCACAACAATATGTCCAATAGTAGTCCAATCTGTGAGAAGCAGCACCATTCACAACAAGATGTCCAATAGTAGTCCAATCTGTGAACAGCAGCACCATTCACAACAATATGTCCAATAGTAGTCCAATCTGTGAGCAGCAGCACCATTCACAACAATATGTCCAATAGTAGTCCAATCTGTGAGAAGCAGCACCATTCACAACAAGATGTTCAATAGTAGTCCAACTGTGAACAGCAGCACCATTCACAACAATATGTCCAATATTAGTCCAATCTGTGAGCAGCTGCACCATTCACAACAAGATGTCCAATATCGGTCCAAGCAGTGAACAGCAGCACCATTCACAACAATATGTCCAATATTAGTCCAATCTGTGAACAGCAGCACCATTCACAACAATATGTCCAATAGTAGTCCAATCTGTGAGCAGCAACATTCACAGCAATATGTCCAATAGTAGTCCAATCTGTGAACAGCAGCACCATTCACAACAATATGTCCAATAGTAGTCCAATCTGTGAGCAGCAGCACCATTCACAACAATATATCCAATAGTAGTCCAATCTGTGAACAGCAGCACCATTCACAACAATATGTCCAATAGTAGTCCAATCTGTGAACAGCAGCACCATTCACAACAATATGTCCAATAGTAGTCCAATCTGTGAACAGCACCATTCACAAGAATATGTCCAATAGTAGTCCAATCCGTGAACAGCAGCACCATTCACAACAATATGTCCAATAGTAGTCCAATCTGTGAGCAGCAACATTCACAGCAATATGTCCAGTAGTAGTCCAATCTGTGAACAGCAGCACCATTCACAACAATATGTCCAATAGTAGTCCAATCTGTGAACAGCAGCACCATTCACAACAATATGTCCAATAGTAGTCCAATCTGTGAGCAGCAGCACCATTCACAACAATATGTCTAATAGTTGTCCAATCTGTGAACAGCAGCACCATTCACAACAATATGTCCAATAGTAGTCCAATCAGTGAACAGCCGCACCATTCACAACAATATGTCCAATAGTAGTCCAATCTGTGAACAGCAGCACCATTCACAACAATATGTCTAATAGTAGTCCAATCTGTGAACAGCAGCACCATTCACAGCAATATGTTCAATAGTAGTCCAATCTGTGAACAGCAGCACCATTCACAACAATATCTCTAACAGTAATCCAATCTGTGAACAGCAGCACCATTCACAACAATATGTCCAATAGTAGTCCAATCTGTGAACAGCAGCACCATTCACAACAATATGTCCAATAGTAGTCCAATCTGTGAGCAGCAGCACCATTCACAACAATATGTCCAATAGTAGTCCAATCTGTGAACAGCAGCACCATTCACAACAATATGTCCAATAGTAGTCCAATCTGTGAACAGCAGCACCAGTCACAACAATATGTCCAATAGTAGTCCAATCTGTGAACAGCACCATTCACAACAAGATGTTCAATAGTAGTCCAACTGTGAACAGCAGCACCATTCACAACAATATGTCCAATATTAGTCCAATCTGTGAGCAGCAGCACCATTCACAACAAGATGTCCAATATCGGTCCAATCTGTGAACAGCAGCACCATTCACAACAATATGTCCAATATTAGTCCAATCTGTGAACAGCAGCACCATTCACAACAATATGTCCAATAGTAGTCCAATCTGTGAGCAGCACTATTCACAACAATATGTCCAATAGTAGTCCAATCTGTGAGCAGCAACATTCACAGCAATATGTCCAATAGTAGTCCAATCTGTGAACAGCAGCACCATTCACAACAATATGTCCAATAGTAGTCCAATCTGTGAGCAGCAGCACCATTCACAACAATATAGCCAATAGTAGTCCAATCTGTGAACAGCAGCACCATTCACAACAATATGTCCAATAGTAGTCCAATCTGTGAACAGCAGCACCATTCACAACAATATGTCCAATAGTAGTCCAATCTGTGAACAGCACCATTCACAAGAATATGTCCAATAGTAGTCCAATCCGTGAACAGCAGCACCATTCACAACAATATGTCCAATAGTAGTCCAATCTGTGAGCAGCAACATTCACAGCAATATGTCCAGTAGTAGTCCAATCTGTGAACAGCAGCACCATTCACAACAATATGTCCAATAGTAGTCCAATCTGTGAACAGCAGCACCATTCACAACAATATGTCCAATAGTAGTCCAATCTGTGAGCAGCAGCACCATTCACAACAATATATCCAATAGTAGTCCAATCTGTGAACAGCAGCACCATTCACAACAATATGTCCAATAGTAGTCCAATCTGTGAACAGCAGCACCATTCACAACAATATGTCCAATAGTAGTCCAATCTGTGAACAGCACCATTCACAACAATATGTCCAATAGTAGTCCAATCCGTGAACAGCAGCACCATTCACAACAATATGTCCAATAGTAGTCCAATCTGTGAGCAGCAACATTCACAGCAATATGTCCAGTAGTAGTCCAATCTGTGAACAGCAGCACCATTCACAACAATATGTCCAATAGTAGTCCAATCTGTGAACAGCAGCACCATTCACAACAATATGTCCAATAGTAGTCCAATCTGTGAACAGCAGCACCATTCACAACAATATGTCCAATAGTAGTCCAATAGTGAACAGCAGCACCATTCACAACAATATGTCTAATAGTTGTCCAATCTGTGAACAGCAGCACCATTCACAACAATATGTCCAATAGTAGTCCAATCTGTGAACAGCAGCACCATTCACAACAATATATCCAATAGTAGTCCAATCTTTGAGTAGCAGCCCCATTCATAACAATATGTCCAATAGTAGTTCAATTTGTGAGCAGCAGCACCATTCACAACAATATGTCCAATAGTAGTTCAATCTGTGAGCAACAGCACCATTCACAACAATATGTCCAATAGTAGTCCAATCTGTGAGCAGCAGCACCATTCACAGCAATATGTCCAGTAGTAGTCCAATCTGTGAGCAACAGCACCATTCACAACAATATGTCCAATAGTACTTCAATCTGTGAGCAGCAGCACCATTCACAACAATATCTCCAACAGTAGTCCAATCTGTGAACAGCAGCACCATTCACAACAATATCTCCAACAGTAGTTCAATCTGTGAACAGCAGCACCATTCACAACAATATGCCCAATATTAGTCCAAACTGTGAACAGCAGCACCATTCACAACAATATCTCCAACAGCAGTTCAATGTGAACAGCAGCACCATTCACAACAATATGTCCAATAGTAGTTCAATCTGTGAACACCACCATTCACAACAATATGCCCTAAACTGTCCAATCTGTGAACAGCAGCACCATTCACAACAATATCTCCAACAGCAGTTCAATCTGTGAACAGCAGCACCATTCACAACAATATGTCCAATAGTTGTCCATTCTGTGAGCAGCAGCACCAATCACAACAATATGTCCAATAGTAGTTCAATCTGAGAGCAGCAGCACCATTCACAACAATATGTCTAATAGTAGTCCAATCTGTGAACAGCATCATTCACAACAATATGTCCAATAGTAGTCCAATCTGTGAACAGCCGCACCATTCACAACAATATGTCCAATAGTAGTCCAATCTGTGAACAGCAGCACCATTCACAACAATATGTCTAATAGTAGTCCAATCTGTGAACAGCAGCACCATTCACAACAATATGTTCAATAGTAGTCCAATCTGTGAACAGCAGCACCATTCACAACAATATGTCTAACAGTAATCCAAACTGTGAACAGCAGCACCATTCACAACAATATGTCCAATAGTAGTCCAATCTGTGAACAGCAGCACCATTCACAACAATATGTCCAATAGTAGTCCAATCTGTGAGCAGCAGCACCATTCACAACAATATGTCCAATACTAGTCCAATCTGTGAGAAGCAGCACCATTCACAACAAGATGTTCAATAGTAGTCCAACTGTGAACAGCAGCACCATTCACAACAATATGTCCAATATTAGTCCAATCTGTGAGCAGCAGCACCATTCACAACAAGATGTCCAATATCGGTCCAATCTGTGAACAGCAGCACCATTCACAACAATATGTCCAATATTAGTCCAATCTGTGAACAGCAGCACCATTCACAACAATATGTCCAATAGTAGTCCAATCTGTGAGCAGCACTATTCACAACAATATGTCCAATAGTAGTCCAATCTGTGAGCAGCAACATTCACAGCAATATGTCCAATAGTAGTCCAATCTGTGAACAGCAGCACCATTCACAACAATATGTCCAATAGTAGTCCAATCTGTGAGCAGCAGCACCATTCACAACAATATATCCAATAGTAGTCCAATCTGTGAACAGCAGCACCATTCACAACAATATGTCCAATAGTAGTCCAATCTGTGAACAGCAGCACCATTCACAACAATATGTCCAATAGTAGTCCAATCTGTGAACAGCACCATTCACAAGAATATGTCCAATAGTAGTCCAATCCGTGAACAGCAGCACCATTCACAACAATATGTCCAATAGTAGTCCAATCTGTGAGCAGCAACATTCACAGCAATATGTCCAGTAGTAGTCCAATCTGTGAACAGCAGCACCATTCACAACAATATGTCCAATAGTAGTCCAATCTGTGAACAGCAGCACCATTCACAACAATATGTCCAATAGTAGTCCAATCTGTGAGCAGCAGCACCATTCACAACAATATATCCAATAGTAGTCCAATCTGTGAACAGCAGCACCATTCACAACAATATGTCCAATAGTAGTCCAATCTGTGAACAGCAGCACCATTAACAACAATATGTCCAATAGTAGTCCAATCTGTGAACAGCACCATTCACAACAATATGTCCAATAGTAGTCCAATCCGTGAACAGCAGCACCATTCACAACAATATGTCCAATAGTAGTCCAATCTGTGAGCAGCAACATTCACAGCAATATGTCCAGTAGTAGTCCAATCTGTGAACAGCAGCACCATTCACAACAATATGTCCAATAGTAGTCCAATCTGTGAACAGCAGCACCATTCACAACAATATGTCCAATAGTAGTCCAATCTGTGAACAGCAGCACCATTCACAACAATATGTCCAATAGTAGTCCAATAGTGAACAGCAGCACCATTCACAACAATATGTCTAATAGTTGTCCAATCTGTGAACAGCAGCACCATTCACAACAATATGTCCAATTGTAGTCCAATCTGTGAACAGCAGCACCATTCACAACAATATGTCCAATAGTAGTCCAATCTTTGAGTAGCAGCCCCATTCATAACAATATGTCCAATAGTAGTTCAATTTGTGAGCAGCAGCACCATTCACAACAATATGTCCAATAGTAGTTCAATCTGTGAGCAGCAGCACCATTCACAACAATATGTCCAATAGTAGTCCTGTCTGTGAGCAACAGCACCATTCACAACAATATGTCCAATAGTAGTCCAATCTGTGAGCAGCAGCACCATTCACAGCAATATGTCCAGTGGTAGTCCAATCTGTGAGCAACAGCACCATTCACAACAATACGTCCAATAGTACTTCAATCTGTGAGCAGCAGCACCATTCACAACAATATCTCCAACAGTAGTCCAATCTGTGAACAGCAGCACCATTCACAACAATATCTCCAACAGTAGTTCAATCTGTGAACAGCAGCACCATTCACAACAATATGCCCAATAGTAGTCCAAACTGTGAACAGCGGCACCATTCACAACAATATCTCCAACAGCAGTTCAATTTGTGAACAGCAGCACCATTCACAACAATATGTCCAATAGTAGTTCAATCTGTGAACAGCACCATTCACAACAATATGCCCAAAACAGTAAAATCTGTGAACAGCAGCACCATTCAGAACAATATCTCCAACAGCAGTTCAATCTGTGAACAGCAGCACCATTCACAACAATATGTCCAATAGTAGTCCAATCTGTGAACAGTACCATTCACAACAATATGTCCAATAGTAGTCCAATCTGTGAGCAGCAGCACCAGTCACAACAATATGTCCAATAGTAGTTCAATCTGAGAGCAGCAGCACCATTCACAACAATTTGTCTAATAGTAGTCCAATCTGTGAACAGCACCATTCACAACAATATGTCCAATAGTAGTCCAATCTGTGAACAGCCGCACCATTCACAACAATATGTCCAATAGTAGTCCAATCTGTGAACAGCAGCACCATTCAACACAATATGTCCAATAGTAGTCCAATCTGTGAGCAGCACCATTGACAACAATATGTCCAATAGTAGTCCAATCTGTGAGCAGCAACATTCACAGCAATATGTCCAATAGTAGTCCAATCTGTGAACAGCAGCACCATTCACAACAATATGTCCAATAGTAGTCCAATCTGTGAGCAGCAGCACCATTCACAACAATATATCCAATAGTAGTCCAATCTGTGAGCAGCAGCACCATTCACAACAATATGTCCAATACTAGTCCAATCTGTGAGAAGCAGCACCATTCACAACAAGATGTTCAATAGTAGTCCAACTGTGAACAGCAGCACCATTCACAACAATATGTCCAATATTAGTCCAATCTGTGAGCAGCAGCACCATTCACAACAAGATGTCCAATATCGGTCCAATCTGTGAAAAGCAGCACCATTCACAACAATATGTCCAATATTAGTCCAATCTGTGAACAGCAGCACCATTCACAACAATATGTCCAATAGTAGTCCAATCTGTGAGCAGCACCATTCACAACAATATGTCCAATAGTAGTCCAATCTGTGAGCAGCAACATTCACAGCAATATGTCCAATAGTAGTCCAATCTGTGAACAGCAGCACCATTCACAACAATATGTCCAATAGTAGTCCAATCTGTGAGCAGCAGCACCATTCACAACAATATATCCAATAGTAGTCCAATCTGTGAACAGCAGCACCATTCACAACAATATGTCCAATAGTAGTCCAATCTGTGAACAGCAGCACCATTCACAACAATATGTCCAATAGTAGTCCAATCTGTGAACAGCACCATTCACAACAATATGTCCAATAGTAGTCCAATCCGTGAACAGCAGCACCATTCACAACAATATGTCCAATAGTAGTCCAATCTGTGAGCAGCAACATTCACAGCAATATGTCCAGTAGTAGTCCAATCTGTGAACAGCAGCACCATTCACAACAATATGTCCAATAGTAGTCCAATCTGTGAACAGCAGCACCATTCACAACAATATGTCCAATAGTAGTCCAATCTGTGAGCAGCAGCACCATTCACAACAATATATCCAATAGTAGTCCAATCTGTGAACACCAGCACCATTCACAACAATATGTCCAATAGTAGTCCAATCTGTGAACAGCAGCACCATTCACAACAATATGTCCAATAGTAGTCCAATCTGTGAACAGCACCATTCACAACAATATGTCCAATAGTAGTCCAATCCGTGAACAGCAGCACCATTCACAACAATATGTCCAATAGTAGTCCAATCTGTGAGCAGCAACATTCACAGCAATATGTCCAGTAGTAGTCCAATCTGTGAACAGCAGCACCATTCATAACAATATGTCCAATAGTAGTCCAATCTGTGAACAGCAGCACCATTCACAACAATATGTCCAATAGTAGTCCAATCTGTGAACAGCAGCACCATTCACAACAATATGTCCAATAGTAGTCCAATAGTGAACAGCAGCACCATTCACAACAATATGTCTAATAGTTGTCCAATCTGTGAACAGCAGCACCATTCACAACAATATGTCCAATAGTAGTCCAATCTGTGAACAGCAGCACCATTCACAACAATATGTCCAATAGTAGTCCAATCTTTGAGTAGCAGCCCCATTCATAACAATATGTCCAATAGTAGTTCAATTTGTGAGCAGCAGCACCATTCACAACAATATGTCCAATAGTAGTTCAATCTGTGAGCAGCAGCACCATTCACAACAATATGTCCAATAGTAGTCCTGTCTGTGAGCAACAGCACCATTCACAACAATATGTCCAATAGTAGTCCAATCTGTGAGCAGCAGCACCATTCACAGCAATATGTCCAGTGGTAGTCCAATCTGTGAGCAACAGCACCATTCACAACAATACGTCCAATAGTACTTCAATCTGTGAGCAGCAGCACCATTCACAACAATATCTCCAACAGTAGTCCAATCTGTGAACAGCAGCACCATTCACAACAATATCTCCAACAGTAGTTCAATCTGTGAACAGCAGCACCATTCACAACAATATGCCCAATAGTAGTCCAAACTGTGAACAGCGGCACCATTCACAACAATATCTCCAACAGCAGTTCAATTTGTGAACAGCAGCACCATTCACAACAATATGTCCAATAGTAGTTCAATCTGTGAACAGCACCATTCACAACAATATGCCCAAAACAGTCCAATCTGTGAACAGCAGCACCATTCAGAACAATATCTCCAACAGCAGTTCAATCTGTGAACAGCAGCACCATTCACAACAATATGTCCAATAGTAGTCCAATCTGTGAACAGCACCATTCACAACAATATGTCCAATAGTAGTCCAATCTGTGAGCAGCAGCACCAGTCACAACAATATGTCCAATAGTAGTTCAATCTGAGAGCAGCAGCACCATTCACAACAATATGTCTAATAGTAGTCCAATCTGTGAACAGCACCATTCACAACAATATGTCCAATAGTAGTCCAATCTGTGAACAGCCGCACCATTCACAACAATATGTCCAATAGTAGTCCAATCTGTGAACAGCAGCACCATTCAACACAATATGTCCAATAGTAGTCCAATCTGTGAGCAGCACCATTGACAACAATATGTCCAATAGTAGTCCAATCTGTGAGCAGCAACATTCACAGCAATATGTCCAATAGTAGTCCAATCTGTGAACAGCAGCACCATTCACAACAATATGTCCAATAGTAGTCCAATCTGTGAGCAGCAGCAACATTCACAACAATATGTCCAATAGTAGTCCAATCTGTGAACAGCAGCACCATTCACAACAATATGTCCAATAGTAGTCCAATCTGTGAACAGCAGCACCATTCACAACAATATGTCCAATAGTAGTCCAATCTGTGAACAGCAGCACCATTCACAACAATATGTCCAATAGTAGTCCAATCTGTGAACAGCACCATTCACAACAATATGTCCAATAGTAGTCCAATCTGTGAACAGCAGCACCATTCACAACAATATGTCCAATAGTAGTCCAATCTGTGAGCAGCAACATTCACAGCAATATGTCCAATAGTAGTCCAATCTGTGAACAGCAGCACCATTCACAACAATATGTCCAATAGTAGTCCAATCTGTGAACAGCAGCACCATTCACAACAATATGTCCAATAGTAGTCCAATCTGTGAACAGCAGCACCATTCACAACAATATGTCCAATAGTAGTCCAATCTGTGAACAGCAGCACCATTCACAACAATATGTCTAATAGTAGTCCAATCTGTGAACAGCAGCACCATTCACAACAATATGTCCAATAGTAGTCCAATCTGTGAACAGCAGCACCATTCACAACAATATGTCCAATAGTAGTCCAGTCTGTGAGTAGCAGCCCCATTCATAACAATATGTCCAATAGTAGTTCAATTTGTGAGCAGCAGCACCATTCACAACAATATGTCCAATAGTAGTTCAATCTGTGAGCAGCAGCACCGTTCACAACAATATGTCCAATAGTAGTCCTGTCTGTGAGCAACAGCCCCTTTCACAACAATATGTCCAATAGTAGTCCAATCTGTGAGCAGCAGCACCATTTACAACAAAATGTCCAATAGTAGTCCAATCTGTGAGCAGCAGCACCATTCACAGCAATATGTCCAGTAGCAGTCCAATCTGTGAGCAACAGCACCATTCACAACAATATGTCCAATATAACTTCAATCTGTGAGCAGCAGCACCATTCACAACAATATCTCCAACAGTAGTCCAATCTGTGAACAGCAGCACCATTCACAACAATATCTCCAACAGTAGTTCAATCTGTGAACAGCAGCACCATTCACAACAATATGCCCAATAGTAGTCCAAACTGTGAACAGCAGCACCATTCACAACAATATCTCCAACAGCAGTTCAATCTGTGAATAGCAGCACCATTCACAACAATATGTCCAATAGTAGTTCAATCTGTGAACAGCACCATTCACAAAAATATGCCCAAAACAGTCCAATCTGTGAACAGCAGCACCATTCACAACAATATCTCCAACAGCAGTTCAATCTGTGAACAGCAGCACCATTCACAACAATATGTCTAATAGTAGTCCAATCTGTGAACAGCACCATTCACAACAATATGTCCAATAGTAGTCCAATCTGTGAACAGCCGCACCATTCACAACAATATGTCCAATAGTAGTCCAATCTGTGAACAGCAGCACCATTCACAACAATATGTCCAATAGTAGTCCAATCTGTGAGCAGCACCATTCACAACAATATGTCCAATAGTAGTCCAATCTGTGAGCAGCAACATTCACAGCAATATGTCCAATAATAGTCCAATCAGTGAACAGCAGCACCATTCACAACAATATGTCCAATAGTAGTCCAATCTGTGAACAGCAGCACCATTCACAACAATATGTCCAATACGAGTCCAATCTGTGAGCAGCAGCACCATTCACAACAATATGTCCAATAGTAGTCCAATCTGTGAGCAGCACCATTCACAACAATATGTCCAATAGTAGTCCAATCTGTGAGCAGCAGCTTCATTCACAACAATATGTCCAATAGTAGTCCAATCTGTGAACAGCAGCAACATTCACAACAATATGTCCAATAGTAGTCCAATCTGTGAACAGCACCATTCACAACAATATGTCCAATAGTAGTCCAATCTGTGAGCAGCAGCACCATTCACAACAATATGTCCAATACTAGTCCAATCTGTGAGAAGCAGCACCATTCACAACAAGATGTTCAATAGTAGTCCAACTGTGAACAGCAGCACCATTCACAACAATATGTCCAATATTAGTCCAATCTGTGAGCAGCAGCACCATTCACAACAAGATGTCCAATATTGGTCCAATCTGTGAACAGCAGCACCATTCACAACAATATGTCCAATAGTAGTCCAATCTGTGAACAGCAGCACCATTCACAACAATATGTCCAATAGTAGTCCAATCTGTGAGAAGCACCATTCACAACAATATGTCCAATAGTAGTCCAATCTGTGAGCAACAACATTCACAGCAATATGTCCAATAGTAGGCCAATCTGTGAACAGCAGCACCATTCACAACAATATGTCCAATAGTAGTCCAATCTGTGAGCAGCAGCACCATTCACAACAATATGTCCAATAGTAGTCCAATCTGTGAACAGCAGCACCATTCACAACAATATGTCCAATAGTAGTCCAATCTGTGAACAGCAGCACCATTCACAACAATATGTCCAATAGTAGTCCAATCTGTGAACAGCAGCACCATTCACAACAATATGTCCAATAGTAGTCCAATCTGTGAACAGCACCATTCACAACAATATCTCCAATAGTAGTCCAATCTGTGAACAGCAGCACCATTCACAACAATATGTCCAATAGTAGTCCAATCTGTGAGCAGCAACATTCACAGCAATATGTCCAATAGTAGTCCAATCTGTGAACAGCAGCACCATTCACAACAATATGTCCAATAGTAGTCCAATCTGTGAACAGCAGCACCATTCACAACAATATGTCCAATAGTAGTCCAATCTGTGAACAGCAGCACCATTCACAACAATATGTCCAATAGTAGTCCAATCTGTGAACAGCAGCACCATTCACAACAATATGTCTAATAATAGTCCAATCTGTGAACAGCAGCACCATTCACAACAATATGTCCAAAAGTAGTCCAATCTGTGAACAGCAGCACCATTCACAACAATATGTCCAATAGTAGTCCAATCTGTGAGTAGCAGCCCCATTCATAACAATATGTCCAATAGTAGTTCAATTTGTGAGCAGCAGCACCATTCACAACAATATGTCCAATAGTAGTTCAATCTGTGAGCAGCAGCACCATTCACAACAATATGTCCAATAGTAGTCCTGTCTGTGAGAAACAGCACCATTCACAACAATATGTCCAATAGTAGTCCAATCTGTGAGCAGCAGCACCATTTACAACAATATGTCCAATAGTAGTCCAATCTGTGAGCAGCAGCACCATTCACAGCAATATGTCCAGTAGTAGTCCAATCTGTGAGCAACAGCACCATTCACAACAATATGTTAAATAGTACTTCAATCTGTGAGCAGCAGCACCATTCACAACAATATCTCCAACAGTAGTCCAATCTGTGAACAGCAGCACCATTCACAACAATATCTCCAACAGTAGTCCAATCTGTGAACAGCAGCACCATTCACAACAATATGCCCAATAGTAGTCCAAACTGTGAACAGCAGCACCATTCACAACAATATCTCCAACAGCAGTTCAATCTGTGAACAGCAGCACCATTCACAACAATATGTCCAATAGTAGTCCAATCTGTGAACAGAACCATTCACAACAATATGTCCAATAGTAGTCCAATCTGTGAGCAGCAGCACCAGTCACAACAAGATGTCCAATAGTAGTTCAATCTGAGAGCAGCAGCACCATTCACAACAATATGTCTAATAGTAGTCCAATCTCTGAACAGCACCATTCAAAACAATATGTCCAATAGTAGTCCAATCTGTGAACAGCCGCACCATTCACAACAATATGTCCAATAGTAGTCCAATCTGTGAACAGCAGCACCATTCACAACAATATGTCCAATAGTAGTCCAATCTGTGAGCAGCACCATTCACAACAATATGTCAAATAGTAGTCCAATCTGTGAACAGCAACATTCACAGCAACATGTCCAATAGTAGTCCAATCAGTGAACAGCAGCACCATTCACAACAATATGTCCAATAGTAGTCCAATCTGTGAGCAGCAGCACCATTCACAACAATATGTCCAATAGTAGTCCAATCTGTGAACAGCAGCACCATTCACAACAATATGTCCAATAGTAGTCCAATCTGTGAACAGCAGCACCATTCACAACAATATGTCCAATAGTAGTCCAATCTGTGAACAGCAGCACCATTCACAACAATATGTCCAATAGTAGTCCAATCTGTGAACAGCACCATTCACAGCAATATGTCCAATAGTAGTACAATCTGTGAACAGCAGCACCATTCACAACAATATGTCTAATAATAGTCCAATCTGTGAACAGCAGCACCATTCACAACAATATGTCCAAAAGTAGTCCAATCTGTGAACAGCAGCACCATTCACAACAATATGTCCAATAGTAGTCCAATCTGTGAGTAGCAGCCCCATTCATAACAATATGTCCAATAGTAGTTCAATTTGTGAGCAGCAGCACCATTCACAACAATATGTCCAATAGTAGTTCAATCTGTGAGCAGCAGCACCATTCACAACAATATGTCCAATAGTAGTCCTGTCTGTGAGCAACAGCACCATTCACAACAATATGTCCAATAGTAGTCCAATCTGTGAGCAGCAGCACCATTTACAACAATATGTCCAATAGTAGTCCAATCTGTGAGCAGCAGCACCATTCACAGCATATGTCCAGTAGTAGTCCAATCTGTGAGCAACAGCACCATTCACAACAATATGTCCAATAGTACTTCAATCTGTGAGCAGCAGCACCATTCACAACAATATCTCCAACAGTAGTCCAATCTGTGAACAGCAGCACCATTCACAACAATATCTCCAACAGTAGTCCAATCTGTGAACAGCAGCACCATTCACAACAATATGCCCAATAGTAGTCCAAACTGTGAACAGCAGCACCATTCACAACAATATCTCCAACAGCAGTTCAATCTGTGAACAGCAGCACCATTCACAACAATATGTCCAATAGTAGTCCAATCTGTGAACAGCACCATTCACAACAATATGTCCAATAGTAGTCCAATCTGTGAGCAGCAGCACCAGTCACAACAATATGTCCAATAGTAGTCCAATCTGTGAACAGCCGCACCATTCACAACAATATGTCCAATAGTAGTCCAATCTGTGAACAGCAGCACCATTCACAACAATATGTCCAATAGTAGTCCAATCTGTGAGCAGCACCATTCACAACAATATGTCCAATAGTAGTCCAATCTGTGAACAGCAGCAACATTCACAGCAATATGTCCAATAGTAGTCCAATCAGTGAACAGCAGCACCATTCACAACAATATGTCCAATAGTAGTCCAATCTGTGAGCAGCAGCACCATTCACAACAATATGTCCAATAGTAGTCCAATCTGTGAACAGCAGCACCATTCACAACAATATGTCCAATAGTAGTCCAATCTGTGAACAGCAGCACCATTCACAACAATATGTCCAATTGTAGTCCAATCTGTGAACAGCACCATTCACAACAATATGTCCAATAGTAGTCCAATCTGTGAACAGCAGCACCATTCACAACAATATGTCCAATAGTAGTCCAATCTGTGAGCAGCAACCTTCACAGCAATATGTCCAATAGTAGTCCAATCTGTGAACAGCAGCACCATTCACAACAGTATGTCCAATAGTAGTCCAATCTGTGAACAGCAGCACCATTCACAACTATATGTCCAATAGTAGTCTAATCTGTGAACAGCAGCACCATTCACAACAATATGTCCAATAGTAGTCCAATCTGTGAACAGCAGCACCATTCACAACAATATGTTCAATAGTAGTCCAATCTGTGAACAGCAGCACCATTCACAACAATATGTCCAATAGTAGTCCAATCTGTGAACAGCAGCACCATTCACAACAATATGTCTAATATTAGTCCAATCTGTGAACAGCAGCACCATTCACAACAATATGTCCAATAGTAGTCCAATCTGTGAACAGCAGCACCATTCACAACAATATGTCCAATAGTAGTCCAATCTGTGAACAGCAGCACCATTCACAACAATATGTCCAATAGTAGTCCAATCTGTGAACAGCAGCACCATTCACAACAATATGTCCAATAGTAGTCCAATCTGTGAACAGCACCATTCACAACAATATGTCCAATAGTAGTTCAATTTGTGAACAGCAGCACCATTCACAACAATATGTCCAATAGTAGTTCAATCTGTGAGCAGGAGCACCATTCACAACAATATGTCCAATAGTAGTCCTGTCTGTGAGCAACAGCACCATTCACAACAATATGTCCAATAGTAGTCCAATCTGTGAGCAGCAGCACCATTCACAGCAATATGTCCAGTAGTAGTCCAATCTGTGAGCAACAGCACCATTCACAACAATATGTCCAATAGTACTTCAATCTGAGGGCAGCAGCACCATTCACAACAATATCTCCAACAGTAGTCCAATCTGTGAACAGCAGCACCATTCACAACAATATCTCCAACAGTAGTTCAATCTGTGAACAGCAGCACCATTCACAACAATATGCCCAATAGTAGTCCAAACTGTGAACAGCAGCACCATTCACAACAATATCTCCAACAGCAGTTCAATCTGTGAACAGCAGCACCATTCACAACAATATGTCCAATAGTAGTTCAATCTGTGAACAGCACCATTCACAACAATATGCCCTAAACAGTCAAATCTGTGAACAGCAGCACCATTCACAACAATATGTCCAATAGTAGTCCAATCTGTGAACAGCAGCACCATTCAAAACAATATGTCCAATAGTAGTCCAATCTGTGAACAGCAGCACCATTCACAACAATATGTCCAATTGTAGTCCAATCTGTGAACAGCACCATTCACAACAATATGTCCAATATTATTCCAATCTGTGAACAGCAGCACCATTCACAACAATATGTCCAATAGTAGTCCAATCTGTGAGCAGCAACATTCACAGCAATATGTCCAATAGTATTCCAATCTGTGAACAGCAGCACCATTCACAACAGTATGTCCAATAGTAGTCCAATCTGTGAACAGCAGCACCATTCACAACAATATGTCCAATAGTAGTCCAATCTGTGAACAGCAGCACCATTCACAACAATATGTCCAATAGTAGTCCAATCTGTGAACAGCAGCACCATTCACAACAATATGTCCAATAGTAGTCCAATCTGTGAACAGCAGCACCATTCACAACAATATGTCCAATAGTAGTCCAATCTGTGAACAGCAGCACCATTCACAACAATATGTCCAATAGTAGTCCAATCTGTGAACAGCAGCACCATTCACAACAATGTGTCCAATAGTAGTCCAATCTGTGAACAGCACCATTCACAGCAATATGTCCAATAGTAGTCCAATCTGTGAACAGCAGCACCATTCACAACAATATGTCCAATAGTAGTCCAATCTGTGAACAGCAGCAACATTCACAGCAATATGTCCAATAGTAGTCCAATCAGTGAACAGCAGCACCATTCACAACAATATGTCCAATAGTAGTCCAATCTGTGAGCAGCAGCACCATTCACAACAATATGTCCAATAGTAGTCCAATCTGTGAACAGCAGCACCATTCACAACAATATGTCCAATAGTAGTCCAATCTGTGAACAGCAGCACCATTCAAAACAATATGTCCAATAGTAGTCCAATCTGTGAACAGCAGCACCATTCACAACAATATGTCCAATTGTAGTCCAATCTGTGAACAGCACCATTCACAACAATATGTCCAATAGTAGTCCAATCTGTGAACAGCAGCACCATTCACAACAATATGTCCAATAGTAGTCCAATCTGTGAGCAGCAACATTCACAGCAATATGTCCAATAGTAGTCCAATCTGTGAACAGCAGCACCATTCACAACAGTATGTCCAATAGTAGTCCAATCTGTGAACAGCAGCACCATTCACAACTATATGTCCAATAGTAGTCTAATCTGTGAACAGCAGCACCATTCACAACAATATGTCCAATAGTAGTCCAATCTGTGAACAGCAGCACCATTCACAACAATATGTTCAATAGTAGTCCAATCTGTGAACAGCAGCACCATTCACAACAATATGTCCAATAGTAGTCCAATCTGTGAACAGCAGCACCATTCACAACAATATGTCTAATATTAGTCCAATCTGTGAACAGCAGCACCATTCACAACAATATGTCCAATAGTAGTCCAATCTGTGAACAGCAGCACCATTCACAACAATATGTCCAATAGTAGTCCAATCTGTGAACAGCAGCACCATTCACAACAATATGTCCAATAGTAGTCCAATCTGTGAACAGCAGCACCATTCACAACAATATGTCCAATAGTAGTCCAATCTGTGAACAGCACCATTCACAACAATATGTCCAATAGTAGTTCAATTTGTGAGCAGCAGCACCATTCACAACAATATGTCCAATAGTAGTTCAATCTGTGAGCAGCAGCACCATTCACAACAATATGTCCAATAGTAGTCCTGTCTGTGAGCAACAGCACCATTCACAACAATATGTCCAATAGTAGTCCAATCTGTGAGCAGCAGCACCATTCACAGCAATATGTCCAGTAGTAGTCCAATCTGTGAGCAACAGCACCATTCACAACAATATGTCCAATAGTACTTCAATCTGTGAGCAGCAGCACCATTCACAACAATATCTCCAACAGTAGTCCAATCTGTGAACAGCAGCACCATTCACAACAATATCTCCAACAGCAGTTCAATCTGTGAACAGCAGCACCATTCACAACAATATGTCCAATAGTAGTTCAATCTGTGAACAGCACCATTCACAACAATATGCCCTAAACAGTCCAATCTGTGAACAGCAGCACCATTCACAACAATATGTCCAATAGTAGTCCAATCTGTGAACAGCAGCACCATTCACAACAATATGTCCAATAGTAGTCCAATCTGTGAGCAGCAACATTCACAGCAATATGTCCAATAGTAGTCCAATCTGTGAACAGCAGCACCATTCACAACAGTATGTCCAATAGTAGTCCAATCTGTGAACAGCAGCACCATTCACAACAATATGTCCAATAGTAGTCCAATCTGTGAACAGCAGCACCATTCACAACAATATGTCCAATAGTAGTCCAATCTGTGAACAGCAGCACCATTCACAACAATATGTCCAATAGTAGTCCAATCTGTGAACAGCAGCACCATTCACAACAATATGTCCAATAGTAGTCCAATCTGTGAACAGCAGCACCATTCACAACAATATGTCCAATAGTAGTCCAATCTGTGAACAGCAGCACCATTCACAACAATATGTCCAATAGTAGTCCAATCTGTGAACAGCACCATTCACAGCAATATGTCCAATAGTAGTCCAATCTGTGAACAGCAGCACCATTCACAACAATATGTCTAATAATAGTCCAATCTGTGAACAGCAGCACCATTCACAACAATATGTCCAAAAGTAGTCCAATCTGTGAACAGCAGCACCATTCACAACAATATTTCCAATAGTAGTCCAATCTGTGAGTAGCAGCCCCATTCATAACAATATGTCCAATAGTAGTTCAATTTGTGAGCAGCAGCACCATTCACAACAATATGTCCAATAGTAGTTCAATCTGTGAGCAGCAGCACCATTATCAACAATATGTCCAATAGTAGTCCTGTCTGTGAGCAACAGCACCATTCACAACATTATGTCCAATAGTAGTCCAATCTGTGAGCAGCAGCACCATTTACAACAATATGTCCAATAGTAGTCCAATCTGTGAGCAGCAGCACCATTCACAACAATATCTCCAACAGTAGTCCAATCTGTGAACAGCAGCACCATTCACAACAATATCTCCAACAGTAGTCCAATCTGTGAACAGCAGCACCATTCACAACAATATGCCCAATAGTAGTCCAAACTGTGAACAGCAGCACCATTCACAACAATATCTCCAACAGCAGTTCAATCTGTGAACAGCAGCACCATTCACAACAATATGTCCAATAGTAGTCCAATCTGTGAACAGCACCATTCACAACAATATGTCCAATAGTAGTCCAATCTGTGAGCAGCAGCACCAGTCACAACAATATGTCCAATAGTAGTTCAATCTGAGAGCAGCAGCACCATTCACAACAATATGTCTAATAGTAGTCCAATCTGTGAACAGCACCATTCACAACAATATTTCCAATAGTAGTCCAATCTGTGAACAGCCGCACCATTCACAACAATATGTCCAATAGTAGTCCAATCTGTGAACAGCAGCACCATTCACAACAATATGTCCAATAGTAGTCCAATCTGTGAGCAGCACCATTCACAACAATATGTCCAATAGTAGTCCAATCTGTGAACAGCAGCAACATTCACAGCAATATGTCCAATAGTAGTCCAATCAGTGAACAGCAGCACCATTCACAACAATATGTCCAATAGTAGTCCAATCTGTGAGCAGCAGCACCATTCACAACAATATGTCCAATAGTAGTCCAATCTGTGAACAGCAGCACCATTCACAACAATATGTCCAATAGTAGTCCAATCTGTGAACAGCAGCACCATTCAAAACAATATGTCCAATAGTAGTCCAATCTGTGAACAGCAGCACCATTCACAACAATATGTCCAATTGTAGTCCAATCTGTGAACAGCACCATTCACAACAATATGTCCAATAGTAGTCCAATCTGAGAACAGCAGCACCATTCACAACAATATGTCCAATAGTAGTCCAATCTGTGAGCAGCAACATTCACAGCAATATGTCCAATAGTAGTCCAATCTGTGAACAGCAGCACCATTCACAACAGTATGTCCAATAGTAGTCCAATCTGTGAACAGCAGCACCATTCACAACTATATGTCCAATAGTAGTCTAATCTGTGAACAGCAGCACCATTCACAACAATATGTCCAATAGTAGTCCAATCTGTGAACAGCAGCACCATTCACAACAATATGTTCAATAGTAGTCCAATCTGTGAACAGCAGCACCATTCACAACAATATGTCCAATAGTAGTCCAATCTGTGAACAGCAGCACCATTCACAACAATATGTCTAATATTAGTCCAATCTGTGAACAGCAGCACCATTCACAACAATATGTCCAATAGTAGTCCAATCTGTGAACAGCAGCACCATTCACAACAATATGTCCAATAGTAGTCCAATCTGTGAACAGCAGCACCATTCACAACAATATGTCCAATAGTAGTCCAATCTGTGAACAGCAGCACCATTCACAACAATATGTCCAATAGTAGTCCAATCTGTGAAAAGCACCATTCACAACAATATGTCCAATAGTAGTTCAATTTGTGAGCAGCAGCACCATTCACAACAATATGTCCAATAGTAGTTCAATCTGTGAGCAGCAGCACCATTCACAACAATATGTCCAATAGTAGTCCTGTCTGTGAGCAACAGCACCATTCACAACAATATGTCCAATAGTAGTCCAATCTGTGAGCAGCAGCACCATTCACAGCAATATGTCCAGTAGTAGTCCAATCTGTGAGCAACAGCACCATTCACAACAATATGTCCAATAGTACTTCAATCTGTGAGCAGCAGCACCATTCACAACAATATCTCCAACAGTAGTCCAATCTGTGAACAGCAGCACCATTCACAACAATATCTCCAACAGTAGTTCAATCTGTGAACAGCAGCACCATTCACAACAATATGCCCAATAGTAGTCCAAACTGTGAACAGCAGCACCATTCACAACAATATCTCCAACAGCAGTTCAATCTGTGAACAGCAGCACCATTCACAACAATATGTCCAATAGTAGTTCAATCTGTGAACAGCACCATTCACAACAATATGCCCTAAACAGTCCAATCTGTGAACAGCAGCACCATTCACAACAATATGTCCAATAGTAGTCCAATCTGTGAACAGCAGCACCATTCAAAACAATATGTCCAATAGTAGTCCAATCTGTGAACAGCAGCACCATTCACAACAATATGTCCAATTGTAGTCCAATCTGTGAACAGCACCATTCACAACAATATGTCCAATAGTAGTCCAATCTGTGAACAGCAGCACCATTCACAACAATATGTCCAATAGTAGTCCAATCTGTGAGCAGCAACATTCACAGCAATATGTCCAATAGTAGTCCAATCTGTGAACAGCAGCACCATTCACAACAGTATGTCCAATAGTAGTCCAATCTGTGAGCAGCAACATTCACAGCAATATGTCCAATAGTAGTCCAATCTGTGAACAGCAGCACCATTCACAACAGTATGTCCAATAGTAGTCCAATCTGTGAACAGCAGCACCATTCACAACAATATGTCCAATAGTAGTCCAATCTGTGAACAGCAGCACCATTCACAACAATATGTCCAATAGTAGTCCAATCTGTGAACAGCAGCACCATTCACAACAATATGTTCAATAGTAGTCCAATCTGTGAACAGCAGCACCATTCACAACAATATGTCCAATAGTAGTCCAATCTGTGAACAGCAGCACCATTCACAACAATATGTCCAACAGTAGTCCAATCTGTGAGTAGCAGCACCATTCATAACAATATGTCTAATCGTAGTCCAATCTGTGAACAGCAGCACCATTCACAACAATATGTCCAATCGTACTCCAATCTGTGAACAGCAGCACCATTCACAACAATATGTACAATAGTAGTCCAATCTGTGAACAGCAGCACCATTCACAACAATATGTCCAATAGTAGTCCAATCTGTGAACAGCAGCACCATTCACAACAATATGTCCAATAGTAGTCCAATCTGTGAACAGCAGCACCATTCACAACAATATGTCCAATAGTAGTCCAATCTGTGAACAGCACCATTCACAACAATATGTCCAATAGTAGTTCAATTTGTGAGCAGCAGCACCATTCACAACAATATGTCCAACAGTAGTTCAATCTGTGAGCAGCAGCACCATTCACAACAATATGTCCAATAGTAGTCCTGTCTGTGAGCAACAGCACCATTCACAACAATATGTCCAATAGTAGTCCAATCTGTGAGCAGCAGCACCATTCACAGCAATATGTCCAGTAGTAGTCCAATCTGTGAGCAACAGCACCATTCACAACAATATTTCCAATAGTACTTCAATCTGTGAGCAGCAGCACCATTCACAACAATATCTCCAACAGTAGTCCAATCTGTAAACAGCAGCACCATTCACAACAATATGCCCAATAGTAGTCCAATCTGTGAACAGCAGCACCATTCACAACAATATCTCCAACAGCAGTTCAATCTGTGAACAGCAGCACCATTCACAACAATATGTCCAATAGTAGTTCAATCTGTGAACAGCACCATTCACAACAATATGCCCTAAACAGTCCAATCTGTGAACAGCAGCACCATTCACAACAATATCTCCAACAGTAGTCCAATCTGTGAACAGCAGCACCATTCACAACAATATCTCCAACAGTAGTTCAATCTGTGAACAGCAGCACCATTCACAACAATATGCCCAATAGTAGTCCAAACTGTGAACAGCAGCACCATTGACAACAATATGCCCAATAGTAGTCCAAACTGTGAACAGCAGCACCATTCACAACAATATGCCCAATAGTAGTCCAATCTGTGAACAGCAGCACCATTCACAACAATATCTCCAACAGCAGTTCAATCTGTGAACAGCAGCACCATTCACAACAATATGCCCAATAGTAGTCCAAACTGTGAGCAGCAGCACCAGTCACAACAATATGTCCAATAGTAGTTCAATCTGAGAGCAGCAGCACCATTCACAACAATATGTCTAATAGTAGTCCAATCTGTGAACAGCACCATTCACAACAATATGTCCAATAGTAGTCCAATCTGTGAACAGCCGCACCATTCACAACAATATGTCCAATAGTAGTCCAATCTGTGAACAGCAGCACCATTCACAACAATATGTACAATAGTAGTCCAATCTGTGAACAGCAGCACCATTCACAACAATATGTTCAATAGTAGTCCAATCTGTGAACAGCAGCACCATTTACAACAATATGTCTAACAGTAATCCAATCTGTGAACAGCAGCACCATTCACAACAATATGTCCAATAGTAGTCCAATCTGTGAACAGCAGCATTCACAACAATATGTCCAATAGTAGTCCAATCTGTGAGCAGCAGCACCATTCGCAACAATATGTCCAATACTAGTCCAATCTGTGAGAAGCAGCACCATTCACAACAAGATGTTCAATAGTAGTCCAACTGTGAACAGCAGCACCATTCACAACAATGTGTCCAATAGTAGTCCAATCTGTGAACAGCAGCACCATTCACAACAATATGTCCAATAGTAGTCCAATCTGTGAGCAGCACCATTCACAACAATATGTCCAATATTAGTCCAATCTGTGAGCAGCAGCACCATTCACACCAAGATGTCCAATATTGGTTCAATCTGTGAACAGCAGCACCATTCACAACAATATGTCCAATAGTAGTCCAATCTGTGAACAGCAGCACCATTCACAACAATATGTCCAATAGTAGTCCAATCTGTGAGCAGCACCATTCACAACAATATGTCCAGTAGTAGTCCAATCTGTGAGCAGCAACATTCACAGCAATATGTCCAATAGTAGTCCAATCTGTGAACAGCAGCACCATTCACAACAATATTTCCAATAGTAGTCCAATCTGTGAGCAGCAGCACCATTCACAACAATATGTCCAATAGTAGTCCAATCTGTGAACAGCAGCACCATTCACAACAATATGTCCAATAGTAGTCCAATCTGTGAACAGCAGCACCATTCACAACAATATGTCCAATAGTCGTCCAATCTGTGAACAGCAGCACCATTCACAACAATATGTCCAATAGTAGTCCAATCTGTGAACAGCACCATTCACAACAATATGTCCAATAGTAGTCCAATCTGTGAACAGCAGCACCATTCACAACAATATGTCCAATAGTAGTCCAATCTGTGAGCAGCAACATTCACAGCAATATGTCCAATAGTAGTCCAATCTGTGAACAGCAGCACCATTCACAACAATATGTCCAATAGATGTCCAATCTGTGAACAGCAGCACCATTCACAACAATATGTCCAATAGTAGTCCAATCTGTGAACAGCAGCACCATTCACAACAATATGTCCAATAGTAGTCCAATCTGTGAACAGCAGCACCATTCACAACAATATGTCTAATAGTAGTCCAATCTGTGAGCAGCAGCACCATTCGCAACAATATGTCGAATAGTAGTCCAATCTGTGAACAGCAGCACCATTCACAACAATATGTCCAATAGTAGTCCAATCTGTGAGTAGCAGCCCCATTAATAACAATATGTCCAATAGTAATTCAATTTGTGAGCAGCAGCACCATTCACAACAATATGTCCAATAGTAGTTCAATCTGTGAGCAGCAGCACCATTCACAACAATATGTCCAATAGTAGACCAATCTGTGAGCAACAGCACCATTCACAACAATATGTCCAATAGTAGTCCAATCTGTGAGCAGCAGCACCATTCACAGCAATATGTCCAGTAGTAGTCCAATCTGTGAGCAACAGCACCATTCACAACAATATGTCCAATAGTACTTCAATCTGTGAGCAGCAGCACCATTCACAACAATATCTCCAACAGTAGTCCAATCTGTGAACAGCAGCACCATTCACAACAATATCTCCAACAGTAGTTCAATCTGTGAACAGCAGCACCATTCACAACAATATCTCCAACAGCAGTTCAATCTGTGAACAGCAGCACCATTCACAACAATATGTCCAATAGTAGTTCAATCTGTGAACAGCACCATTCACAACAATATGCCCAAAACAGTACAATCTGTGAACAGCAGCACCATTCACAACAATATCTCCAACAGCAGTTCAATCTGTGAACAGCAGCACCATTCACAACAATATGTCCAATAGTAGTCCAATCTGTGAACAGCACCATTCACAACAATATGTCCAATAGTAGTCCAATCTGTGAGCAGCAGCACCAGTCACAACAATATGTCCAATAGTAGTTCAATCTGAGAGCAGCAGCACCATTCACAACAATATGTCTAATAGTAGTCCAATCTGTGAACAGCACCATTCACAACAATATGTCCAATCGTAGTCCAATCTGTCAACAGCCGCACCATTCACAACAATATGTCCAATAGTAGTCCAATCTGTGAACAGCAGCACCATTCACAACAATATGTCTAATAATAGTCCAATCTGTGAACAGCAGCACCATTCACAACAATATGTTCAATAGTAGTCCAATCTGTGAACAGCAGCACCATTCACAACAATATGTCTAACAGTAATCCAATCTGTGAACAGCAGCACCATTCACAACAAGATGTTCAATAGTAGTCCAACTGTGAACAGCAGCACCATTCACAACAATATGTCCAATATTAGTCCAATCTGTGAGCAGCAGCACCATTCACAACAAGATGTCCAATATTGGTCCAATCTGTGAACATCAGCACCATTCACAACAATATGTCCAATAGTAGTCCAATCTGTGAACAGCAGCACCATTCACAACAATATGTCCAATAGTAGTCCAATCTGTGAGCAGCACCATTCACAACAATATGTCCAATAGTAGTCCAATCTGTGAGCAGCAACATTCACAGCAATATGTCCAATAGTAGTCCAATCTGTGAACAGCAGCACCATTCACAACAATATGTCCAATAGTAGTCCAATCTGTGAGCAGCAGCACCATTCACAACAATATGTCCAATAGTAGTCCAATCTGTGAACAGCAGCACCATTCACAACAATATGTCCAATAGTAGTCCAATCTGTGAACAGCAGCACCATTCACAACAATATGTCCAATAGTAGTCCAATCTGTGAACAGCAGCACCATTCACAACAATATGTCCAATTGTAGTCCAATCTGTGAACAGCACCATTCACAACAATATGTCCAATAGTAGTCCAATCTGTGAACAGCAGCACCATTCACAACAATATGTCCAATAGTAGTCCAATCTGTGAGCAGCAACATTCACAGCAATATGTCCAATAGTAGTCCAATCTGCGAACAGCAGCACCATTCACAACAATATGTCCAATAGTCGTCCAATCTGTGAACAGCAGCACCATTCACAACAATATGTCCAATAGTAGTCCAATCTGTGAACAGCAGCACCATTCACAACAATATGTCCAATAGTTGTCCAATCTGTGAGCAGCAACATTCACAGCAATATGTCCAATAGTAGTCCAATCTGCGAACAGCAGCACCATTCACAACAATATGTCCAATAGTCGTACAATCTGTGAACAGCAGCACCATTCACAACAATATGTCCAATAGTAGTCCAATCTGTGAACAGCTCCATTCACAACAATATGTCCAATAGTAGTTCAATCTGTGAACAGCAGCACCATTCACAACAATATGTCTAATAGTAGTCCCATCTGTGAACAGCAGCACCATTCACAACAATATGTCCAATAGTAGTCCAATCTGTGAACAGCAGCACCATTCACAACAATATGTACAATAGTAGTCCAATCTGTGAACAGCAGCACCATTCACAACAATATGTCTAATACTAGTCCAATCTGTAAACAGCAGCACCATTCACAACAATATGTCCAATAGTAGTCCAATCTGTGAGAAGCAGCACCATTCACAACAAGATGTTCAATAGTAGTCCAACTGTGAACAGCAGCACCATTCACAACAATATGTCCAATATTAGTCCAATCTGTGAGCAGCAGCACCATTCACAACAATATGTCCAATAGTGGTCCAATCTGTGAACAGCAGCACCATTCACAACAATATGTATAATAGTAGTCCAATCTGTGAACAGTAGCACCATTTACAACAATATGTCTAACAGTAATCCAATCTGTGAACAACAGCACCATTCACAACAATATGTCCAATAGTAGTCCAATCTGTGAACAGCAGCACCATTCACAACAATATGTCCAATAGTAGTCCAATCTGTGAGAAGCAGCACCATTCACAACAAGATGTTCAATAGTAGTCCAACTGTGAACAGCAGCACCATTCACAACAATATGTCCAATATTAGTCCAATCTGTGAGCAGCAGCACCATTCACAACAAGATGTCCAATATTGGTTCAATCTGTGAACAGCAGCACCATTCACAACAATATGTCAAATAGTAGTCCAATCTGTGAACAGCAGCACCATTCACAACAATATGTCCAATAGTAGTCCAATCTGTGAGCAGCACCATTCACAACAATATGTCCAATAGTAGTCCAATCTGTGAGCAGCAACATTCACAGCAATATGTCCAATAGTAGTCCAATCTGTGAACAGCAGCACCATTCACAACAATATGTCCAATAGTAGTCCAATCTGTGAGCAGCAGCACCATTCACAACAATATGTCCAATAGTAGTCCAATCTGTGAACAGCAGCACCATTCACAACAATATGTCCAATATTAGTCCAATCTGTGAACAGCAGCACCATTCACAACAATATGTCCAATAGTAGTTCAATCTGAGAGCAGCAGCACCATTCACAACAATATGTCTAATAGTAGTCCAATCTGTGAACAGCACCATTCACAACAATATGTCCAATAGTAGTCCAATCTGTCAACAGCCGCACCATTCACAACAATATGTCCAATAGTAGTCCAATCTGTGAACAGCAGCACCATTCACAACAATATGTCTAATAGTAGTCCAATCTGTGAACAGCAGCACCATTCACAACAATATGTTCAATAGTAGTCCAATCTGTGAAAAGCAGCACCATTCACAACAATATGTCTAACAGTAATCCAATCTGTGAACAGCAGCACCATTCACAACAAGATGTTCAATAGTAGTCCAACTGTGAACAGCAGCACCATTCACAACAATATGTCCAATATTAGTCCAATCTGTGAGCAGCAGCACCATTCACAACAAGATGTCCAATATTGGTCCAATCTGTGAACAGCAGCACCATTCACAACAATATGTCCAATAGTAGTCCAATCTGTGAACAGCAGCACCATTCACAACAATATGTCCAATAGTAGTCCAATCTGTGAGCAGCACCATTCACAACAATATGTCCAATAGTAGTCCAATCTGTGAGCAGCAACATTCACAGCAATATGTCCAATAGTAGTCCAATCTGTGAACAGCAGCACCATTCACAACAATATGTCCAATAGCAGTCCAATCTGTGAGCAGCAGCACCATTCACAACAATATGTCCAATAGTAGTCCAATCTGTGAACAGCAGCACCATTCACAACAATATGTCCAATAGTAGTCCAATCTGTGAACAGCAGCACCATTCACAACAATATGTCCAATAGTAGTCCAATCTGTGAACAGCAGCACCATTCACAACAATATGTCCAATTGTAGTCCAATCTGTGAACAGCACCATTCACAACAATATGTCCAATAGTAGTCCAATCTGTGAACAGCAGCACCATTCACAACAATATGTCCAATAGTAGTCCAATCTGTGAGCAGCAACATTCACAGCAATATGTCCAATAGTAGTCCAATCTGCGAACAGCAGCACCATTCACAACAATATGTCCAATAGTCGTCCAATCTGTGAACAGCAGCACCATTCACAACAATATGTCCAATATTAGTCCAATCTGTGAACAGCAGCACCATTCACAACAATATGTCCAATAGTTGTCCAATCTGTGAGCAGCAACATTCACAGCAATATGTCCAATAGTAGTCCAATCTGCGAACAGCAGCACCATTCACAACAATATGTCCAATAGTCGTCCAATCTGTGAACAGCAGCACCATTCACAACAATATGTCCAATAGTAGTCAAATCTGTGAACAGCTCCATTCACAACAATATGTCCAATAGTAGTCCAATCTGTGAACAGCAGCACCATTCACAACAATATGTCTAATAGTAGTCCAATCTGTGAACAGCAGCACCATTCACAACAATATGTCCAATAGTAGTCCAATCTGTGAACAGCAGCACCATTCACAACAATATGTACAATAGTAGTCCAATCTGTGAACAGCAGCACCATTCACAACAATATGTCTAATACTAGTCCAATCTGTAAACAGCAGCACCATTCACAACAATATGTCCAATAGTAGTCCAATCTGTGAGAAGCAGCACCATTCACAACAAGATGTTCAATAGTAGTCCAACTGTGAACAGCAGCACCATTCACAACAATATGTCCAATAGTAGTCCAATCTGTGAGCAGCAGCACCATTCACAACAAGATGTCCAATAGTGGTCCAATCTGTGAACAGCAGCACCATTCACAACAATATGTCTAATAGTAGTCCAATCTGTGAACAGCAGCACCATTCACAACAATATGTTCAATAGTAGTCCAATCTGTGAACAGTAGCACCATTTACAACAATATGTCTAACAGTAATCCAATCTGTGAACAGCAGCACCATTCACAACAATATGTCCAATAGTAGTCCAATCTGTGAACAGCAGCACCATTCACAACAATATGTCCAATAGTAGTCCAATCTGTGAACAGCAGCACCATTCACAACAATATGTCCAATAGTAGTCCAATCTGTGAGAAGCAGCACCATTCACAACAAGATGTTCAATAGTAGTCCAACTGTGAACAGCAGCACCATTCACAACAATATGTCCAATATTAGTCCAATCTGTGAGCAGCAGCACCATTCACAACAAGATGTCCAATATTGGTTCAATCTGTGAACAGCAGCACCATTCACAACAATATGTCAAATAGTAGTCCAATCTGTGAACAGCAGCACCATTCACAACAATATGTCCAATAGTAGTCCAATCTGTGAGCAGCACCATTCACAACAATATGTCCAATAGTAGTCCAATCTGTGAGCAGCAACATTCACAGCAATATGTCCAATAGTAGTCCAATCTGTGAACAGCAGCACCATTCACAACAATATGTCCAATAGTAGTCCAATCTGTGAGCAGCAGCACCATTCACAACAATATGTCCAATAGTAGTCCAATCTGTGAACAGCAGCACCATTCACAACAATATGTCCAATATTAGTCCAATCTGTGAACAGCAGCACCATTCACAACAATATGTCCAATAGTAGTTCAATCTGAGAGCAGCAGCACCATTCACAACAATATGTCTAATAGTAGTCCAATCTGTGAACAGCACCATTCACAACAATATGTCCAATAGTAGTCCAATCTGTCAACAGCCGCACCATTCACAACAATATGTCCAATAGTAGTCCAATCTGTGAACAGCAGCACCATTCACAACAATATGTCTAATAGTAGTCCAATCTGTGAACAGCAGCACCATTCACAACAATATGTTCAATAGTAGTCCAATCTGTGAAAAGCAGCACCATTCACAACAATATGTCTAACAGTAATCCAATCTGTGAACAGCAGCACCATTCACAACAAGATGTTCAATAGTAGTCCAACTGTGAACAGCAGCACCATTCACAACAATATGTCCAATATTAGTCCAATCTGTGAGCAGCAGCACCATTCACAACAAGATGTCCAATATTGGTCCAATCTGTGAACAGCAGCACCATTCACAACAATATGTCCAATAGTAGTCCAATCTGTGAACAGCAGCACCATTCACAACAATATGTCCAATAGTAGTCCAATCTGTGAGCAGCACCATTCACAACAATATGTCCAATAGTAGTCCAATCTGTGAGCAGCAACATTCACAGCAATATGTCCAATAGTAGTCCAATCTGTGAACAGCAGCACCATTCACAACAATATGTCCAATAGCAGTCCAATCTGTGAGCAGCAGCACCATTCACAACAATATGTCCAATAGTAGTCCAATCTGTGAACAGCAGCACCATTCACAACAATATGTCCAATAGTAGTCCAATCTGTGAACAGCAGCACCATTCACAACAATATGTCCAATAGTAGTCCAATCTGTGAACAGCAGCACCATTCACAACAATATGTCCAATTGTAGTCCAATCTGTGAACAGCACCATTCACAACAATATGTCCAATAGTAGTCCAATCTGTGAACAGCAGCACCATTCACAACAATATGTCCAATAGTAGTCCAATCTGTGAGCAGCAACATTCACAGCAATATGTCCAATAGTAGTCCAATCTGCGAACAGCAGCACCATTCACAACAATATGTCCAATAGTCGTCCAATCTGTGAACAGCAGCACCATTCACAACAATATGTCCAATATTAGTCCAATCTGTGAACAGCAGCACCATTCACAACAATATGTCCAATAGTTGTCCAATCTGTGAGCAGCAACATTCACAGCAATATGTCCAATAGTAGTCCAATCTGCGAACAGCAGCACCATTCACAACAATATGTCCAATAGTCGTCCAATCTGTGAACAGCAGCACCATTCACAACAATATGTCCAATAGTAGTCAAATCTGTGAACAGCTCCATTCACAACAATATGTCCAATAGTAGTCCAATCTGTGAACAGCAGCACCATTCACAACAATATGTCTAATAGTAGTCCAATCTGTGAACAGCAGCACCATTCACAACAATATGTCCAATAGTAGTCCAATCTGTGAACAGCAGCACCATTCACAACAATATGTACAATAGTAGTCCAATCTGTGAACAGCAGCACCATTCACAACAATATGTCTAATACTAGTCCAATCTGTAAACAGCAGCACCATTCACAACAATATGTCCAAGAGTAGTCCAATCTGTGAGAAGCAGCACCATTCACAACAAGATGTTCAATAGTAGTCCAACTGTGAACAGCAGCACCATTCACAACAATATGTCCAATATTAGTCCAATCTGTGAGCAGCAGCACCATTCACAACAAGATGTCCAATAGTTGTCCAATCTGTGAACAGCAGCACCATTCACAACAATATGTCTAATAGTAGTCCAATCTGTGAACAGCAGCACCATTCACAACAATATGTTCAATAGTAGTCCAATCTGTGAACAGTAGCACCATTTACAACAATATGTCTAACAGTAATCCAATCTGTGAACAGCAGCACCATTCACAACAATATGTCCAATAGTAGTCCAATCTGTGAACAGCAGCACCATTCACAACAATATGTCCAATAGTAGTCCAATCTGTGAGCAGCAGCACTATTCACAACAATATGTCCAATACTAGTCCAATCTGTGAGAAGCAGCACCATTCACAACAAGATGTTCAATAGTAGTCCAACTGTGAACAGCAGCACCATTCACAACAATATGTCCAATATTAGTCCAATCTGTGAGCAGCAGCACCATTCACAACAAGATGTCCAATATTGGTTCAATCTGTGAACAGCAGCACCATTCACAACAATATGTCAAATAGTAGTCCAATCTGTGAACAGCAGCACCATTCACAACAATATGTCCAATAGTAGTCCAATCTGTGAGCAGCACCATTCACAACAATATGTCCAATAGTAGTCCAATCTGTGAGCAGCAACATTCACAGCAATATGTCCAATAGTAGTCCAATCTGTGAACAGCAGCACCATTCACAACAATATGTCCAATAGTAGTCCAATCTGTGAGCAGCAGCACCATTCACAACAATATGTCCAATAGTAGTCCAATCTGTGAACAGCAGCACCATTCACAACAATATGTCCAATATTAGTCCAATCTGTGAACAGCAGCACCATTCACAACAATATGTCCAATAGTAGTCCAATCTGTGAACAGCAGCACCATTCACAACAATATGTCCAATAGTAGTCCAATCTGTGAACAGCACCATTCACAACAATATGTCCAATAGTAGTCCAATCTGTGAACAGCAGCACCATTCACAACAATATGTCCAATAGTAGTCCAATCTGTGAGCAGCAACATTCACAGCAATATGTCCAATAGTAGTCCAATCTGTGAACAGCAGCACCATTCACAACAATATGTCCAATAGATGTCCAATCTGTGAACAGCAGCACCATTCACAACAATATGTCCAATAGTAGTCCAATCTGTGAACAGCAGCACCATTCACAACAATATGTCCAATAGTAGTCCAATCTGTGAACAGCAGCACCATTCACAACAATATGTCTAATAGTAGTCCAATCTGTGAGCAGCAGCACCATTCACAACAATATGTCCAATAGTAGTCTAATCTGTGAACAGCAGCACCATTCACAACAATATGTCCAATAGTAGTCCAATCTGTGAGTAGCAGCCCCATTCATAACAATATGTCCAATAGGAGTTCAATTTGTGAGCAGCAGCACCATTCACAACAATATGTCCAATAGTAGTTCAATCTTTGAGCAGCAGCACCATTCACAACAATATGTCCAATAGTAGTCCAATCTGTGAGCAACAGCACCATTCACAACAATATGTCCAATAGTAGTCCAATCTGTGAGCAGCAGCACCATTCACAGCAATATGTCCAGTAGTAGTCCAATCTGTGAGCAACAGCACCATTCACAACAATATGTCCAATAGTACTTCAATCTGTGAGCAGCAGCACCATTCACAACAATATCTCCAACAGTAGTCCAATCTGTGAACAGCAGCACAATTCACAACAATATCTCCAACAGTAGTTCAATCTGTGAACAGCAGCACCATTCACAACAATATGCCCAATAGTAGTCCAAACTGTGAACAGCAGCACCATTCACAACAATATCTCCAACAGCAGTTCAATCTATGAACAGCAGCACCATTCACAACAATATGTCCAATAGTAGTCCAATCTGTGAGCAGCAGCACCATTCACAACAAGATGTCCAATATTGGTCCAATCTGTGAACAGCAGCACCATTCACAACAATATGTCCAATAGTAGTCCAATCTGTGAACAGCAGCACCATTCACAACAATATGTCCAATAGTAGTCCAATCTGTGAGCAGCACCATTCACAACAATATGTCCAATAGTAGTCCAATCTGTGAGCAGCAACATTCACAGCAATATGTCCAATAGTAGTCCAATCTGTGAACAGCAGCACCATTCACAACAATATGTCCAATAGTAGTCCAATCTGTGAGCAGCAGCACCATTCACAACAATATGTCCAATAGTAGTCCAATCTGTGAACAGCAGCACCATTCACAACAATATGTCCAATCGTAGTCCAACCTGTGAACAGCAGCACCATTCACAACAATATGTCCAATAGTAGTCCAATCTGTGAACAGCAGCACCATTCACAACAATATGTCCAATAGTAGTCCAATCTGTGAACAGCACCATTCACAACAATATGTCCAATAGTAGTCCAATCTGTGAACAGCAGCACCATTCACAACAATATGTACAATAGTAGTCCAATCTGTGAACAGCAGCACCATTCACAACAATATGTCTAATCGTAGTCCAATCTGTAAACAGCAGCACCATTCACAACAATATGTCCAATAGTAGTCCAATCTGTGAGAAGCAGCACCATTCACAACAAGATGTTCAATAGTAGTCCAACTGTGAACAGCAGCACCATTCACAACAATATGTCCAATATTAGTCCAATCTGTGAGCAGCAGCACCATTCACAACTTATTGTCCAATAGTGGTCCAATCTGTGAACAGCAGCACCATTCAAAACAATATGTCCAATAGTAGTCCAATCTGTGAACAGCAGCACCATTCACAACAATATGTCTAATAGTAGTCCAATCTGTGAGCAGCAGCACCATTCACAACAATATGTCCAATCGTAGTCCAATCTGTGAACAGCAGCACCATTCACAACAATATGTCCAATAGTAGTCCAATCTGTGAACAGCAGCACCATTCACAACAATATGTCCAATAGTAGTCCAATCTGTGAGCAGCACCATTCACAACAATATGTCCAATAGTCGTCCAATCTGTGAGCAGCAACATTCACAGCAATATGTCCAATAGTAGTCCAATCTGTGAACAGCAGCACCATTCACAACAATATGTCCAATAGTAGTCCAATCTGTGAGCAGCAGCACCAGTCACAACAATATGTCCAATAGTAGTTCAATCTGAGAGCAGCAGCACCATTCACAACAATATGTCTAATAGTAGTCCAATCTGTGAACAGCACCATTCACAACAATATGTCCAATAGCAGTCCAATCTGTGAACAGCAGCACCATTCACAACAATATGTCCAATAGTACTTCAATCTGTGAGCAGCAGCACCATTCACAACAATATCTCCAACAGTAGTCCAATCTGTGAACAGCAGCACCATTCACAACAATATCTCCAACAGTAGTTCAATCTGTGAACAGCAGCACCATTCACAATAATATGCCCAATAGTAGTCCAAACTGTGAACAGCAGCACCATTCACAACAATATCTCCAACAGCAGTTCAATCTGTGAACAGCAGCACCATTCACAACAATATGTCCAATAGTAGTTCAATCTGTGAACAGCACCATTCACAACAATATGCCCAAAACAGTCCAATCTGTGAACAGCAGCACCATTCACAACAATATCTCCAACAGCAGTTCAATCTGTGAACAGCAGCACCATTCACAACAATATGTCCAATAGTAGTCCAAACTGTGAACAGCACCATTCACAACAATATGTCCAATAGTAGTCCAATCTGTGAGCAGCAGCACCAGTCACAACAATATGTCCAATAGTAGTTCAATCTGAGAGCAGCAGCACCATTCACAATAATATGTCTAATAGTAGTCCAATCTGTGAACAGCACCATTCACAACAATATGTCCAATAGTCGTCCAATCTGTGAACAGCCGCACCATTCACAACAATATGTCCAATAGTAGTCCAATCTGTGAACAGCAGCACCATTCACAACAATATGTCTAATAGTAGTCCAATCTGTGAACAGCAGCACCATTCACAACAATATGTTCAATAGTAGTCCAATCTGTGAACAGCAGCACCATTCACAACAATATGTCTAACAGTAATCCAATCTGTGAACAGCAGCACCATTCACAACAATATGTCCAATAGTAGTTCAATCTGTGAACAGCAGCACCATTCACAACAATATGTCCAATATTGGTCCAATCTGTGAACAGCAGCACCATTCACAACAATATGTCCAATAGTAGTCCAATCTGTGAACAGCAGCACCATTCACAACAATATGTCCAATAGTAGTCCAATCTGTGAGCAGCACCATTCACAACAATATGTCCAATAGTAGTCCAATCTGTGAGCAGCAACATTCCCAGCAATATGTCCAATAGTAGTCCAATCTGTGAACAGCAGCACCATTCACAACAATATGTCCAATAGTAGTCCAATCTGTGAGCAGCAGCACCATTCACAACAATATGTCCAATAGTAGTCCAATCTGTGAACAGCAGCACCATTCACAACAATATGTCCAATAGTAGTCCAATCTGTGAACAGCAGCACCATTCACAATAATATGTCCAATAGTAGTCCAATCTGTGAACAGCAGCACCATTCACAACAATATGTCCAATAGTAGTCCAATCTGTGAACAGCACCATTCACAACAATATGTCCAATAGTAGTCCAATCTGTGAACAACAGCACCATTCACAACAATATGTCCAATAGTAGTCCAATCTGTGAGAAGCAACATTCACAGCAATATGTCCAATAGTAGTCCAATCTGTGAAAAGCAGCACCATTCACAACAATATGTCCAATAGTAGTCCAATCTGTGAACAGCAGCACCATTCACAACAATATCTCCAACAGTAGTTCAATCTGTGAACAGCAGCACCATTCACACCAATATGCCCAATAGTAGTCCAAACTGTGAACAGCAGCACCATTCACAACAATATCTCCAACAGCAGTTCAATCTATGAACAGCAGCACCATTCACAACAATATGTCCAATAGTAGTCCAATCTGTGAGCAGCAGCACCATTCACAACAAGATGTCCAATATTGGTCCAATCTGTGAACAGCAGCACCATTCACAACAATATGTCCAATAGTAGTCCAATCTGTGAACAGCAGCACCATTCACAACAATATGTCCAATAGTAGTCCAATCTGTGAGCAGCACCATTCACAACAATATGTCCAATAGTAGTCCAATCTGTGAGCAGCAACATTCACAGCAATATGTCCAATAGTAGTCCAATCTGTGAACAGCAGCACCATTCACAACAATATGTCCAATAGTAGTCCAATCTGTGAGCAGCAGCACCATTCACAACAATATGTCCAATAGTAGTCCAATCTGTGAACAGCAGCACCATTCACAACAATATGTCCAATCGTAGTCCAACCTGTGAACAGCAGCACCATTCACAACAATATGTCCAATAGTAGTCCAATCTGTGAACAGCAGCACCATTCACAACAATATGTCCAATAGTAGTCCAATCTGTGAACAGCACCATTCACAACAATATGTCCAATAGTAGTCCAATCTGTGAACAGCAGCACCATTCACAACAATATGTCCAATAGTAGTCCAATCTGTGAGCAGCAACATTCACAGCAATATGTCCAATAGTAGTCCAATCTGCGAACAGCAGCACCATTCACAACAATATGTCCAATAGTAGTCCAATCTGTGAACAGCAGCACCATTCACAACAATATGTCCAATAGTAGTCCAATCTGTGAACAGCAGCACCATTCACAACAATATGTCCAATAGTAGTCCAATCTGTGAACAGCAGCACCATTCACAACAATATGTCTAATAGTAGTCCAATCTGCGAACATTAGCATCATTCACAACAATATGTCCAATAGTAGTCCAATCTGTGAACAGCAGCACCATTCACAACAATATGTACAATAGTAGTCCAATCTGTGAACAGCAGCACCATTCACAACAATATGTCTAATCGTAGTCCAATCTGTAAACAGCAGCACCATTCACAACAATATGTCCAATAGTAGTCCAATCTGTGAGCAGCAGCACCATTCACAACAAATTGTCCAATAGTGGTCCAATCTGTGAACAGCAGCACCATTCAAAACAATATGTCCAATAGTAGTCCAATCTGTGAACAGCAGCACCATTCACAACAATATGTCTAATAGTAGTCCAATCTGTGAGCAGCAGCACCATTCACAACAATATGTCCAATCGTAGTCCAATCTGTGAACAGCAGCACCATTCACAACAATATGTCCAATAGTAGTCCAATCTGTGAACAGCAGCACCATTCACAACAATATGTCCAATAGTAGTCCAATCTGTGAGCAGCACCATTCACAACAATATGTCCAATAGTCGTCCAATCTGTGAGCAGCAACATTCACAGCAATATGTCCAATAGTAGTCCAATCTGTGAACAGCAGCACCATTCACAACAATATGTCCAATAGTAGTCCAATCTGTGAGCAGCAGCACCAGTCACAACAATATGTCCAATAGTAGTTCAATCTGAGTGCAGCAGCACCATTCACAACAATATGTCTAATAGTAGTCCAATCTGTGAACAGCACCATTCACAACAATATGTCCAATAGCAGTCCAATCTGTGAACAGCAGCACCATTCACAACAATATGTCCAATAGTACTTCAATCTGTGAGCAGCAGCACCATTCACAACAATATCTCCAACAGTTGTCCAATCTGTGAACAGCAGCACCATTCACAACAATATCTCCAACAGTAGTTCAATCTGTGAACAGCAGCACCATTCACAATAATATGCCCAATAGTAGTCCAAACTGTGAACAGCAGCACCATTCACAACAATATCTCCAACAGCAGTCCAATCTGTGAACAGCAGCACCATTCACAACAATATGTCTAATACTAGTCCAATCTGTAAACAGCAGCACCATTCACAACAATATGTCCAATAGTAGTCCAATCTGTGAGAAGCAGCACCATTCACAACAAGATGTTCAATAGTAGTCCAACTGTGAACAGCAGCACCATTCACAACAATATGTCCAATATTAGTCCAATCTGTGAGCAGCAGCACCATTCACAACAAGATGTCCAATAGTGGTCCAATCTGTGAACAGCAGCACCATTCACAACAATATGTCTAATAGTAGTCCAATCTGTGAACAGCAGCACCATTCACAACAATATGTTCAATAGTAGTCCAATCTGTGAACAGTAGCACCATTTACAACAATATGTCTAACAGTAATCCAATCTGTGAACAGCAGCACCATTCACAACAATATGTCCAATAGTAGTCCAATCTGTGAACAGCAGCACCATTCACAACAATATGTCCAATAGTAGTCCAATCTGTGAGCAGCAGCACTATTCACAACAATATGTCCAATACTAGTCCAATCTGTGAGAAGCAGCACCATTCACAACAAGATGTTCAATAGTAGTCCAACTGTGAACAGCAGCACCATTCACAACAATATGTCCAATATTAGTCCAATCTGTGAGCAGCAGCACCATTCACAACAAGATGTCCAATATTGGTTCAATCTGTGAACAGCAGCACCATTCACAACAATATGTCAAATAGTAGTCCAATCTGTGAACAGCAGCACCATTCACAACAATATGTCCAATAGTAGTCCAATCTGTGAGCAGCACCATTCACAACAATATGTCCAATAGTAGTCCAATCTGTGAGCAGCAACATTCACAGCAATATGTCCAATAGTAGTCCAATCTGTGAACAGCAGCACCATTCACAACAATATGTCCAATAGTAGTCCAATCTGTGAGCAGCAGCACCATTCACAACAATATGTCCAATAGTAGTCCAATCTGTGAACAGCAGCACCATTCACAACAATATGTCCAATATTAGTCCAATCTGTGAACAGCAGCACCATTCACAACAATATGTCCAATAGTAGTCCAATCTGTGAACAGCAGCACCATTCACAACAATATGTCCAATAGTAGTCCAATCTGTGAACAGCACCATTCACAACAATATGTCCAATAGTAGTCCAATCTGTGAACAGCAGCACCATTCACAACAATATGTCCAATAGTAGTCCAATCTGTGAGCAGCAACATTCACAGCAATATGTCCAATAGTAGTCCAATCTGTGAACAGCAGCACCATTCACAACAATATGTCCAATAGATGTCCAATCTGTGAACAGCAGCACCATTCACAACAATATGTCCAATAGTAGTCCAATCTGTGAACAGCAGCACCATTCACAACAATATGTCCAATAGTAGTCCAATCTGTGAACAGCAGCACCATTCACAACAATATGTCTAATAGTAGTCCAACATGTGAGCAGAAGCACCATTCACAACAATATGTCCAATAGTAGTCTAATCTGTGAACAGCAGCACCATTCACAACAATATGTCCAATAGTAGTCCAATCTGTGAGTAGCAGCCCCATTCATAACAATATGTCCAATAGGAGTTCAATTTGTGAGCAGCAGCACCATTCACAACAATATGTCCAATAGTAGTTCAATCTTTGAGCAGCAGCACCATTCACAACAAGATGTTCAATAGTAGTCCAACTGTGAACAGCAGCACCATTCACAACAATATGTCCAATATTAGTCCAATCTGTGAGCAGCAGCACCATTCACAACAAGATGTCCAATAGTGGTCCAATCTGTGAACAGCAGCACCATTCACAACAATATGTCTAATAGTAGTCCAATCTGTGAACAGCAGCACCATTCACAACAATATGTTCAATAGTAGTCCAATCTGTGAACAGTAGCACCATTTACAACAATATGTCTAACAGTAATCCAATCTGTGAACAGCAGCACCATTCACAACAATATGTCCAATAGTAGTCCAATCTGTGAACAGCAGCACCATTCACAACAATATGTCCAATAGTAGTCCAATCTGTGAGCAGCAGCACTATTCACAACAATATGTCCAATACTAGTCCAATCTGTGAGAAGCAGCACCATTCACAACAAGATGTTCAATAGTAGTCCAACTGTGAACAGCAGCACCATTCACAACAATATGTCCAATATTAGTCCAATCTGTGAGCAGCAGCACCATTCACAACAAGATGTCCAATATTGGTTCAATCTGTGAACAGCAGCACCATTCACAACAATATGTCAAATAGTAGTCCAATCTGTGAACAGCAGCACCATTCACAACAATATGTCCAATAGTAGTCCAATCTGTGAGCAGCACCATTCACAACAATATGTCCAATAGTAGTCCAATCTGTGAGCAGCAACATTCACAGCAATATGTCCAATAGTAGTCCAATCTGTGAACAGCAGCACCATTCACAACAATATGTCCAATAGTAGTCCAATCTGTGAGCAGCAGCACCATTCACAACAATATGTCCAATAGTAGTCCAATCTGTGAACAGCAGCACCATTCACAACAATATGTCCAATATTAGTCCAATCTGTGAACAGCAGCACCATTCACAACAATATGTCCAATAGTAGTCCAATCTGTGAACAGCAGCACCATTCACAACAATATGTCCAATAGTAGTCCAATCTGTGAACAGCACCATTCACAACAATATGTCCAATAGTAGTCCAATCTGTGAACAGCAGCACCATTCACAACAATATGTCCAATAGTAGTCCAATCTGTGAGCAGCAACATTCACAGCAATATGTCCAATAGTAGTCCAATCTGTGAACAGCAGCACCATTCACAACAATATGTCCAATAGTACTTCAATCTGTGAACAGCAGCACCATTCACAACAATATGTCCAATAGTAGTCCAATCTGTGAACAGCAGCACCATTCACAACAATATGTCCAATAGTAGTCCAATCTGTGAACAGCAGCACCATTCACAACAATATGTCTAATAGTAGTCCAATCTGTGAGCAGCAGCACCATTCACAACAATATGTCCAATAGTAGTCTAATCTGTGAACAGCAGCACCATTCACAACAATATGTCCAATAGTAGTCCAATCTGTGAGTAGCAGCCCCATTCATAACAATATGTCCAATAGGAGTTCAATTTGTGAGCAGCAGCACCATTCACAACAATATGTCCAATAGTAGTTCAATCTTTGAGCAGCAGCACCATTCACAACAATATGTCCAATAGTAGTCCAATCTGTGAGCAACAGCACCATTCACAACAATATGTCCAATAGTAGTCCAATCTGTGAGCAGCAGCACCATTCACAGCAATATGTCCAGTAGTAGTCCAATCTGTGAGCAACAGCACCATTCACAACAATATGTCCAATAGTACTTCAATCTGTGAGCAGCAGCACCATTCACAACAATATCTCCAACAGTAGTCCAATCTGTGAACAGCAGCACAATTCACAACAATATCTCCAACAGTAGTTCAATCTGTGAACAGCAGCACCATTCACAACAATATGCCCAATAGTAGTCCAAACTGTGAACAGCAGCACCATTCACAACAATATCTCCAACAGCAGTTCAATCTATGAACAGCAGCACCATTCACAACAATATGTCCAATAGTAGTCCAATCTGTGAGCAGCAGCACCATTCACAACAAGATGTCCAATATTGGTCCAATCTGTGAACAGCAGCACCATTCACAACAATATGTCCAATAGTAGTCCAATCTGTGAACAGCAGCACCATTCACAACAATATGTCCAATAGTAGTCCAATCTGTGAGCAGCACCATTCACAACAATATGTCCAATAGTAGTCCAATCTGTGAGCAGCAACATTCACAGCAATATGTCCAATAGTAGTCCAATCTGTGAACAGCAGCACCATTCACAACAATATGTCCAATAGTAGTCCAATCTGTGAGCAGCAGCACCATTCACAACAATATGTCCAATAGTAGTCCAATCTGTGAACAGCAGCACCATTCACAACAATATGTCCAATCGTAGTCCAACCTGTGAACAGCAGCACCATTCACAACAATATGTCCAATAGTAGTCCAATCTGTGAACAGCAGCACCATTCACAACAATATGTCCAATAGTAGTCCAATCTGTGAACAGCACCATTCACAACAATATGTCCAATAGTAGTCCAATCTGTGAACAGCAGCACCATTCACAACAATATGTACAATAGTAGTCCAATCTGTGAACAGCAGCACCATTCACAACAATATGTCTAATCGTAGTCCAATCTGTAAACAGCAGCACCATTCACAACAATATGTCCAATAGTAGTCCAATCTGTGAGAAGCAGCACCATTCACAACAAGATGTTCAATAGTAGTCCAACTGTGAACAGCAGCACCATTCACAACAATATGTCCAATATTAGTCCAATCTGTGAGCAGCAGCACCATTCACAACAAATTGTCCAATAGTGGTCCAATCTGTGAACAGCAGCACCATTCAAAACAATATGTCCAATAGTAGTCCAATCTGTGAACAGCAGCACCATTCACAACAATATGTCTAATAGTAGTCCAATCTGTGAGCAGCAGCACCATTCACAACAATATGTCCAATCGTAGTCCAATCTGTGAACAGCAGCACCATTCACAACAATATGTCCAATAGTAGTCCAATCTGTGAACAGCAGCACCATTCACAACAATATGTCCAATAGTAGTCCAATCTGTGAGCAGCACCATTCACAACAATATGTCCAATAGTCGTCCAATCTGTGAGCAGCAACATTCACAGCAATATGTCCAATAGTAGTCCAATCTGTGAACAGCAGCACCATTCACAACAATATGTCCAATAGTAGTCCAATCTGTGAGCAGCAGCACCAGTCACAACAATATGTCCAATAGTAGTTCAATCTGAGAGCAGCAGCACCATTCACAACAATATGTCTAATAGTAGTCCAATCTGTGAACAGCACCATTCACAACAATATGTCCAATAGCAGTCCAATCTGTGAACAGCAGCACCATTCACAACAATATGTCCAATAGTACTTCAATCTGTGAGCAGCAGCACCATTCACAACAATATCTCCAACAGTAGTCCAATCTGTGAACAGCAGCACCATTCACAACAATATCTCCAACAGTAGTTCAATCTGTGAACAGCAGCACCATTCACAATAATATGCCCAATAGTAGTCCAAACTGTGAACAGCAGCACCATTCACAACAATATCTCCAACAGCAGTTCAATCTGTGAACAGCAGCACCATTCACAACAATATGTCCAATAGTAGTTCAATCTGTGAACAGCACCATTCACAACAATATGCCCAAAACAGTCCAATCTGTGAACAGCAGCACCATTCACAACAATATCTCCAACAGCAGTTCAATCTGTGAACAGCAGCACCATTCACAACAATATGTCCAATAGTAGTCCAAACTGTGAACAGCACCATTCACAACAATATGTCCAATAGTAGTCCAATCTGTGAGCAGCAGCACCAGTCACAACAATATGTCCAATAGTAGTTCAATCTGAGAGCAGCAGCACCATTCACAATAATATGTCTAATAGTAGTCCAATCTGTGAACAGCACCATTCACAACAATATGTCCAATAGTCGTCCAATCTGTGAACAGCCGCACCATTCACAACAATATGTCCAGTAGTAGTCCAATCTGTGAACAGCAGCACCATTCACAACAATATGTCTAATAGTAGTCCAATCTGTGAACAGCAGCACCATTCACAACAATATGTTCAATAGTAGTCCAATCTGTGAACAGCAGCACCATTCACAACAATATGTCTAACAGTAATCCAATCTGTGAACAGCAGCACCATTCACAACAATATGTCCAATAGTAGTTCAATCTGTGAACAGCAGCACCATTCACAACAATATGTCCAATATTGGTCCAATCTGTGAACAGCAGCACCATTCACAACAATATGTCCAATAGTAGTCCAATCTGTGAACAGCAGCACCATTCACAACAATATGTCCAATAGTAGTCCAATCTGTGAGCAGCACCATTCACAACAATATGTCCAATAGTAGTCCAATCTGTGAGCAGCAACATTCCCAGCAATATGTCCAATAGTAGTCCAATCTGTGAACAGCAGCACCATTCACAACAATATGTCCAATAGTAGTCCAATCTGTGAGCAGCAGCACCATTCACAACAATATGTCCAATAGTAGTCCAATCTGTGAACAGCAGCACCATTCACAACAATATGTCCAATAGTAGTCCAATCTGTGAACAGCAGCACCATTCACAATAATATGTCCAATAGTAGTCCAATCTGTGAACAGCAGCACCATTCACAACAATATGTCCAATAGTAGTCCAATCTGTGAACAGCACCATTCACAACAATATGTCCAATAGTAGTCCAATCTGTGAACAACAGCACCATTCACAACAATATGTCCAATAGTAGTCCAATCTGTGAGAAGCAACATTCACAGCAATATGTCCAATAGTAGTCCAATCTGTGAACAGCACCATTCACAACAATATGTCCAATAGTAGTCCAATCTGTGAACAGCAGCACCATTCACAACAATATGTCCAATAGTAGTCCAATCTGTGAGCAGCAACATTCACAGCAATATGTCCAATAGTAGTCCAATCTGTGAACAGCAGCACCATTCACAACAATATGTCCAATAGATGTCCAATCTGTGAACAGCAGCACCATTCACAACAATATGTCCAATAGTAGTCCAATCTGTGAACAGCAGCACCATTCACAACAATATGTCCAATAGTAGTCCAATCTGTGAACAGCAGCACCATTCACAACAATATGTCTAATAGTAGTCCAATCTGTGAGCAGCAGCACCATTCACAACAATATGTCCAATAGTAGTCTAATCTGTGAACAGCAGCACCATTCACAACAATATGTCCAATAGTAGTCCAATCTGTGAGTAGCAGCCCCATTCATAACAATATGTCCAATAGGAGTTCAATTTGTGAGCAGCAGCACCATTCACAACAATATGTCCAATAGTAGTTCAATCTTTGAGCAGCAGCACCATTCACAACAATATGTGCAATAGTAGTCCAATCTGTGAGCAACAGCACCATTCACAACAATATGTCCAATAGTAGTCCAATCTGTGAGCAGCAGCACCATTCACAGCAATATGTCCAGTAGTAGTCCAATCTGTGAGCAACAGCACCATTCACAACAATATGTCCAATAGTACTTCAATCTGTGAGCAGCAGCACCATTCACAACAATATCTCCAACAGTAGTCCAATCTGTGAACAGCAGCACAATTCACAACAATATCTCCAACAGTAGTTCAATCTGTGAACAGCAGCACCATTCACAACAATATGCCCAATAGTAGTCCAAACTGTGAACAGCAGCACCATTCACAACAATATCTCCAACAGCAGTTCAATCTATGAACAGCAGCACCATTCACAACAATATGTCCAATAGTAGTCCAATCTGTGAGCAGCAGCACCATTCACAACAAGATGTCCAATATTGGTCCAATCTGTGAACAGCAGCACCATTCACAACAATATGTCCAATAGTAGTCCAATCTGTGAACAGCAGCACCATTCACAACAATATGTCCAATAGTAGTCCAATCTGTGAGCAGCACCATTCACAACAATATGTCCAATAGTAGTCCAATCTGTGAGCAGCAACATTCACAGCAATATGTCCAATAGTAGTCCAATCTGTGAACAGCAGCACCATTCACAACAATATGTCCAATAGTAGTCCAATCTGTGAGCAGCAGCACCATTCACAACAATATGTCCAATAGTAGTCCAATCTGTGAACAGCAGCACCATTCACAACAATATGTCCAATCGTAGTCCAACCTGTGAACAGCAGCACCATTCACAACAATATGTCCAATAGTAGTCCAATCTGTGAACAGCAGCACCATTCACAACAATATGTCCAATAGTAGTCCAATCTGTGAACAGCACCATTCACAACAATATGTCCAATAGTAGTCCAATCTGTGAACAGCAGCACCATTCACAACAATATGTACAATAGTAGTCCAATCTGTGAACAGCAGCACCATTCACAACAATATGTCTAATCGTAGTCCAATCTGTAAACAGCAGCACCATTCACAACAATATGTCCAATAGTAGTCCAATCTGTGAGAAGCAGCACCATTCACAACAAGATGTTCAATAGTAGTCCAACTGTGAACAGCAGCACCATTCACAACAATATGTCCAATATTAGTCCAATCTGTGAGCAGCAGCACCATTCACAACAAATTGTCCAATAGTGGTCCAATCTGTGAACAGCAGCACCATTCAAAACAATATGTCCAATAGTAGTCCAATCTGTGAACAGCAGCACCATTCACAACAATATGTCTAATAGTAGTCCAATCTGTGAGCAGCAGCACCATTCACAACAATATGTCCAATCGTAGTCCAATCTGTGAACAGCAGCACCATTCACAACAATATGTCCAATAGTAGTCCAATCTGTGAACAGCAGCACCATTCACAACAATATGTCCAATAGTAGTCCAATCTGTGAGCAGCACCATTCACAACAATATGTCCAATAGTCGTCCAATCTGTGAGCAGCAACATTCACAGCAATATGTCCAATAGTAGTCCAATCTGTGAACAGCAGCACCATTCACAACAATATGTCCAATAGTAGTCCAATCTGTGAGCAGCAGCACCAGTCACAACAATATGTCCAATAGTAGTTCAATCTGAGAGCAGCAGCACCATTCACAACAATATGTCTAATAGTAGTCCAATCTGTGAACAGCACCATTCACAACAATATGTCCAATAGCAGTCCAATCTGTGAACAGCAGCACCATTCACAACAATATGTCCAATAGTACTTCAATCTGTGAGCAGCAGCACCATTCACAACAATATCTCCAACAGTAGTCCAATCTGTGAACAGCAGCACCATTCACAACAATATCTCCAACAGTAGTTCAATCTGTGAACAGCAGCACCATTCACAATAATATGCCCAATAGTAGTCCAAACTGTGAACAGCAGCACCATTCACAACAATATCTCCAACAGCAGTTCAATCTGTGAACAGCAGCACCATTCACAACAATATGTCCAATAGTAGTTCAATCTGTGAACAGCACCATTCACAACAATATGCCCAAAACAGTCCAATCTGTGAACAGCAGCACCATTCACAACAATATCTCCAACAGCAGTTCAATCTGTGAACAGCAGCACCATTCACAACAATATGTCCAATAGTAGTCCAAACTGTGAACAGCACCATTCACAACAATATGTCCAATAGTAGTCCAATCTGTGAGCAGCAGCACCAGTCACAACAATATGTCCAATAGTAGTTCAATCTGAGAGCAGCAGCACCATTCACAATAATATGTCTAATAGTAGTCCAATCTGTGAACAGCACCATTCACAACAATATGTCCAATAGTCGTCCAATCTGTGAACAGCCGCACCATTCACAACAATATGTCCAATAGTAGTCCAATCTGTGAACAGCAGCACCATTCACAACAATATGTCTAATAGTAGTCCAATCTGTGAACAGCAGCACCATTCACAACAATATGTTCAATAGTAGTCCAATCTGTGAACAGCAGCACCATTCACAACAATATGTCTAACAGTAATCCAATCTGTGAACAGCAGCACCATTCACAACAATATGTCCAATAGTAGTTCAATCTGTGAACAGCAGCACCATTCACAACAATATGTCCAATATTGGTCCAATCTGTGAACAGCAGCACCATTCACAACAATATGTCCAATAGTAGTCCAATCTGTGAACAGCAGCACCATTCACAACAATATGTCCAATAGTAGTCCAATCTGTGAGCAGCACCATTCACAACAATATGTCCAATAGTAGTCCAATCTGTGAGCAGCAACATTCCCAGCAATATGTCCAATAGTAGTCCAATCTGTGAACAGCAGCACCATTCACAACAATATGTCCAATAGTAGTCCAATCTGTGAGCAGCAGCACCATTCACAACAATATGTCCAATAGTAGTCCAATCTGTGAACAGCAGCACCATTCACAACAATATGTCCAATAGTAGTCCAATCTGTGAACAGCAGCACCATTCACAATAATATGTCCAATAGTAGTCCAATCTGTGAACAGCAGCACCATTCACAACAATATGTCCAATAGTAGTCCAATCTGTGAACAGCACCATTCACAACAATATGTCCAATAGTAGTCCAATCTGTGAACAACAGCACCATTCACAACAATATGTCCAATAGTAGTCCAATCTGTGAGAAGCAACATTCACAGCAATATGTCCAATAGTAGTCCAATCTGTGAAAAGCAGCACCATTCACAACAATATGTCCAATAGTAGTCCAATCTGTGAACAGCAGCACCATTCACAACAATATCTCCAACAGTAGTTCAATCTGTGAACAGCAGCACCATTCACACCAATATGCCCAATAGTAGTCCAAACTGTGAACAGCAGCACCATTCACAACAATATCTCCAACAGCAGTTCAATCTATGAACAGCAGCACCATTCACAACAATATGTCCAATAGTAGTCCAATCTGTGAGCAGCAGCACCATTCACAACAAGATGTCCAATATTGGTCCAATCTGTGAACAGCAGCACCATTCACAACAATATGTCCAATAGTAGTCCAATCTGTGAACAGCAGCACCATTCACAACAATATGTCCAATAGTAGTCCAATCTGTGAGCAGCACCATTCACAACAATATGTCCAATAGTAGTCCAATCTGTGAGCAGCAACATTCACAGCAATATGTCCAATAGTAGTCCAATCTGTGAACAGCAGCACCATTCACAACAATATGTCCAATAGTAGTCCAATCTGTGAGCAGCAGCACCATTCACAACAATATGTCCAATAGTAGTCCAATCTGTGAACAGCAGCACCATTCACAACAATATGTCCAATCGTAGTCCAACCTGTGAACAGCAGCACCATTCACAACAATATGTCCAATAGTAGTCCAATCTGTGAACAGCAGCACCATTCACAACAATATGTCCAATAGTAGTCCAATCTGTGAACAGCACCATTCACAACAATATGTCCAATAGTAGTCCAATCTGTGAACAGCAGCACCATTCACAACAATATGTCCAATAGTAGTCCAATCTGTGAGCAGCAACATTCACAGCAATATGTCCAATAGTAGTCCAATCTGCGAACAGCAGCACCATTCACAACAATATGTCCAATAGTAGTCCAATCTGTGAACAGCAGCACCATTCACAACAATATGTCCAATAGTAGTCCAATCTGTGAACAGCAGCACCATTCACAACAATATGTCCAATAGTAGTCCAATCTGTGAACAGCAGCACCATTCACAACAATATGTCTAATAGTAGTCCAATCTGCGAACATTAGCATCATTCACAACAATATGTCCAATAGTAGTCCAATCTGTGAACAGCAGCACCATTCACAACAATATGTACAATAGTAGTCCAATCTGTGAACAGCAGCACCATTCACAACAATATGTCTAATCGTAGTCCAATCTGTAAACAGCAGCACCATTCACAACAATATGTCCAATAGTAGTCCAATCTGTGAGCAGCAGCACCATTCACAACAAATTGTCCAATAGTGGTCCAATCTGTGAACAGCAGCACCATTCAAAACAATATGTCCAATAGTAGTCCAATCTGTGAACAGCAGCACCATTCACAACAATATGTCTAATAGTAGTCCAATCTGTGAGCAGCAGCACCATTCACAACAATATGTCCAATCGTAGTCCAATCTGTGAACAGCAGCACCATTCACAACAATATGTCCAATAGTAGTCCAATCTGTGAACAGCAGCACCATTCACAACAATATGTCCAATAGTAGTCCAATCTGTGAGCAGCACCATTCACAACAATATGTCCAATAGTCGTCCAATCTGTGAGCAGCAACATTCACAGCAATATGTCCAATAGTAGTCCAATCTGTGAACAGCAGCACCATTCACAACAATATGTCCAATAGTAGTCCAATCTGTGAGCAGCAGCACCAGTCACAACAATATGTCCAATAGTAGTTCAATCTGAGTGCAGCAGCACCATTCACAACAATATGTCTAATAGTAGTCCAATCTGTGAACAGCACCATTCACAACAATATGTCCAATAGCAGTCCAATCTGTGAACAGCAGCACCATTCACAACAATATGTCCAATAGTACTTCAATCTGTGAGCAGCAGCACCATTCACAACAATATCTCCAACAGTTGTCCAATCTGTGAACAGCAGCACCATTCACAACAATATCTCCAACAGTAGTTCAATCTGTGAACAGCAGCACCATTCACAATAATATGCCCAATAGTAGTCCAAACTGTGAACAGCAGCACCATTCACAACAATATCTCCAACAGCAGTTCAATCTGTGAACAGCAGCACCATTCACAACAATATGTCCAATAGTAGTTCAATCTGTGAACAGCACCATTCACAACAATATGCCCAAAACAGTCCAATCTGTGAACAGCAGCACCATTCACAACAATATCTCCAACAGCAGTTCAATCTGTGAACAGCAGCACCATTCACAACAATATGTCCAATAGTAGTCCAAACTGTGAACAGCACCATTCACAACAATATGTCCAATAGTAGTCCAATCTGTGAGCAGCAGCACCAGTCACAACAATATGTCCAATAGTAGTTCAATCTGAGAGCAGCAGCACCATTCACAACAATATGTCTAATAGTAGTCCAATCTGTGAACAGCACCATTCACAACAATATGTCCAATAGTAGTCCAATCTGTGAACAGCCGCACCATTCACAACAATATGTCCAATAGTAGTCCAATCTGTGAACAGCAGCACCATTCACAACAATATGTCTAATAGTAGTCCAATCTGTGAACAGCAGCACCATTCACAACAATATGTTCAATAGTAGTCCAATCTGTGAACAGCAGCACCATTCACAACAATATGTCTAACAGTAATCCAATCTGTGAACAGCAGCACCATTCACAACAATATGTCCAATAGTAGTTCAATCTGTGAACAGCAGCACCATTCACAACAATATGTCCAATATTGGTCCAATCTGTGAACAGCAGCACCATTCACAACAATATGTCCAATAGTAGTCCAATCTGTGAACAGCAGCACCATTCACAACAATATGTCCAATAGTAGTCCAATCTGTGAGCAGCACCATTCACAACAATATGTCCAATAGTAGTCCAATCTGTGAGCAGCAACATTCCCAGCAATATGTCCAATAGTAGTCCAATCTGTGAACAGCAGCACCATTCACAACAATATGTCCAATAGTAGTCCAATCTGTGAGCAGCAGCACCATTCACAACAATATGTCCAATAGTAGTCCAATCTGTGAACAGCAGCACCATTCACAACAATATGTCCAATAGTAGTCCAATCTGTGAACAGCAGCACCAATCACAATAATATGTCCAATAGTAGTCCAATCTGTGAACAGCAGCACCATTCACAACAATATGTCCAATAGTAGTCCAATCTGTGAACAGCACCATTCACAACAATATGTCCAATAGTAGTCCAATCTGTGAACAACAGCACCATTCACAACAATATGTCCAATAGTAGTCCAATCTGTGAGCAGCAACATTCACAGCAATATGTTCAATAGTAGTCCAATCTGTGAAAAGCAGCACCATTCACAACAATATGTCCAATAGTAGTCCAATCTGTGAACAGCAGCACCATTCACAACAATATGTCCAATAGTAGTCCAACCTGTGTACAGCAGCACCATTCACAACAATATGTCCAATAATAGTCCAATCTGTGAACAGCAGCACCATTCACAACAATATGTCTAATAGTAGTCCAATCTGTGAACAGCAGCACCATTCACAACAATATGTCCAATAGTAGTCCAATCTGTGAACAGCAGCACCATTCACAACAATATGTACAATAGTAGTCCAATCTGTGAACAGCAGCACCATTCACAACAATATGTCCAATAGTAGTCCAATCTGTGAGTAGCAGCCCCATTCATAACAATATGTCCAATAGTAGTTCAATTTGTGAGCAGCAGCACCATTCACAACAATATGTCCAATAGTAGTTCAATCTGTGAGCAGCAGCACCATTCACAACAATATGTCCAATAGTAGTCCAATCTGTGAGCAACAGCACCATTCACAACAATATGTCCAATAGTAGTCCTATCTGTGAGCAGCAGCACCATTCACAGCAATATGTCCAGTAGTAGTCCAATCTGTGAGCAACAGCACCATTCACAACAATATGTCCAATAGTACTTCAATCTGTGAGCAGCAGCACCATTCACAACAATATCTCCAACAGTAGTCCAATCTGTGAACAGCAGCACAATTCACAACAATATCTCCAACAGTAGTTCAATCTGTGAACAGCAGCACCATTCACAACAATATGCCCAATAGTAGTCCAAACTGTGAACAGCAGCACCATTCACAACAATATCTCCAACAGCAGTTCAATCTGTGAACAGCAGCACCATTCACAACAATATGTCCAATAGTAGTTCAATCTGTGAACAGCACCATTCACAACAATATGCCCAAAACAGTCCAATCTGTGAACAGCAGCACCATTCACAACAATATCTCCAACAGCAGTTCAATCTGTGAACAGCAGCACCATTCACAACAATATGTCCAATAGTAGTCCAATCTGTGAACAGCACCATTCACAACAATATGTCCAATAGTAGTCCAATCTGTGAGCAGCAGCACCAGTCACAACAATATGTCCAATAGTAGTTCAATCTGAGAGCAGCAGCACCATTCACAACAATATGTCTAATAGTAGTCCAATCTGTGAACAGCACCATTCACAACAATATGTCCAATAGTAGTCCAATCTGTGAACAGCCGCACCATTCACAACAATATGTCCAATAGTAGTCCAATCTGTGAACAGCAGCACCATTCACAACAATATGTCTAATAGTAGTCCAATCTGTGAACAGCAGCACCATTCACAATAATATGTTCAATAGTAGTCCAATCTGTGAACAGCAGCACCATTCACAACAATATGTCTAACAGTAAGCCAATCTGTGAACAGCAGCACCATTCACAACAATATGTCCAATAGTAGTCCAATCTGTGATCAGCAGCACCATTCACAACAATATGTCCAATAGTAGTCCAATCTGTGAGCAGCAGCACCATTCACAACAATATGTCCAATACTAGTCCAATCTGTGAGAAGCAGCAACATTCACAACAAGATGTTCAATAGTAGTCCAACTGTGAACAGCAGCACCATTCACAACAATATGTCCAATATTAGTCCAATCTGTGAGCTGCAGCACCATTCACAACAAGATGTCCAATATTGGTCCAATCTGTGAACAGCAGCACCATTCACAACAATATGTCCAATAGTAGTCCAATCTGTGAACAGCAGCACCATTCACAACAATATGTCCAATAGTAGTCCAATCTGTGAGCAGCACCATTCACAACAATATGTCCAATAGTAGTCCAATCTGTGAGCAGCAACATTCACAGCAATATGTCCAATAGTAGTCCAATCTGTGAACAGCAGCACCATTCACAACAATATGTCCAATAGTAGTCCAATCTGTGAGCAGCAGCACCATTCACAACAATATGTCCAATAGTAGTCCAATCTGTGAACAGCAGCACCATTCACAACAATATGTCCAATAGTAGTCCAATCTGTGAACAGCACCATTCACAACAATATGTCCAATAGTAGTCCAATCTGTGAACAGCAGCACCATTCACAACAATATGTCCAATAGTAGTCCAATCTGTGAGCAGCAACATTCACAGCAATATGTCCAATAGTAGTCCAATCTGCGAACAGCAGCACCATTCACAACAATATGTCCAATAGTAGTCCAATCTGTGAACAGCAGCACCATTCACAACAATATGTCCAATAGTAGTCCAATCTGTGAACAGCAGCACCATTCACAACAATATGTCCAATAGTAGTCCAATCTGTGAACAGCACCATTCACAACAATATGTCCAATAGTAGTCCAATCTGTGAACAGCAGCACCATTCACAACAATATGTCCAATAGTAGTCCAATCTGTGAGCAGCAACATTCACAGCAATATGTCCAATAGTAGTCCAATCTGCGAACAGCAGCACCATTCACAACAATATGTCCAATAGTAGTCCAATCTGTGAACAGCAGCACCATTCACAACAATATGTCCAATAGTAGTCCAATCTGTGAACAGCAGCACCATTCACAACAATATGTCCAATAGTAGTCCAATCTGTGAACAGCAGCACCATTCACAACAATATGTCTAATAGTAGTCCAATCTGTGAACAGCAGCACCATTCACAACAAGATGTTCAATAGTAGTCCAACTGTGAACAGCAGCACCATTCACAACAATATGTCCAATATTAGTCCAATCTGTGAGCAGCAGCACCATTCACAACAAATTGTCCAATAGTGGTCCAATCTGTGAACAGCAGCACCATTCACAACAATATGTCCAATAGTAGTCCAATCTGTGAACAGCAGCACCATTCACAACAATATGTCTAATAGTAATCCAATCTGTGAACAGCAGCACCATTCACAACAAGATGTTCAATAGTAGTCCAACTGTGAACAGCAGCACCATTCACAACAATATGTCCAATATTAGTCCAATCTGTGAGCAGCAGCACCATTCACAACAAATTGTCCAATAGTGGTCCAATCTGTGAACAGCAGCACCATTCAAAACAATATGTCCAATAGTAGTCCAATCTGTGAACAGCAGCACCATTCACAACAATATGTCTAATAGTAGTCCAATCTGTGAGCAGCAGCACCATTCACAACAATATGTCCAATCGTAGTCCAATCTGTGAACAGCAGCACCATTCACAACAATATGTCCAATAGTAGTCCAATCTGTGAACAGCAGCACCATTCACAACAATATGTCCAATAGTAGTCCAATCTGTGAGCAGCACCATTCACAACAATATGTCCAATAGTAGTCCAATCTGTGAGCAGCAACATTCACATCAATATGTCCAATAGTAGTCCAATCTGTGAACAGCAGCACCATTCACAACAATATGTCCAACAATAATCCAATCTGTGAACAGCAGCACCATTCACAACAATATGTCCAATAGTAGTTCAATCTGTGAACAGCAGCACCATTCACAACAATATGTCCAATATTGGTCCAATCTGTGAACAGCAGCACCATTCACAACAATATGTCCAATAGTAGTCCAATCTGTGAACAGCAGCACCATTCACAACAATATGTCCAATAGTAGTCCAATCTGTGAGCAGCAGCACCAGTCACAACAATATGTCCAATAGTAGTTCAATCTGAGAGCAGCAGCACCATTCACAACAATATGTCTAATAGTAGTCCAATCTGTGAACAGCACCATTCACAACAATATGTCCAATAGCAGTCCAATCTGTGAACAGCAGCACCATTCACAACAATATGTCCAATAGTACTTCAATCTGTGAGCAGCAGCACCATTCACAACAATATGTCTAATAGTAGTCCAATCTGTGAACAGCACCATTCACAACAATATGTCCAATAGCAGTCCAATCTGTGAACAGCAGCACCATTCACAACAATATGTCCAATAGTACTTCAATCTGTGAACAGCACCATTCACAACAATATGCCCAAAACAGTCCAATCTGTGAACAGCAGCACCATTCACAACAATATCTCCAACAGCAGTTCAATCTGTGAACAGCAGCACCATTCACAACAATATGTCCAATAGTAGTCCAAACTGTGAACAGCACCATTCACAACAATATGTCCAATAGTAGTCCAATCTGTGAGCAGCAGCACCAGTCACAACAATATGTCCAATAGTAGTTCAATCTGAGAGCAGCAGCACCATTCACAACAATATGTCTAATAGTAGTCCAATCTGTGAACAGCACCATTCACAACAATATGTCCAATAGTAGTCCAATCTGTGAACAGCCGCACCATTCACAACAATATGTCCAATAGTAGTCCAATCTGTGAACAGCACCATTCACAACAATATGTCCAATAGTAGTCCAATCTGTGAACAGCCGCACCATTCACAACAATATGTCCAATAGTAGTCCAATCTGTGAACAGCAGCACCATTCACAACAATATGTCTAATAGTAGTCCAATCTGTGAACAGCAGCACCATTCACAACAATATGTTCAATAGTAGTCCAATCTGTGAACAGCAGCACCATTCACAACAATATGTCTAACAGTAATCCAATCTGTGAACAGCAGCACCATTCACAACAATATGTCCAATAGTAGTTCAATCTGTGAACAGCAGCACCATTCACAACAATATGTCCAATATTGGTCCAATCTGTGAACAGCAGCACCATTCACAACAATATGTCCAATAGTAGTCCAATCTGTGAACAGCAGCACCATTCACAACAATATGTCCAATAGTAGTCCAATCTGTGAGCAGCACCATTCACAACAATATGTCCAATAGTAGTCCAATCTGTGAGCAGCAACATTCCCAGCAATATGTCCAATAGTAGTCCAATCTGTGAACAGCAGCACCATTCACAACAATATGTCCAATAGTAGTCCAATCTGTGAGCAGCAGCACCATTCACAACAATATGTCCAATAGTAGTCCAATCTGTGAACAGCAGCACCATTCACAACAATATGTCCAATAGTAGTCCAATCTGTGAACAGCAGCACCAATCACAATAATATGTCCAATAGTAGTCCAATCTGTGAACAGCAGCACCATTCACAACAATATGTCCAATAGTAGTCCAATCTGTGAACAGCACCATTCACAACAATATGTCCAATAGTAGTCCAATCTGTGAACAACAGCACCATTCACAACAATATGTCCAATAGTAGTCCAATCTGTGAGCAGCAACATTCACAGCAATATGTTCAATAGTAGTCCAATCTGTGAAAAGCAGCACCATTCACAACAATATGTCCAATAGTAGTCCAATCTGTGAACAGCAGCACCATTCACAACAATATGTCCAATAGTAGTCCAACCTGTGAACAGCAGCACCATTCACAACAATATGTCCAATAATAGTCCAATCTGTGAACAGCAGCACCATTCACAACAATATGTCTAATAGTAGTCCAATCTGTGAACAGCAGCACCATTCACAACAATATGTCCAATAGTAGTCCAATCTGTGAACAGCAGCACCATTCACAACAATATGTACAATAGTAGTCCAATCTGTGAACAGCAGCACCATTCACAACAATATGTCCAATAGTAGTCCAATCTGTGAGTAGCAGCCCCATTCATAACAATATGTCCAATAGTAGTTCAATTTGTGAGCAGCAGCACCATTCACAACAATATGTCCAATAGTAGTTCAATCTGTGAGCAGCAGCACCATTCACAACAATATGTCCAATAGTAGTCCAATCTGTGAGCAACAGCACCATTCACAACAATATGTCCAATAGTAGTCCAATCTGTGAGCAGCAGCACCATTCACAGCAATATGTCCAGTAGTAGTCCAATCTGTGAGCAACAGCACCATTCACAACAATATGTCCAATAGTACTTCAATCTGTGAGCAGCAGCACCATTCACAACAATATCTCCAACAGTAGTCCAATCTGTGAACAGCAGCACAATTCACAACAATATCTCCAACAGTAGTTCAATCTGTGAACAGCAGCACCATTCACAACAATATGCCCAATAGTAGTCCAAACTGTGAACAGCAGCACCATTCACAACAATATCTCCAACAGCAGTTCAATCTGTGAACAGCAGCACCATTCACAACAATATGTCCAATAGTAGTTCAATCTGTGAACAGCACCATTCACAACAATATGCCCAAAACAGTCCAATCTGTGAACAGCAGCACCATTCACAACAATATCTCCAACAGCAGTTCAATCTGTGAACAGCAGCACCATTCACAACAATATGTCCAATAGTAGTCCAATCTGTGAACAGCACCATTCACAACAATATGTCCAATAGTAGTCCAATCTGTGAGCAGCAGCACCAGTCACAACAATATGTCCAATAGTAGTTCAATCTGAGAGCAGCAGCACCATTCACAACAATATGTCTAATAGTAGTCCAATCTGTGAACAGCACCATTCACAACAATATGTCCAATAGTAGTCCAATCTGTGAACAGCCGCACCATTCACAACAATATGTCCAATAGTAGTCCAATCTGTGAACAGCAGCACCATTCACAACAATATGTCTAATAGTAGTCCAATCTGTGAACAGCAGCACCATTCACAATAATATGTTCAATAGTAGTCCAATCTGTGAACAGCAGCACCATTCACAACAATATGTCTAAGAGTAAGCCAATCTGTGAACAGCAGCACCATTCACAACAATATGTCCAATAGTAGTCCAATCTGTGATCAGCAGCACCATTCACAACAATATGTCCAATAGTAGTCCAATCTGTGAGCAGCAGCACCATTCACAACAATATGTCCAATAGTAGTCCAATCTGTGAACAGCAGCACCAATCACAATAATATGTCCAATAGTAGTCCAATCTGTGAACAGCAGCACCATTCACAACAATATGTCCAATAGTAGTCCAATCTGTGAACAGCACCATTCACAACAATATGTCCAATAGTAGTCCAATCTGTGAACAACAGCACCATTCACAACAATATGTCCAATAGTAGTCCAATCTGTGAGCAGCAACATTCACAGCAATATGTTCAATAGTAGTCCAATCTGTGAAAAGCAGCACCATTCACAACAATATGTCCAATAGTAGTCCAATCTGTGAACAGCAGCACCATTCACAACAATATGTCCAATAGTAGTCCAACCTGTGAACAGCAGCACCATTCACAACAATATGTCCAATAATAGTCCAATCTGTGAACAGCAGCACCATTCACAACAATATGTCTAATAGTAGTCCAATCTGTGAACAGCAGCACCATTCACAACAATATGTCCAATAGTAGTCCAATCTGTGAACAGCAGCACCATTCACAACAATATGTACAATAGTAGTCCAATCTGTGAACAGCAGCACCATTCACAACAATATGTCCAATAGTAGTCCAATCTGTGAGTAGCAGCCCCATTCATAACAATATGTCCAATAGTAGTTCAATTTGTGAGCAGCAGCACCATTCACAACAATATGTCCAATAGTAGTTCAATCTGTGAGCAGCAGCACCATTCACAACAATATGTCCAATAGTAGTCCAATCTGTGAGCAACAGCACCATTCACAACAATATGTCCAATAGTAGTCCAATCTGTGAGCAGCAGCACCATTCACAGCAATATGTCCAGTAGTAGTCCAATCTGTGAGCAACAGCACCATTCACAACAATATGTCCAATAGTACTTCAATCTGTGAGCAGCAGCACCATTCACAACAATATCTCCAACAGTAGTCCAATCTGTGAACAGCAGCACAATTCACAACAATATCTCCAACAGTAGTTCAATCTGTGAACAGCAGCACCATTCACAACAATATGCCCAATAGTAGTCCAAACTGTGAACAGCAGCACCATTCACAACAATATCTCCAACAGCAGTTCAATCTGTGAACAGCAGCACCATTCACAACAATATGTCCAATAGTAGTTCAATCTGTGAACAGCACCATTCACAACAATATGCCCAAAACAGTCCAATCTGTGAACAGCAGCACCATTCACAACAATATCTCCAACAGCAGTTCAATCTGTGAACAGCAGCACCATTCACAACAATATGTCCAATAGTAGTCCAATCTGTGAACAGCACCATTCACAACAATATGTCCAATAGTAGTCCAATCTGTGAGCAGCAGCACCAGTCACAACAATATGTCCAATAGTAGTTCAATCTGAGAGCAGCAGCACCATTCACAACAATATGTCTAATAGTAGTCCAATCTGTGAACAGCACCATTCACAACAATATGTCCAATAGTAGTCCAATCTGTGAACAGCCGCACCATTCACAACAATATGTCCAATAGTAGTCCAATCTGTGAACAGCAGCACCATTCACAACAATATGTCTAATAGTAGTCCAATCTGTGAACAGCAGCACCATTCACAATAATATGTTCAATAGTAGTCCAATCTGTGAACAGCAGCACCATTCACAACAATATGTCTAACAGTAAGCCAATCTGTGAACAGCAGCACCATTCACAACAATATGTCCAATAGTAGTCCAATCTGTGATCAGCAGCACCATTCACAACAATATGTCCAATAGTAGTCCAATCTGTGAGCAGCAGCACCATTCACAACAATATGTCCAATACTAGTCCAATCTGTGAGAAGCAGCAACATTCACAACAAGATGTTCAATAGTAGTCCAACTGTGAACAGCAGCACCATTCACAACAATATGTCCAATATTAGTCCAATCTGTGAGCTGCAGCACCATTCACAACAAGATGTCCAATATTGGTCCAATCTGTGAACAGCAGTACCATTCACAACAATATGTCCAATAGTAGTCCAATCTGTGAACAGCAGCACCATTCACAACAATATGTCCAATAGTAGTCCAATCTGTGAGCAGCACCATTCACAACAATATGTCCAATAGTAGTCCAATCTGTGAGCAGCAACATTCACAGCAATATGTCCAATAGTAGTCCAATCTGTGAACAGCAGCACCATTCACAACAATATGTCCAATAGTAGTCCAATCTGTGAGCAGCAGCACCATTCACAACAATATGTCCAATAGTAGTCCAATCTGTGAACAGCAGCACCATTCACAACAATATGTCCAATAGTAGTCCAATCTGTGAACAGCACCATTCACAACAATATGTCCAATAGTAGTCCAATCTGTGAACAGCAGCACCATTCACAACAATATGTCCAATAGTAGTCCAATCTGTGAGCAGCAACATTCACAGCAATATGTCCAATAGTAGTCCAATCTGCGAACAGCAGCACCATTCACAACAATATGTCCAATAGTAGTCCAATCTGTGAACAGCAGCACCATTCACAACAATATGTCCAATAGTAGTCCAATCTGTGAACAGCAGCACCATTCACAACAATATGTCCAATAGTAGTCCAATCTGTGAACAGCACCATTCACAACAATATGTCCAATAGTAGTCCAATCTGTGAACAGCAGCACCATTCACAACAATATGTCCAATAGTAGTCCAATCTGTGAGCAGCAACATTCACAGCAATATGTCCAATAGTAGTCCAATCTGCGAACAGCAGCACCATTCACAACAATATGTCCAATAGTAGTCCAATCTGTGAACAGCAGCACCATTCACAACAATATGTCCAATAGTAGTCCAATCTGTGAACAGCAGCACCATTCACAACAATATGTCCAATAGTAGTCCAATCTGTGAACAGCAGCACCATTCACAACAATATGTCTAATAGTAGTCCAATCTGTGAACAGCAGCACCATTCACAACAAGATGTTCAATAGTAGTCCAACTGTGAACAGCAGCACCATTCACAACAATATGTCCAATATTAGTCCAATCTGTGAGCAGCAGCACCATTCACAACAAATTGTCCAATAGTGGTCCAATCTGTGAACAGCAGCACCATTCACAACAATATGTCCAATAGTAGTCCAATCTGTGAACAGCAGCACCATTCACAACAATATGTCTAATAGTAATCCAATCTGTGAACAGCAGCACCATTCACAACAAGATGTTCAATAGTAGTCCAACTGTGAACAGCAGCACCATTCACAACAATATGTCCAATATTAGTCCAATCTGTGAGCAGCAGCACCATTCACAACAAATTGTCCAATAGTGGTCCAATCTGTGAACAGCAGCACCATTCAAAACAATATGTCCAATAGTAGTCCAATCTGTGAACAGCAGCACCATTCACAACAATATGTCTAATAGTAGTCCAATCTGTGAGCAGCAGCACCATTCACAACAATATGTCCAATCGTAGTCCAATCTGTGAACAGCAGCACCATTCACAACAATATGTCCAATAGTAGTCCAATCTGTGAACAGCAGCACCATTCACAACAATATGTCCAATAGTAGTCCAATCTGTGAGCAGCACCATTCACAACAATATGTCCAATAGTAGTCCAATCTGTGAGCAGCAACATTCACATCAATATGTCCAATAGTAGTCCAATCTGTGAACAGCAGCACCATTCACAACAATATGTCCAACAATAATCCAATCTGTGAACAGCAGCACCATTCACAACAATATGTCCAATAGTAGTTCAATCTGTGAACAGCAGCACCATTCACAACAATATGTCCAATATTGGTCCAATCTGTGAACAGCAGCACCATTCACAACAATATGTCCAATAGTAGTCCAATCTGTGAACAGCAGCACCATTCACAACAATATGTCCAATAGTAGTCCAATCTGTGAGCAGCAGCACCAGTCACAACAATATGTCCAATAGTAGTTCAATCTGAGAGCAGCAGCACCATTCACAACAATATGTCTAATAGTAGTCCAATCTGTGAACAGCACCATTCACAACAATATGTCCAATAGCAGTCCAATCTGTGAACAGCAGCACCATTCACAACAATATGTCCAATAGTACTTCAATCTGTGAGCAGCAGCACCATTCACAACAATATGTCTAATAGTAGTCCAATCTGTGAACAGCACCATTCACAACAATATGTCCAATAGCAGTCCAATCTGTGAACAGCAGCACCATTCACAACAATATGTCCAATAGTACTTCAATCTGTGAACAGCACCATTCACAACAATATGCCCAAAACAGTCCAATCTGTGAACAGCAGCACCATTCACAACAATATCTCCAACAGCAGTTCAATCTGTGAACAGCAGCACCATTCACAACAATATGTCCAATAGTAGTCCAAACTGTGAACAGCACCATTCACAACAATATGTCCAATAGTAGTCCAATCTGTGAGCAGCAGCACCAGTCACAACAATATGTCCAATAGTAGTTCAATCTGAGAGCAGCAGCACCATTCACAACAATATGTCTAATAGTAGTCCAATCTGTGAACAGCACCATTCACAACAATATGTCCAATAGTAGTCCAATCTGTGAACAGCCGCACCATTCACAACAATATGTCCAATAGTAGTCCAATCTGTGAACAGCAGCACCATTCACAACAATATGTCTAATAGTAGTCCAATCTGTGAACAGCAGCACCATTCACAACAATATGTTCAATAGTAGTCCAATCTGTGAACAGCAGCACCATTCACAACAATATGTCCAACAATAATCCAATCTGTGAACAGCAGCACCATTCACAACAATATGTCCAATAGTAGTTCAATCTGTGAACAGCAGCACCATTCACAACAATATGTCCAATATTGGTCCAATCTGTGAACAGCAGCACCATTCACAACAATATGTCCAATAGTAGTCCAATCTGTGAACAGCAGCACCATTCACAACAATATGTCCAATTGTAGTCCAATCTGTGAGCAGCACCATTCACAACAATATGTCCAATAGTAGTCCAATCTGTGAGCAGCAACATTCCCAGCAATATGTCCAATAGTAGTCCAATCTGTGAACAGCAGCACCATTCACAACAATATGTCCAATAGTAGTCCAATCTGTGAGCAGCAGCACCATTCACAACAATATGTCCAATAGTAGTCCAATCTGTGAACAGCAGCACCATTCACAACAATATGTCCAATAGTAGTCCAATCTGTGAACAGCAGCACCATTCACAATAATATGTCCAATAGTAGTCCAATCTGTGAACAGCAGCACCATTCACAACAATATGTCCAATAGTAGTCCAATCTGTGAACAGCACCATTCACAACAATATGTCCAATAGTAGTCCAATCTGTGAACAACAGCACCATTCACAACAATATGTCCAATAGTAGTCCAATCTGAGAGCAGCAACATTCACAGCAATATGTCCAATAGTAGTCCAATCTGTGAAAAGCAGCACCATTCACAACAATATGTCCAATAGTAGTCCAATCTGTGAACAGCAGCACCATTCACAACAATATGTCCAATAGTAGTCCAACCTGTGAACAGCAGCACCATTCACAACAATATGTCCAATAATAGTCCAATCTGTGAACAGCAGCACCATTCACAACAATATGTCTAATAGTAGTCCAATCTGTGAACAGCAGCACCATTCACAACAATATGTCCAATAGTAGTCCAATCTGTGAACAGCAGCACCATTCACAACAATATGTACAATAGTAGTCCAATCTGTGAACAGCAGCACCATTCACAACAATATGTCTAATAGTAGTCCAATCTGTGAACAGCAGCACCATTCACAACAATATGTCCAATAGTAGTCCAATCTGTGAGAAGCAGCACTTTTCACAACAAGATGTTCAATAGTGGTCCAATCTGTGAACAGCAGCACCATTCAAAACAATATATCCAATAGTAGTCCAATCTGTGAGCAGCAGCACCATTCACAACAATATGTCCAATAGTAGTCCAATCTGTGAACAGCAGCACCATTCACAACAATATGTCTAATAGTAGTCCAATCTGTGAACAGCAGCACCATTCACAACAATATGTTCAATAGTAGTCCAATCTGTGAACAGCAGCACCATTCACAACAATATGTCTAACAATAATCCAATCTGTGAACAGCAGCACCATTCACAACAATATGTCCAATAGTAGTTCAATCTGTGAACAGCAGCACCATTCACAACAATATGTCCAATATTGGTCCAATCTGTGAACAGCAGCACCATTCACAACAATATGTCCAATAGTAGTCCAATCTGTGAACAGCAGCACCATTCACAACAATATGTCCAATAGTAGTCCAATCTGTGAACAGCAGCACCATTCACAACAATATGTCCAATAGTAGTCCAATCTGTGAACAGCAGCACCATTCACAATAATATGTCCAATAGTAGTCCAATCTGTGAACAGCAGCACCATTCACAACAATATGTCCAATAGTAGTCCAATCTGTGAACAGCACCATTCACAACAATATGTCCAATAGTAGTCCAATCTGTGAACAACAGCACCATTCACAACAATATGTCCAATAGTATTCCAATCTGTGAGCAGCAACATTCACAGCAATATGTCCAATAGTAGTCCAATCTGTGAAAAGCAGCACCATTCACAACAATATGTCCAATAGTAGTCCAATCTGTGAACAGCAGCACCATTCACAACAATATGTCCAATAGTAGTCCAACCTGTGAACAGCAGCACCATTCACAACAATATGTCCAATAATAGTCCAATCTGTGAACAGCAGCACCATTCACAACAATATGTCTAATAGTAGTCCAATCTGTGAACAGCAGCACCATTCACAACAATATGTCCAATAGTAGTCCAATCTGTGAGCAGCAGCACCAGTCACAACAATATGTCCAATATTGGTCCAATCTGTGAACAGCAGCACCATTCACAACAATATGTCCAATAGTAGTCCAATCTGTGAACAGCAGCACCATTCACAACAATATGTCCAATAGTAGTCCAATCTGTGAGCAGCACCATTCACAACAATATGTCCAATAGTAGTCCAATCTGTGAGCAGCAACATTCCCAGCAATATGTCCAATAGTAGTCCAATCTGTGAACAGCAGCACCATTCACAACAATATGTCCAATAGTAGTCCAATCTGTGAGCAGCAGCACCATTCACAACAATATGTCCAATAGTAGTCCAATCTGTGAACAGCAGCACCATTCACAACAATATGTCCAATAGTAGTCCAATCTGTGAACAGCAGCACCATTCACAATAATATGTCCAATAGTAGTCCAATCTGTGAACAGCACCACCATTCACAACAATATGTCCAATAGTAGTCCAATCTGTGAACAGCACCATTCACAACAATATGTCCAATAGTAGTCCAATCTGTGAACAACAGCACCATTCACAACAATATGTCCAATAGTAGTCCAATCTGTGAGCAGCAACATTCACAGCAATATGTCCAATAGTAGTCCAATCTGTGAAAAGCAGCACCATTCACAACAATATGTCCAATAGTAGTCCAATCTGTGAACAGCAGCACCATTCACAACAATATGTCCAATAGTAGTCCAACCTGTGAACAGCAGCACCATTCACAACAATATGTCCAATAATAGTCCAATCTGTGAACAGCAGCACCATTCACAACAATATGTCTAATAGTAGTCCAATCTGTGAACAGCAGCACCATTCACAACAATATGTCCAATAGTAGTCCAATCTGTGAACAGCAGCACCATTCACAACAATATGTACAATAGTAGTCCAATCTGTGAACAGCAGCACCATTCACAACAATATGTCTAATAGTAGTCCAATCTGTGAACAGCAGCACCATTCACAACAATATGTCCAATAGTAGTCCAATCTGTGAGAAGCAGCACCATTCACAACAAGATGTTCAATAGTGGTCCAATCTGTGAACAGCAGCACCATTCAAAACAATATCTCCAATAGTAGTCCAATCTGTGAGCAGCAGCACCATTCACAACAATATGTCCAATAGTAGTCCAATCTGTGAACAGCAGCACCATTCACAACAATATGTCTAATAGTAGTCCAATCTGTGAACAGCAGCACCATTCACAACAATATGTTCAATAGTAGTCCAATCTGTGAACAGCAGCACCATTCACAACAATATGTCTAAAAATAATCCAATCTGTGAACAGCAGCACCATTGACAACAATATGTCCAATAGTAGTTCAATCTGTGAACAGCAGCACCATTCACAACAATATGTCCAATATTGGTCCAATCTGTGAACAGCAGCACCATTCACAACAATATGTCCAATAGTAGTCCAATCTGTGAACAGCAGCACCATTCACAACAATATGTCCAATAGTAGTCCAATCTGTGAGCAGCAGCACCATTCACAACAATATGTCCAATAGTAGTCCAATCTGTGAACAGCAGCACCATTCACAACAATATGTCCAATAGTAGTCCAATCTGTGAACAGCAGCACCATTCACAATAATATGTCCAATAGTAGTCCAATCTGTGAACAGCAGCACCATTCACAACAATATGTCCAATAGTAGTCCAATCTGTGAACAGCACCATTCACAACAATATGTCCAATAGTAGTCCAATCTGTGAACAACAGCACCATTCACAACAATATGTCCAATAGTAGTCCAATCTGTGAGCAGCAACATTCACAGCAATATGTCCAATAGTAGTCCAATCTGTGAAAAGCAGCACCATTCACAACAATATGTCCAATAGTAGTCCAATCTGTGAACAGCAGCACCATTCACAACAATATGTCCAATAGTAGTCCAACCTGTGAACAGCAGCACCATTCACAACAATATGTCCAATAATAGTCCAATCTGTGAACAGCAGCACCATTCACAACAATATGTCTAATAGTAGTCCAATCTGTGAACAGCAGCACCATTCACAACAATATGTCCAATAGTAGTCCAATCTGTGAAGAGCAGCACCATTCACAACAATATGTACAATAGTAGTCCAATCTGTGAACAGCAGCACCATTCACAACAATATGTCTAATAGTAGTCCAATCTGTGAACAGCAGCACCATTCACAACAATATGTCCAATAGTAGTCCAATCTGTGAGAAGCAGCACCATTCACAACAAGATGTTCAATAGTGGTCCAATCTGTGAACAGCAGCACCATTCAAAACAATATCTCCAATTGTAGTCCAATCTGTGAGCAGCAGCACCATTCACAACAATATGTCCAATCGTAGTCAAATCTGTGAACAGCAGCACCATTCACAACAATATGTCCAATAGTAGTCCAATCTGTGAACAGCAGCACCATTCACAACAATATGTCCAATAGTAGTCCAATCTGTGAGCAGCACCATTCACAACAATATGTCCAATAGTAATCCAATCTGTGAGCAGCAACATTCACAGCAATATGTCCAATAGTAGTCCAATCTGTGAACAGCAGCACCATTCACAACAATATGTCCAATAGTAGTCCAATCTGTGAGCAGCAGCACCAGTCACAACAATATGTCCAATAGTAGTTCAATCTGAGAGCAGCAGCACCATTCACAACAATATGTCCAATAGTAGTCCAATCTGTGAACAGCACCATTCACAACAATATGTCCAGTAGTAGTCCAATCTGTGAGCAACAGCACCATTCACAACAATATGTCCAATAGTACTTCAATCTGTGAGCAGCAGCACCATTCACAACAATATCTCCAACAGTAGTCCAATCTGTGAACAGCAGCACCATTCACAACAATATCTCCAACAGTAGTTCAATCTGTGAACAGCACCATTCACAACAATATGCCCAATAGTAGTCCAATCTGTGAACAGCAGCACCATTCACAACAATATCTCCAACAGTAGTTCAATCTGTGAACAGCAGCACTATTCACAACAATATGCCCAATAGTAGTCCAATCTGTGAACAGCAGCACCATTCACAACAATATGTCCAACGGTAGTTCAATCTGTTAACAGCAGCACCATTCACAACAATATGTCCAATAGTTGTTCAATCTGTGAACAGAACCATTCACAACAATATGACCAATAGTAGTCCAATCAGTGAACAGCACCATTCACAACAATATGTCCAATAGTAGTCCAATTTGTGAGCAGCAGCACCAGTCACAACAATATGTCCAATAGTAGTTCAATCTGAGAGCAGCAGCACCATTCACAACAATATGTCTAATAGTAGTCCAATCTGTGAACAGCACCATTCACAACAATATGTCCAATAGTAGTCCAATCTGTGAACAGCAGCACCATTCACAACAATATGTCCAATAGTAGTCCAATCTGTGAACAGCACCATTCACAACAATATGTCTAATAGTAGTCCAATCTGTGAACAGCAGCACCATTCACAACAATATGTCCAATAGTAGTCCAATCTGTGAACAGCAGCACCATTCACAACAATATGTACAATAGTAGTCCAATCTGTGAACAGCAGCACCATTCACAACAATATGTCCAATAGTAGTCCAATCTGTGAGCAGCAGCACCAGTCACAACAATATGTCCAATATTGGTCCAATCTGTGAACAGCAGCACCATTCACAACAATATGTCCAATAATAGTCCAATCTGTGAACAGCAGCACCATTCACAACAATATGTCCAATAGTAGTCCAATCTGTGAGCAGCACCATTCACAACAATATGTCCAATAGTAGTCCAATCTGTGAGCAGCAACATTCCCAGCAATATGTCCAATAGTAGTCCAATCTGTGAACAGCAGCACCATTCACAACAATATGTCCAATAGTAGTCCAATCTGTGAGCAGCAGCACCATTCACAACAATATGTCCAATAGTAGTCCAATCTGTGAACAGCAGCACCATTCACAACAATATGTCCAATAGTAGTCCAATCTGTGAACAGCAGCACCATTCACAATAATATGTCCAATAGTAGTCCAATCTGTGAACAGCAGAACCATTCACAACAATATGTCCAATAGTAGTCCAATCTGTGAACAGCACCATTCACAACAATATGTCCAATAGTAGTCCAATCTGTGAACAACAGCACCATTCACAACAATATGTCCAATAGTAGTCCAATCTGTGAGCAGCAACATTCACAGCAATATGTCCAATAGTAGTCCAATCTGTGAAAAGCAGCACCATTCACAACAATATGTCCAATAGTAGTCCAATCTGTGAACAGCAGCACCATTCACAACAATATGTCCAATAGTAGTCCAACCTGTGAACAGCAGCACCATTCACAACAATATGTCCAATAATAGTCCAATCTGTGAACAGCAGCACCATTCACAACAATATGTCTAATAGTAGTCCAATCTGTGAACAGCAGCACCATTCACAACAATATGTCCAATAGTAGTCCAATCTGTGAACAGCAGCACCATTCACAACAATATGTACAATAGTAGTCCAATCTGTGAACAGCAGCACCATTTACAACAATATGTCTAATAGTAGTCCAATCTGTGAACAGCAGCACCATTCACAACAATATGTCCAATAGTAGTCCAATCTGTGAGAAGCAGCACCATTCACAACAAGATGTTCAATAGTGGTCCAATCTGTGAACAGCAGCACCATTCAAAACAATATCTCCAATAGTAGTCCAATCTGTGAGCAGCAGCACCATTCACAACAATATGTCCAATAGTAGTCCAATCTGTGAACAGCAGCACCATTCACAACAATATGTCTAATAGTAGTCCAATCTGTGAACAGCAGCACCATTCACAACAATATGTTCAATAGTAGTCCAATCTGTGAACAGCAGCACCATTCACAACAATATGTCTAACAATAATCCAATCTGTGAACAGCAGCACCATTGACAACAATATGTCCAATAGTAGTTCAAGAGTGAACAGCAGCACCATTCACAACAATATGTCCAATATTGGTCCAATCTGTGAACAGCAGCACCATTCACAACAATATGTCCAATAGTAGTCCAATCTGTGAACAGCAGCACCATTCACAACAATATGTCCAATAGTAGTCCAATCTGTGAGCAGCAGCACCATTCACAACAATATGTCCAATAGTAGTCCAATCTGTGAACAGCAGCACCATTCACAACAATATGTCCAATAGTAGTCCAATCTGTGAACAGCAGCACCATTCACAATAATATGTCCAATAGTAGTCCAATCTGTGAACAGCAGCACCATTCACAACAATATGTCCAATAGTAGTCCAATCTGTGAACAGCACCATTCACAACAATATGTCCAATAGTAGTCCAATCTGTGAACAGCAGCACCATTCACAACAATATGTCCAATAGTAGTCCAATCTGTGAGCAGCAACATTCACAGCAATATGTCCAATAGTAGTCCAATCTGTGAAAAGCAGCACCATTCACAACAATATGTCCAATAGTAGTCCAATCTGTGAACAGCAGCACCATTCACAACAATATGTCCAATAGTAGTCCAACCTGTGAACAGCAGCACCATTCACAACAATATGTCCAATAATAGTCCAATCTGTGAACAGCAGCACCATTCACAACAATATGTCTAATAGTAGTCCAATCTGTGAACAGCAGCACCATTCACAACAATATGTCCAATAGTAGTCCAATCTGTGAACAGCAGCACCATTCACAACAATATGTACAATAGTAGTCCAATCTGTGAACAGCAGCACCATTCACAACAATATGTCTAATAGTAGTCCAATCTGTGAACAGCAGCACCATTCACAACAATATGTCCAATAGTAGTCCAATCTGTGAACAGCAGCACCATTCACAACAAGATGTTCAATAGTGGTCCAATCTGTGAACAGCAGCACCATTCAAAACAATATCTCCAATTGTAGTCCAATCTGTGAGCAGCAGCACCATTCACAACAATATGTCCAATCGTAGTCCAACCTGTGAACAGCAGCACCATTCACAACAATATGTCCAATAATAGTCCAATCTGTGAACAGCAGCACCATTCACAACAATATGTCTAATAGTAGTCCAATCTGTGAACAGCAGCACCATTCACAACAATATGTCCAATAGTAGTCCAATCTGTGAACAGCAGCACCATTCACAACAATATGTACAATAGTAGTCCAATCTGTGAACAGCAGCACCATTCACAACAATATGTCTAATAGTAGTCCAATCTGTGAACAGCAGCACCATTCACAACAATATGTCCAATAGTAGTCCAATCTGTGAACAGCAGCACCATTCACAACAAGATGTTCAATAGTGGTCCAATCTGTGAACAGCAGCACCATTCAAAACAATATCTCCAATTGTAGTCCAATCTGTGAGCAGCAGCACCATTCACAACAATATGTCCAATCGTAGTCAAATCTGTGAACAGCAGCACCATTCACAACAATATGTCCAATAGTAGTCCAATCTGTGAACAGCAGCACCATTCACAACAATATGTCCAATAGTAGTCCAATCTGTGAGCAGCACCATTCACAACAATATGTCCAATAGTAATCCAATCTGTGAGCAGCAACATTCACAGCAATATGTCCAATAGTAGTCCAATCTGTGAACAGCAGCACCATTCACAACAATATGTCCAATAGTAGTCCAATCTGTGAGCAGCAGCACCAGTCACAACAATATGTCCAATAGTAGTTCAATCTGAGAGCAGCAGCACCATTCACAACAATATGTCCAATAGTAGTCCAATCTGTGAACAGCACCATTCACAACAATATGTCCAGTAGTAGTCCAATCTGTGAGCAACAGCACCATTCACAACAATATGTCCAATAGTACTTCAATCTGTGAGCAGCAGCACCATTCACAACAATATCTCCAACAGTAGTCCAATCTGTGAACAGCAGCACTATTCACAACAATATGCCCAATAGTAGTCCAATCTGTGAACAGCAGCACCATTCACAACAATATCTCCAACAGTAGTTCAATCTGTGAACAGCAGCACTATTCACAACAATATGCCCAATAGTAGTCCAATCTGTGAACAGCAGCACCATTCACAACAATATGTCCAACAGTAGTTCAATCTGTTAACAGCAGCACCATTCACAACAATATGTCCAATAGTAGTTCAATCTGTGAACAGAACCATTCACAACAATATGACCAATAGTAGTCCAATCAGTGAACAGCACCATTCACAACAATATGTCCAATAGTAGTCCAATTTGTGAGCAGCAGCACCAGTCACAACAATATGTCCAATAGTAGTTCAATCTGAGAGCAGCAGCACCATTCACAACAATATGTCTAATAGTAGTCCAATCTGTGAACAGCACCATTCACAACAATATGTCCAATAGTAGTCCAATCTGTGAACAGCAGCACCATTCACAACAATATGTCCAATAGTAGTCCAATCTGTGAACAGCACCATTCACAACAATATGTCTAATAGTAGTCCAATCTGTGAACAGCAGCACCATTCACAACAATATGTCCAATAGTAGTCCAATCTGTGAACAGCAGCACCATTCACAACAAAATGTACAATAGTAGTCCAATCTGTGAGTAGCAGCACCATTCATAACAATATGTCTAATCGTAATCCAATCTGTGAACAGCAGCACCATTCACAACAATATGTCCAATCGTAGTCCAATCTGTGAACAGCAGCACCATTCACAACAATATGTACAATAGTAGTCCAATCTGTGAAGAGGCAGCACCATTCACAACAATATGTCTAATAGTAGTCCAATCTGTGAACAGCAGCACCATTCACAACAATATGTCCAATAGTAGTCCAATCTGTGAGAAGCAGCACCATTCACAACAAGATGTTCAATAGTAGTCCAACTGTGAACAGCAGCACCATTCACAACAATATGTCCAATATTAGTCCAATCTGTGAGCAGCAGCACCATTCACAACAAGATGTCCAATAGTGATCCAATCTGTGAACAGCAGCACCATTCACAACAATATGTCCAATAGTAGTCCAATCTGTGAACAGCAGCACCATTCACAACAATATGTCTAATAGTAGTCCAATCTGTGAGCAGCAGCACCATTCACAACAATATGTCCAATCGTAGTCCAATCTGTGAACAGCAGCACCATTCACAACAAAATGTCCAATATTAGTCCAATCTGTGAGCAGCAGCACCATTCACAACAAGATGTTCAATAGTAGTCCAACTGTGAACAGCAGCACCATTCACAACAATATGTCCAATATTAGTCCAATCTGTGAGCAGCAGCACCATTCACAACAAGATGTCCAATAATGGTCCAATCTGTGAACAGCAGCACCAATCACAACAATATGTCCAATAATAGTCCAATCTGTGAACAGCAGCACCATTCACAACAATATGTCTAATAGTAGTCCAATCTGTGAGCAGCAGCACCATTCACAACAATATGTCCAATCATAGTCCAATCTGTGAACAGCAGCACCATTCACAACAAAATGTCCAATAGTAGTCCAATCTGTGAACAGCAGCACCATTCACAACAATATGTCCAATAGTAGTCCAATCTGTGAGCAGCAACATTCACAGCAATATGTCCAATAGTAGTCCAATCTGTGAACAGCAGCACCATTCACAACAATATGTCCAATAGAAGTCCAATCTGTGAGCAGCAGCACCAGTCACAACAATATGTCCAATAGTAGTTCAATCTGAGAGCAGCAGCACCATTCACAACAATATGTCCAATAGTAGTCCAATCTGTGAACAGCACCATTCACAACAATATGTCCAGTAGTAGTCCAATCTGTGAGCAACAGCACCATTCACAACAATATGTCCAATAGTACTTCAATCTGTGAGCAGCAGCACCATTCACAACAATATCTCCAACAGTAGTCCAATCTGTGAACAGCAGCACCATTCACAACAATATCTCCAACAGTAGTTCAATCTGTGAACAGCACCATTCACAACAATATGCCCAATAGTAGTCCAATCTGTGAACAGCAGCACCATTCACAACAATATCTCCAACAGTAGTTCAATCTGTGAACAGCAGCACTATTCACAACAATATGCCCAATAGTAGTCCAATCTGTGAACAGCAGCACCATTCACAACAATATGTCCAACAGTAGTTCAATCTGTTAACAGCAGCACCATTCACAACAATATGTCCAATAGTAGTTCAATCTGTGAACAGAACCATTCACAACAATATGACCAATAGTAGTCCAATCAGTGAACAGCACCATTCACAACAATATGTCCAATAGTAGTCCAATTTGTGAGCAGCAGCACCAGTCACAACAATATGTCCAATAGTAGTTCAATCTGAGAGCAGCAGCACCATTCACAACAATATGTCTAATAGTAGTCCAATCTGTGAACAGCACCATTCACAACAATATGTCCAATAGTAGTCCAATCTGTGAACAGCAGCACCATTCACAACAATATGTCCAATAGTAGTCCAATCTGTGAACAGCACCATTCACAACAATATGTCTAATAGTTGTCCAATCTGTGAACAGCAGCACCATTCACAACAATATGTCCAATAGTAGTCCAATCTGTGAACAGCAGCACCATTCACAACAATATGTACAATAGTAGTCCAATCTGTGAGTAGCAGCACCATTCATAACAATATGTCTAATCGTAATCCAATCTGTGAACAGCAGCACCATTCACAACAATATGTCCAATCGTAGTCCAATCTGTGTACAGCAGCACCATTCACAACAATATGTACAATAGTAGTCCAATCTGTGAAGAGGCAGCACCATTCACAACAATATGTCTAATAGTAGTCCAATCTGTGAACAGCAGCACCATTCACAACAATATGTCCAATAGTAGTCCAATCTGTGAGAAGCAGCACCATTCACAACAAGATGTTCAATAGTAGTCCAACTGTGAACAGCAGCACCATTCACAACAATATGTCCAATATTAGTCCAATCTGTGAGCAGCAGCACCATTCACAACAAGATGTCCAATAGTGATCCAATCTGTGAACAGCAGCACCATTCACAACAATATGTCCAATAGTAGTCCAATCTGTGAACAGCAGCACCATTCACAACAATATGTCTAATAGTAGTCCAATCTGTGAGCAGCAGCACCATTCACAACAATATGTCCAATCGTAGTCCAATCTGTGAACAGCAGCACCATTCACAACAAAATGTCCAATATTAGTCCAATCTGTGAGCAGCAGCACCATTCACAACAAGATGTTCAATAGTAGTCCAACTGTGAACAGCAGCACCATTCACAACAATATGTCCAATATTAGTCCAATCTGTGAGCAGCAGCACCATTCACAACAAGATGTCCAATAATGGTCCAATCTGTGAACAGCAGCACCAATCACAACAATATGTCCAATAATAGTCCAATCTGTGAACAGCAGCACCATTCACAACAATATGTCTAATAGTAGTCCAATCTGTGAGCAGCAGCACCATTCACAACAATATGTCCAATCGTAGTCCAATCTGTGAACAGCAGCACCATTCACAACAAAATGTCCAATAGTAGTCCAATCTGTGAACAGCAGCACCATTCACAACAATATGTCCAATAGTAGTCCAATCTGTGAGCAGCAACATTCACAGCAATATGTCCAATAGTAGTCCAATCTGTGAACAGCAGCACCATTCACAACAATATGTCCAATAGAAGTCCAATCTGTGAGCAGCAGCACCAGTCACAACAATATGTCCAATAGTAGTCCAATCTGTGAACAGCACCATTCACAACAATATGTCCAGTAGTAGTCCAATCTGTGAGCAACAGCACCATTCACAACAATATGTCCAATAATAGTCCAATCTAACAGCAGCACCATTCACAACAATATGTCTAATACTAGTCCAATCTGTGAGCAGCAGCACCATTCACAACAATATGTCCAATCGTAGTCCAATCTGTGAACAGCAGCACCATTCACAACAAAATGTCCAATAGTAGTCCAATCTGTGAACAGCAGCACCATTCACAACAATATGTCCAATAGTAGTCCAATCTGTGAGCAGCAACATTCACAGCAATATGTCCAATAGTAGTCCAATCTGTGAACAGCAGCACCATTCACAACAATATGTCCAATAGAAGTCCAATCTGTGAGCAGCAGCACCAGTCACAACAATATGTCCAACAGTAGTTCAATCTGAGAGCAGCAGCACCATTCACAACAATATGTCCAATAGTAGTCCAATCTGTGAACAGCACCATTCACAACAATATGTCCAGTAGTAGTCCAATCTGTGAGCAACAGCACCATTCACAACAATATGTCCAATAGTACTTCAATCTGTGAGCAGCAGCACCATTCACAACAATATCTCCAACAGTAGTCCAATCTGTGAACAGCAGCACCATTCACAACAATATCTCCAACAGTAGTTCAATCTGTGAACAGCACCATTCACAACCATATGCCCAATAGTAGTCCAATCTGTGAACAGCAGCACCATTCACAACAATATCTCCAACAGTAGTTCAATCTGTGAACAGCAGCACCATTCACAACAATATGTCCAATCGTAGTCCAATCTGTGAACAGCACCATTCACAACAATATGTCTAATATTAGTCCAATCTGTGAGTAGCAGCACCATTCATAACAATATGTCTAATCGTAGTCCAATCTGTGAACAGCAGCACCATTCACAACAATATGTCCAATCGTAGTCCAATCTGTGAACAGCAGCACCATTCACAACAATATGTACAATAGTAGTCCAATCTGTGAAGAGGCAGCACCATTCACAACAATATGTCTAATAGTAGTCCAATCTGTGAACAGCAGCACCATTCACAACAATATGTCCAATAGTAGTCCAATCTGTGAGAAGCAGCACCATTCACAACAAGATGTTCAATAGTAGTCCAACTGTGAACAGCAGCACCATTCACAACAATATGTCCAATATTAGTCCAATCTGTGAGCAGCAGCACCATTCACAACAAGATGTCCAATAGTGGTCCAATCTGTGAACAGCAGCACCATTCACAACAATATGTCCAATAGTAGTCCAATCTGTGAACAGCAGCACCATTCACAACAATATGTCTAATAGTAGTCCAATCTGTGAGCAGCAGCACCATTCACAACAATATGTCCAATCGTAGTCGAATCTGTGAACAGCAGCACCATTCACAACAAAATGTCCAATATTAGTCCAATCTGTGAGCAACAGCACCATTCACAACAAGATGTTCAATAGTAGTCCAATCTGTGAACAGCAGCACCATTCACAACAATATGTCCAATAATAGTCCAATCTGTGAACAGCAGCACCATTCACAACAATATGTCTAATAGTAGTCCAATCTGTGAGCAGCAGCACCATTCACAACAATATGTCCAATCGTAGTCCAATCTGTGAACAGCAGCACCATTCACAACAAAATGTCCAATAGTAGTCCAATCTGTGAACAGCAGCACCATTCACAACAATATGTCCAATAGTAGTCCAATCTGTGAGCAGCAACATTCACAGCAATATGTCCAATAGTAGTCCAATCTGTGAACAGCAGCACCATTCACAACAATATGTCCAATAGAAGTCCAATCTGTGAGCAGCAGCACCAGTCACAACAATATGTCCAATAGTAGTCCAATCTGTGAACAGCAGCACCATTCACAACAATATGTCCAATAGTAGTCCCATCTGTGAACAGCAGCACCATTCACAACAATATGTACAATAGTAGTCCAATCTGTGAAGAGGCAGCACCATTCACAACAATATGTCTAATAGTCGTCCAATCTGTGAACAGCAGCACCATTCACAACAATATGTCCAATAGTAGTCCAATCTGTGAGAAGCAGCACCATTCACAACAAGATGTTCAATAGTAGTCCAATCTGTGAACAGCAGCACCATTCACAACAATATGTCCAATATTAGTCCAATCTGTGAGCAGCAGCACCATTCACAACAAGATGTCCAATAGTGGTCCAATCTGTGAACAGCAGCACCATTCACAACAATATGTCCAATAGTAGTCCAATCTGTGAACAGCAGCACCATTCACAACAATATGTCTAATAGTAGTCCAATCTGTGAGCAGCAGCACCATTCACAACAATATGTCCAATCGTAGTCGAATCTGTGAACAGCAGCACCATTCACAACAAAATGTCCAATATTAGTCCAATCTGTGAGCAGCAGCACCATTCACAACAAGATGTTCAATAGTAGTCCAACTGTGAACAGCAGCACCATTCACAACAATATGTCCAATATTAGTCCAATCTGTGAGCAGCAGCACCATTCACAACAAGATGTCCAATAGTGGTCCAATCTGTGAACAGCAGCACCATTCACAACAATATGTCCAATAATAGTCCAATCTGTGAACAGCAGCACCATTCACAACAATATGTCTAATAGTAGTCCAATCTGTGAGCAGCAGCACCATTCACAACAATATGTCCAATCGTAGTCCAATCTGTGAACAGCAGCACCATTCACAACAAAATGTCAATAGTAGTCCAATCTGTGAACAGCAGCACCATTCACAACAATATGTCCAATAGTAGTCCAATCTGTGAGCAGCAACATTCACAGCAATATGTCCAATAGTAGTCCAATCTGTGAACAGCAGCACCATTCACAACAATATGTCCAATAGAAGTCCAATCTGTGAGCAGCAGCACCAGTCACAACAATATGTCCAATAGTAGTTCAATCTGAGAACAGCAGCACCATTCACAACAATATGTCCAATAGTAGTCCAATCTGTGAACAGCACCATTCACAACAATATGTCCAGTAGTAGTCCAATCTGTGAGCAACAGCACCATTCACAACAATATGTCCAATAGTACTTCAATCTGTGAGCAGCAGCACCATTCACAACAATATCTCCAACAGTAGTCCAATCTGTGAACAGCAGCACCATTCACAACAATATCTCCAACAGTAGTTCAATCTGTGAACAGCACCATTCACAACCATATGCCCAATAGTAGTCCAATCTGTGAACAGCAGCACCATTCACAACAATATCTCCAACAGTAGTTCAATCTGTGAACAGCAGCACCATTCACAATAATATGTCCAATAGTAGTTCAATCTGTGAACAGCACATTTCACAACAATATGACCAATAGTAGTCCAATCAGTGAACAGCACCATTCACAACAATATGTCCAATAGTAGTCCAATCTGTGAGCAGCAGCACCAGTCACAACAATATGTCCAATAGAAGTTCAATCTGAGAGCAGCAGCACCATTCACAAAAATATGTCTAATAGTAGTCCAATCTGTGAACAGCACCATTCACAACAATATGTCCAATAGTTGTCCAATCTGTGAACAGCAGCACCATTCACAACAATATGTCCAATCGTAGTCCAATCTGTGAACAGCACCATTCACAACAATATGTCTAATATTAGTCCAATCTGTGAACAGCAGCACCATTCACAACAATATGTCCAATAGTAGTCCAATCTGTGAACAGCAGCACCATTCACAACAATATGTCCAATAGTAGTCCCATCTGTGAGTAGCAGCACCATTCATAACAATATGTCTAATCGTAGTCCAATCTGTGAACAGCAGCACCATTCACAACAATATGTCCAATCGTAGTCCAATCTGTGAACAGCAGCACCATTCACAACAATATGTACAATAGTAGTCCAATCTGTGAAGAGGCAGCACCATTCACAACAATATGTCTAATAGTAGTCCAATATGTGAACAGCAGCACCATTCACAACAATATGTCCAATAGTAGTCCAATCTGTGAGAAGCAGCACCATTCACAACAAGATTTTCAATAGTAGTCCAACTGTGAACTGCAGCACCATTCACAACAATATGTCCAATATTAGTCCAATCTGTGAGCAGCAGAACCATTCACAACAAGATGTCCAATAGTGGTCCAATCTGTGAACAGCAGCACCATTCACAACAATATGTCCAATAATAGTCCAATCTGTAAACATCAGCACCATTCACAACAATATGTCTAATAGTAGTCCAATCTGTGAGCAGCAGCACCATTCACAACAATATGTCCAATCGTAGTCCAATCTGTGAACAGCAGCACCATTCACAACAAAATGTCCAATAGTAGTCCAATCTGTGAACAGCAGCACCATTCACAACAATATGTCCAATAGTAGTCCAATCTGTGAGCAGCACCATTCACAACAATATGCCCAATAGTAGTCCAATCTGTGAACAGCAGCTCCATTCACAACAATATGTCCAATAGTAGTCCAATCTGTGAACAGTACCATTCACAACAATATGTCCAATAGTAGTCCAATCTGTGAACAGCAGCACCATTCACAACAATATGTCCAATAGTAGTCCAATTTGTGAGAAGCAACATTCACAGCAATATGTCCAATAGTAGTCCAATCTGTGAACAGCAGCACCATTCACAACAAAAGTCCAATAGTAGTCCAATCTGCGAACAGCAGCACCATTCACAACAATATGTCCAATATTAGTCCAATCTGTGAACAGCAGCACCATTCACAACAATATGTCCAATAGTAGTCCAATCTGTGAACAGCAGCGCCATTCACAACAATATGTCCAATAGTAGTCCAATCTGTGAACAGCAGCACCATTCACAAAAATATGTCCAATAGTAGTCCAATCTGTGAACAGCTGCACCATTCACAACAATATGTCTAATATTAGTCCAATCTGTGAACAGCAGCACCAGTCACAACAGTATGTCCAATAGTAGTCCAATCTGTGAACAGCAGCACCATTCACAACAATATGTCCAATAGAAACATAGAAACATAGAAAATAGGTGCAGGAGCAGGCCATTCAGCCCTTCTAGCCTGCACCGCCATTCAATGAGTTCAATCTGTGAGTAGCAGCACCATTCATAACAATCTGTCTAATCGTAGTCCAATCTGTGAACAGCAGCACCATTCATAACAATATGTCCAATCGTAGTCCAATCTGTGAACAGCAGCACCATTCACAACAATATGTACAATAGTAGTCCAATCTGTGAACAGCAGCACCATTCACAACAATATGTCTAATAGTAGTCCAATCTGTGAGCAGCAGCACCATTCACAACAATATGTCCAATAGTAGTCCAATCTGTGAACAGCAGCAACATTCACAACAATATGTCTCATAGTAGTTCAATCTGTGAGCAGGAGCACCATTCACAACAATATGTCCAATAGTAGTCCTGTCTGTGAGCAACAGCACCATTCACAACAATATGTCCAATAGTACTTCAATCTGTGAGCAGCAGCACCATTCACAACAAGATGTCCAATAGTGGTCCAATCTGTGAACAGCAGCACCATTCAAAACAATATGTCCAATAGTAGTCCAATCTGTGAGCAGCAGCACCATTCACAACAATATGTCCAATCGTAGTCCAATCTGTGAACAGCAGCACCATTCACAACAATATGTCCAATAGTAGTCCAATCTGTGAGCAACAGCACCATTCACAACAATATGTCCAATAGTACTTCAATCTGTGAGCAGCAGCACCATTCACAACAATATCTCCAACAGTAGTCCAATCTGTGAACAGCAGCACCATTCACAACAATATCTCCAACAGTAGTTCAATCTGTGAACAGCACCATTCACAACAATATGCCCAATAGTAGTCCAATCTGTGAGCAGCAGCACCATTCACAACAAGATGTTCAATAGTAGTCCAACTGTGAACAGCAGCACCATTCACAACAATATGTCCAATATTAGTCCAATCTGTGAGCAGCAGCACCATTCACAACAAGATGTCCAATAGTGGTCCAATCTGTGAACAGCAGCACCATTCACAACAATATGTCCAATAATAGTCCAATCTGTGAACAGCAGCACCATTCACAACAATATGTCTAATAGTAATCTAATCTGTGAGCAGCAGCACCATTCACAACAATATGTCCAATCGTAGTCCAATCTGTGAACAGCAGCACCATTCACAACAAAATGTCCAATAGTAGTCCAATCTGTGAACAGCAGCACCATTCACAACAATATGTCCAATAGTAGTCCAATCTGTGAGCAGCAACATTCACAGCAATATGTCCAATAGTAGTCCAATCTGTGAACAGCAGCACCATTCACAACAATATGTCCAATAGAAGTCCAATCTGTGAGCAGCAGCACCAGTCACAACAATATGTCCAATAGTAGTTCAATCTGAGAGCAGCAGCACCATTCACAACAATATGTCCAATAGTAGTCCAATCTGTGAACAGCACCATTCACAACAATATGTCCAGTAGTAGTCCAATCTGTGAGCAACAGCACCATTCACAACAATATGTCCAAAGGTACTTCAATCTGTGAGCAGCAGCACCATTCACAACAATATCTCCAACAGTAGTCCAATCTGTGAACAGCAGCACCATTCACAACAATATCTCCAACAGTAGTTCAATCTGTGAACAGCACCATTCACAACAATATGCCCAATAGTAGTCCAATCTGTGAATAGCAGCACCATTCACAACAATATCTCCAACAGTAGTTCAATCTGTGAACAGCAGCACTATTCACAACAATATGCCCAATAGTAGTCCAATCTGTGAACAGCAGCACCATTCACAACAATATCTCCAATAGTAGTTCAATCTGTGAACAGCACCATTCACAACAATATGACCAATAGTAGTCCAATCAGTGAACAGCACCATTCACAACAATATGTCCAATAGTAGTCCAATCTGTGAGCAGCAGCACCAATCACAACAATATGTCCAATAGTAGTTCAATCTGAGAGCAGCAGCACCATTCACAACAATTTGTCTAATAGTAGTCCAATCTGTGAACAGCACCATTCACAACAATATGTCCAATAGTAGTCCAATCTGTGAACAGCAGCACCATTCACAACAATATGTCCAATCGTAGTCCAATCTGTGAACAGCACCATTCACAACAATATGTCTAATATTAGTCCAATCTGTGAGAAGCAGCACCATTCACAACAAGATGTCCAATAGTAGTCCAACTGTGAACAGCAGCACCATTCACAACAATATGTCCAATATTAGTCCAATCTGTGAGCAGCAGCACCATTCACAACATGATGTCCAATTGTGGTCCGATCTGTGAACAGCAGCACCATTCACAACAATATGTCCAATAATAGTCCAATCTGTAAACAGCAGCACCATTCACAACAATATGTCTAATAGTAGTCCAATCTGTGAGCAGCAGCACCATTCACAACAATATGTCCAATCGTAGTCCAATCTGTGAACAGCAGCACCATTCACAACAAAATGTCCAATAGTAGTCCAATCTGTGAACAGCAGCACCATTCACAACAATATGTCCAATAGTAGTCCAATCTGTGAGCAGCATCATTCACGACAATATGTCCAATAGTAGTCCAATCTGTGAGCAGCAACATTCCCAGCAATATGTCCAATAGTAGTCCAATCTGTGAACAGCAGCACCATTCACAACAATATGTCCAATAGTAGTCCAATCTGTGAGCAGCAGCACCATTCACAACAATATGTCCAATAGTAGTCCAATCTGTGAACAGCAGCACCATTCACAACAATATGTCCAATAGTAGTCCAATCTGTGAACAGCAGCACCATTCACAACAATATGTCCAAGAGTAGTCCAATCTGTGAACAGCAGCTCCATTCACAACAATATGTCCAATAGTAGTCCAATCTGTGAACAGTACCATTCACAACAATATGTCCAATAGTAGTCCAATCTGTGAACAGCAGCACCATTCACAACAATATGTCCAATAGTAGTCCAATCTGTGAGAAGCAACATTCACAGCAATATGTCCAATAGTTGTCCAATCTGTGAACAGCAGCACCATTCACAACAAAAGTCCAATAGTAGTCCTGTCTGTGAGCAACAGCACCATTCACAACAATATGTCCAATAGTAGTCCAATCTGTGAGCAGCAGCACCATTCACAGCAATATGTCCAGTCGTGGTCCAATCTGTGAGCAACAGCACCATTCACAACAATATGTCCAATAGTACTTCAATCTGTGAGCAGCAGCACCATTCACAACAATATATCCTACAGTAGTCCAATCTGTGAACAGCAGCACCATTCACAACAATATCTCCAACAGTAGTTCAATCTGTGAACAGCACCATTCACAACAATATGCCCAGTAGTAGTCCTGTCTGTGAGCAACAGCACCATTCACAACAATATGTCCAATAGTAGTCCAATCTATGAGCAGCAGCACCATTCACAGCAATATGTCCAGTCGTAGTCCAATCTGTGAGCAACAGCACCATTCACAACAATATGTCCAATAGTACTTCAATCTGTGAGCAGCAGCACCATTCACAACAATATCTCCAACAGTAGTCAAATCTGTGAACAGCAGCACCATTCACAACAATATCTCCAACAGTAGTTCAATCTGTGAACAGCACCATTCACAACAATATGCCCAATAGTAGTCCAATCTGTGAACAGCAGCACCATTCACAACAATATGTCCAATAGTAGTTCAATCTGAGAGCAGCAGCAACATTCACAACAATATGTCCAATAGTAGTTCAATCTGAGAGCAGCAGCACCATTCACAACAATATGTCCAATAGTAGTCCAGTCTGTGAGCAACAGCACCATTCATAACATACAGTGAAATAGATTTCTAGCCAATCCACATACGCTTTAAAACCTTCCCGGTCATGTCTAGATTCCTCCAAATATCCGATTGCACCTGCCATTTTTAATCTCGAGATGTTCACACCGTGTGCTTTTTTTTACCTCGGATTTTGTACCTTTTTTTTCAAAGACAGAAACATCCCAAGTCTTCTGTCGGCTGGCTGAATCCTTCACCAACAAAATTTAAGCTTTAAACATCAAGAAATCTCCGAATCTCTAACTCTCTCTCTTTCCCTCTATCGCTCTCTCTCTCTCTCCCTCTCTATCTGTATTTTTCTCTGTCTCTCTCTCTCTCTGCCTCCCTCTCTGTGTCTCTCTCTCTATCTCTCTCTTTCTCTCTATCTGTCTCTGTTTTTCTCTCTGACTCTCTCTATCCCTCGTTCCTTCTCTCTCTCTGTCTCTCTCTGTCTGTCTCTCTCGCTCTCTTTCTCTCTCTCTCTCTCTCAGTCTGTCTCTCGCTCTATCTTTCTCTCCCTCTCTGTCACTCTGTGTTTATCACTCGCTCTCTCTGTCTCTCTCTTTCTGTCTCTCCCTCTCTATCTGTCTATCTCTGTCTCTCTCTCTGTCTCTCTTTATCTCTCTGTCTTTCTGTCTTCTGCTCTGTCTCGCTCTCTCTCTGTCTCTGTGTTTCTCTCACTCTCTCTCGCTCTATCTTTCTCTCACTCTGTCTGTCTCTCTCTCTCTCATTCTCTCTCACTTTCTCTCTGTCGGTCTCTCAATCTCTGTCTCTCTCTCTCTCACTCTCTGTCTCTATTTCTCTCACTCTCTCTGTCTCACGCTCTCTTTCTCTTTCTCTTTATCTCCCTCTCTCTCTGTTTTGCTCTGGCTGTCTCTGATTCTCACATTCTGTCCCTCTCTATTTCTGTGTGTGTGTTTCTCTCTCTCTGTCTGTCTCTCTGTCACTCTCTCTCTCTCTCTGTATCTCCCACTCTCTCTCTCTGTCTCTCTCTCCCTTTTTCCCTCTCTCTGTCTGTCTCTCTCTCTCACTGACTCTCACTCGCACTCCCTCACTACCTCTCGATCTGTATCTCTATCTCTCTGTCTCTCTCTAGCTGTCTCTCTCTCTCTCTGTATCTGTACCTCTCTCTCTCTCTCTCATTGCCTGTCACTCTCTATCTCTCGATCTTGCTCTATCTCTGTCACACTCTCTCTCTCTCTCGCTGTCTATCTGTTGCTCTATCTCGCTATTTATCTCTGTATCTGTGTCTCTCTCATACTCTGTTTCTGTCCCTCTCGCTCTCGTGTCTCTTTATCTCTCTCTATCTCTGTCTTCTCTCGATCTCTCTCTCTCTCTCTCTCTCGGTCTCTGAAACACACATCTCATGTAAAATGGCTGCTCAATCTCACACAAACTAATCCCACAGCTCCGCTCTCCCCATAGCCCTGTATCAATCCCCAAACTAATCCCACTGCCCCACTCTCTCCCCACAGCTCTGTATCAATCGCAAACGAATCACACTGCCCCGCTCTCTCCCCATAGCGCTGCATCACTCCCCAAACTAATCCCACTGCCCCGCTCTCTCCCCACAGCCCTGTATCAATCGCAAACTAATCATACTGCCCCGCTCTCTCCCCATAGCACTGTCTCAATCTCCAAACTAATCCCACTGCCCCGCTCACTCCCCATAGCCCTGTATCAATCCCCAAACTAATCCCACTGCCCCGCTCTCTCCCCATAGCCCTGTATGAATCCCCAAACTAATCCCACTGCCCCGCTCTCTCCCCATAGTCCTGGATCAATCTCCAAACTAATCCCACTCCCCCCCCTCTCTCCCCATAGTCCTGTATCAATCCCCAAACTAATCCCACTGCCCCGCTCTCTCCCCATAGCCCTGTATCAATCTCCAAACTAATCCCACTGCCCCGCTCTCTCCCCATAGTCCTGTACCAATCCCCAAACTAATCCCACTGCCCCGCTCTCTCCCCATAGTCCTGTATCAATCCCCAAACTAATCCCACTGCCCCGTTCTCTCCCCATAGCCCTGTATCAATCTGCAAACTAATCCCACTGCCTCGCTCTCTCCCCATAGTCCTGTATCAATCCCCAAACTAATCCCACTGCCCCGCTCTCTCCCCATAGTCCTGTATCAATCCCCAAACTAATCCCACTGCCCCGTTCTCTCCCCAGAGCCCTGTATCAATCCCAGAATCTATTCAGAAAGCGAGTTAGATAGTGACATAGACACACACACACTCTCTATCACTTTCTCTGTGTCTCTCACTCTCTGTCTCGCTCTCTGTCTATTTCTCTCTCTGTGCCTCTCTCTCTCTCTCTGTCTGTCTCTCTCTCGGTCTGTCTCTCTCTCTCTCTCGCTATATCTCTCTCTCTGTCTCTCTCTCTATTTGTCTCTCTCACTCTCTCTGTCTCTCTGTCTGTCTCCCTCTCTGTCTCTCTCTCTCGCTCTCTCTCACTTTCTCTCTCTCTTTCTCTCTCTCTGTGTCTCCCTCTCTCTCTGTCTCTCTCTCTCCCTCTCTTTGTCTATCTGTCTCTCTCTCTCCGTCACTCTCTGTCTCTTTCTCTGTCACTCACTCTCTCTCTCTCTGTCCCCCTCTATCTCTCTCTCTCGCCCTCTCTTTCTCTAGCTGTTTTCCTCTGTCTGTCTATCTCTCTGTCTCAGTCTACCTCTCTCTCTCTCTCTCTCTGTCTGTCTCCCTCTCTCTCTCTCTCTCTCTCTCCCTCTCTCCCTCTCTCTCTCTCTCTCTCTCTCTCTCTCTCTCTCTCTCTCTCTCCCTCTCTCTCTCTATCTATCTATCTCTGTCTCTCTCTCTTTCTGTCTTATCTCTCTCTGTCTCTCTCTCTCTATTTCTGTCTCTCTCAGTCTGTCTCTCTCGCTCTCGCTCTGTCTCTCTCACTCCCTATGTCTCTCTCTCCCTCTGTCTCTCACTCTCTGAATTTCACGTTCTCTCTCTCTCTCCCTCTCTCTCTCTCTCTTTCTCTCTCGGTGTCTCTCACTCTCTGTCTCTCTCTTTCTATCTCTCTCTGTCTCTCACTCTCTCTCTGTCTATTTAGCACTATCTCTCTGTCTTTCTCTATCTGTCTCTCTCGCTTTCTATCTGTATCTCTATCTCTCTTCCTCGTTCTATCTATTTCTCTTTCTCTCTACTTGTGTCTCTCTCCCTCTATCTATCTCTCTCTCCCTCTGTTCTCTCTCTTTCTCTGTCTCTCTCTCTCTCTTTCTCTCTATCTGTCTCTCTCTAATCCCACTGCCCCACCATCTCCCCATAGCCCTGTATCAATCCACAAAATAACCCCACTGCCCCGCTCTCTCTGCATATCCGTGTATCAATCCCTATCTCTCTCTTTCTCTCCCTCTCTCTCCCTCTCTCTCCCTCCCGCTCTCTGTCGATTCCTGTCTGCCTCTCTCCATATCTATCTTTCTGTCGATCTCTCTCTCTCTATGAATCTCTCTCTCTGTTTCTCTCTCACTCTCTCTCGGTCTCTGTAACACGAATCCTGGTATACAATGACCACCACATGTAAAATGAAAAATGGCTGCTCAATCTCACCCAAAATAATCTCACTGCTCCGCTTTCTCCCCATAGCCCTGTATCAATCTCACCCAAACTAATCCCACTGCCCCGCTTTCTCCCCATAGCCCTGTATCAATCTCACCCAAACTAATCCCACTGCCCCGCTCTCTCCCCATAGTCCTGTATCAATCCCCAAAATAATCCCAATGCCCTGCTCTCTCCCCATAGCCCTGTATCAATCCCCCAACTAATCCCACTGCCCCGCTCTCTCCCCATAGCCCTGTATCAATCCCCAAGCTAATCCCACTGCCCCGCTCTCTCCCCATAGCCCTGTATCAATCCCAAACTAATCCCACTGCCCCATCTCTCCCCATAGCCCTATATCAATCCCAAACAATCACACAGCCCCGCCCTCTCCCCATTGCCCTGTATCAATCCCCAAACTAATCCCCCTGCCCCGCTCTCTCCCGGTAGCCCTGTATCAATCCTAAAACTAATCCCACTGCCCCGCTCTCTCCCCATAGACCTCTCAATCCGAGAGTCTATACAGAGTCTCTCTATCTGTCTCTCTCCCTCTCTCTCTCTGTCTCACTCTGCCTCTCTCTCTGTCTCTCTCTATGACTCCCTGTGTATCTGTCTCACTCTGTCTTTCCCTCTCACTCCCTCTCTCTCTCCGTCTCTGTTTTTCTCTCTCTATCTTTCCCTCTCCCTCTTTTTCTGTCTCTCTCTCCCTCTCGCTCTATTTTTCTCTCTCTCTATCTGTATCTCTCCATTTTATCTCTGTCTTTCCCTCTCTCTCTGTCAATCCATCTCTCTGTCTTTCTCACTCTGTCTCTCTCAATCTGTCTGTCTGTCTCTCTGCCTGTTTCTCTTTCTGCCTCTCTCTCTGTATCTCTCTTCAACTCTGTGTCTCTCTATCTCTGTCTCTCACTCTCCCGCTCTCTGTCTCTCTCTCTCTCACTCTGTCTGTTTGCCGATCGCTGTCTCTCTCTATCTATCTTTCTGTTTCTCTCTCGCTCTGTCTCTCTCCATCTCTGTAGCTCTCTCTGTCTCTCTCTGTCTGCCTGTCTCTGACTCTGGCTCTGTCTCTCTCTCTCTCTCGCTCTCTGACTCTCTCTATCTCTCTGTCTGCATATCTCTCTGTCTCTTTCTCTCTCTCTATCTATCTCTCACTCTGCATATCTCTCTCTCTCTCACTAGCTCTCTATCTGTCTCACTCTCTCTCTCGCTCTCTCTGACTCTTTGGCTCTCTCTCTGTATCTATCTCACTCTCTCTTTCTCTTTCTCTCTCTCTATGCCTCTCTCTCTCTCTCTCTCTCTCTCTCTGTCTCGCTATTTATCTCTGTTTCGCTTTATCTCTATCTGTCTCTATCTATCTCGCTCTCTCACTCTATGTCCGTCTCTCTCCCTCTCTCGCTCTACCTCACTCTTTGTATCTCTCGGTCTCTCTCGGTCTCTCTCTATGTCTGTTTCTTTCCCTCTCTCTCTCTCTCTCTCTATCTCTGTCTTTCTCTGTTTTCCCCTCTGTCTCAGTCTCTCTCTGTCTCTCTCTCACTCTCTGTCTCTCTCTCTCTCTCTCATTCTCCCTCTCTCTCCATTTTAATTCTGTCTCCATCTTTCACTCTCTCTCTCTGTCTCTATAATTCTGTCTCTCACTCTCTGTCTCTCTCTCCCACTCTGCCTGTTTGCCTATCGCTGTCTCTCTCTATCTGTCTGTCGATCTCTCTGTCTCCTTCTCTCCGTCTCTCTCTGTCTCTCTCTCTGTCTCTGTTTCACTATCTCACTGTCTCTCTGTCTTTCTCTGTATTTTCTCTGTCTTTCTCTCTCTGTCTCTCTCCCTCTGTGACTCTCTCTCTATACCTCTCTGTTTCTTTCTCTCTCACTCTGTGTCTCTCCCTTTCTCTATCTCTCGCTAACTCTCTCCGTCTCTCTCTCTCTCTCTCTCTCTCTCTCTCTCTCTCTCTCTCTCTCTCTCTCTCTCTCTCTCTGTGTCATTATCTCTCTCTGTCTCTGACTCTCCCTCTCTCTATCTCTCTGTCTCTCTATCTTTCTCAGTTTTCCCCTCTGTCTCCCTGTCTCGCTCTGTCTCTGTCTCTCTCTCTCTCTCTTTGTCTCCATCTCTGTCTCTCTCTCTTTCTCTCTGTCTGTCTGGCTCTGCTTCTCTCTCTCTGTCTTTCTGTCTCTCTCTCCCTCTTGCTCTGTCTCTCTCTCTCTGTATCTCGCCATATATTTATCTCCGCCTTTCCCTCTCTCTCGCTCTCTATCAATTTCTCTTTCTCTGTCTTTCTCCCACTCTGTCTCTCTCTGTCTCTCTCTCACTCTCTGTCTCTGTGTCTCTGTGTCTCACTTTGTCTGTCTTTCTCTCTGCCTCTGTCTTTCTCTCTCATTTTTTCTCTCTTTCTCTCTCTCCCTCTCTCTCTCTCTCTCTTTCTCTCTCTCTCTCTCTCTCTCTCTCTCTCTCTCTCTATGCCTCTCTCTCTGCCTCGCTCTCAATCTGTCTCTCTCTCTCTCTGCTTCCCTCTCTCTCTCACTCTCCCTATTTCTGTCTCTTTCTCTGACTCTCTGTCGCTCTCGCTCTCTGTCTCTATCACTGTCTCTCTGTCTGTCTCTCTGTCTGTCTTCCTCTCTGTCTCCCTCTCTGTCTCCCTCTCTGTCTCTGTCTCCCTTTCTCTCTCGCTCTCTGTCTATCTGTCTCTCTGTCTTTCTCTCTCTGACTCTCACTGTCTCGATCTGTCTTTCTCTCTCTGTCTCTCACTATCTCTCTCTCTCTCTCTGTCTATCTCTCTCTCTCTCTCTCGCGCTCTCTCTCCCCATCTCTGTTTCACTCTGGCTTTCTCTCTAGCTTTCACTCTCTCTCTGTCTCTCTCTCCTTCTCGCTCTCTCTTTCTCTCTCTGAATGTCGCTCTCTGTCCTTATCTCTGTCTTTCCCTCACTCTCTCTATCTCTGTCTCTATCTACCTCTCTGTCTCTTGCTGTCTCTCTGTCTCTCTCTGTATGTCTCTCTTTATCTGTCTGTCTCTCCCCCTCACTCTGTTTGTCTCTCCCATTCTCTTTGTCTCTCGCTCTCTGTCTCTCTGACTCTCTCTGTGATTCTCTCTGTCTCGCTCTGTTTCTCTCTCTCTGTCTGGCTGTCTCTCTCTCCCTCTCCCTCTCTGTCTCCCTTTCTGTCTGTCTGTCTCTCTCTTTCTCTGACGCTCTCTCTCTCTCTGTGTTTCTGTCTCTCTCTGTCTCTCTCTCCCTCTCTCTCTGCCTCTCTCTCTGTCCAGCTTTCTGTCAGTCTGGCTCTCTCTCTGTATACTTCCTCCATGTCTCTCTCTTTCCCTCTCAATCTCTGTCTCTCTCTCGCTCTCTGTCTCTCTGTCTATCACTCCTTCTAGCTCGCTCTCTCTCTCTCTCTGTATCTCTCTCTCTCTCTGTCTCTCTCTCTCTCTTTCAGACTCTCTGTATTTCTCTCCATCTCTCTCTCTTTCTCTCTGAAGCTCTCCCAGAACCACGGTGACAATGCACAGACAGATCTATAGCCATGCATTTTACCTTTGTTCATGGTCCCCATTTTATGAAAACACAGCACCGGGAGATTGATCACAGAGGCCGACAACTCTCTAATTTAATATTAACTGCTTAAAGTTGTACCTGCCCTCGGAGTGTGTGATGGAACAGTGTAGAGGGAGCTTTACTCTGTATCTAACACTCTGTACCTGCTCTGGGAGTGTTTGATGGGACAGTGTAGAGGGAGCTTTACTCTGCATCTAAAACTCTGTACCTGCCCTGGGAGTGTTTGATGGGACAGTGTAGAGGGAGTTTTACTCTGTATCTAACACTCTGTACCTGCCCTGGGAGTGTTTGATGGGACAGTGTAGAGGGAGCTTTACTCTGTATCTAAACCCGTGCTGTACTTGCCCTGGGAGTGTTTGATGGGACAGTGTAGAGGGAGCTTTACTCTATATCTAAACCCCTGTACCTGCCCTGGGAGTGTTTGATGGGACAGTGTAGAGGGAGCTTTACTCTGTATCTAACCCCATATACCTGCCCTGGGAATGTGTGATGGGACAGTGTAGAGGGAGCTTTACTCTGTATCTAACCCCCTGTACCTGTCCTGGGAGTGTTTGATGGGACAGTGTAGAGGGAGCTTTACTCTCTATCTAACCCCGTGCTGTACCTGCCCTGGGAGTGTTTGATGGGACAGTGTAGAGGGAACGTTACTCTTTATAGAACCCCGTGCTGTACCTGCCCTGGGAGTGTTTGATGGGACAGTGAAGAGGGAGCTTTACTCTGTATCTAACCCCGTGTTTGATGGGACAGTGTAGAGGGAGCTTTACTCTGTAACTAACCCCGTGCTGTACCTGCCCTGGGAGTGTTTGATGGGACAGTGTAGAGGGAGCTTTACTCTGTATCTAACACCGTGCTGTACTTGACCTGGGAGTGTTTGATGGGACAGTGTAGAGGGAGCTTTATTCTATATCTAAACCCCTGTACCTGCCCTGGGAGCGTTTGATGGGACAGTGTAGAGGGAGCTTTACTCTGTATCTAACCCCCTGTACCTGCCCTGGGAGTGTTTGATGATACAGTGCAGAGGGAACTTTACTCTGTATCTAACCCCCTGTACCTGCTCTGGGAGTGTTTGATGGGACAGTGCAGAGAGAGCTTTACTCTGTATCTAACCCCCTGTACCTGTCCTGGGAGTGTTTGATGGGACAGTGTCAAGGGAACTTTACTCTTTATAGAACCCCGTGCTGTACCTGCCCTGGGAGTGTTTGATGGGACAGTGAAGAGGGAGCTTTACTCTGTATCTAACCCCGTGCTTAACCTGCCCTGGGAGTGTATGATGGGACAATATGGAGGGAGATTAAATGCCCAACTCTCTCTGTCCCTCTCACTTTCTCTCTGTAAGTCTCTCTCTCTCTCTCTTGCTCTCTCTTTCAGTCTCCCTGTCTCTCCCTGTCTCTCCCTCTCTGTATCTCTGTCTCTCTCTCTCGCTCTCTGTCAGTCTCTCTGTCTCCCTCTCTCCATCTCGCTCCCTCACTCTCTCTTTCGCTCCCAATTTCTATCCATCTATCTCTATTTCACTTTTTCCTCTGTTTCTGCTGCCGTCCATTTCCGATCTCTCTTCCTTTCTCTTTTCTGCCAACACGCTCTCTCTATCCCTAATTCTCTCACTGCTTCTCCCTGTCCAACTCTTTTTTTCTCTCTCCCTGTCTCTCATTCCCATTCTAAGGTCTCCTTGATTGAAAAGTCCCTGACATATTGCAGTCTGACAGTCTCGTCCACACCAGAGCCGACTGGGGGCAGAGTGCCGTGTCTCTGAAACCCTGGCTGTGCATGAAGGTTCTGACGGGTAGGGACCTTCTCACTGCCAACCAAGCTACGGCTTGGTACTTGTGTGAAAGCTCTGGCGATGAGGCCTTCTGCCAAACCAGTTTGACAGTCTGCTTGGGGAACCGCCTGACAGGATCCACCCTCTCCTTCTTTTATAGGGCGTCCAGGACCTTGCGCGCCGACCACTGCTTTACGGCCTTGTGCTCAAAGGTGTTTGTCTTGAAACACTTTTTCACGAAGGACAGGTGGTGTGGCACGGTCCAACTGGTTGGTGCATTCGGTGGTAGCCTGGCCAGACCCTTCCTTCATAACAGCGGGGAGAGATAGAACCTCAGCACGTACTGACACTTGGTGTCAGCGTACCGAGTGTCTCTGCACAGCTTGATGCAGCCGCACACAAAGGTGGCCATCAGGATGAGGGCCAGGTTCCCAACGGCCTTTCCTCACTTGTCCAGAGATTTCGATATCGTGTCTCTGCGGACGCGATGTTGGATCTCCAGGCGCCAGTGTCAGCTCTGGGAGTGAGTCTCGGGGTGGCTGGGTGATGTCACCCTGGAGGCTGGGCCCACACTACACACAGCTCCACATCACTGTCACCCTGAATTGTGACAATCTGTATTCTGCTCCTTTTACATCAAATCAATCTGTACTTAAACACCCTGATAAAGCAGCATGGCCCCCTCCCTCCCTCTCTCTCTCTCTATTTCTCTCTGTCTCTCTCTCTCTCTCTGTTTCTCTCTCTCCATCTTTCCCCCTCTCTCACTCTCTCTCTGTCTGCCACTCTCCTTCCATCTATCTGTCTCTTTCTATCTGTCTCTCTTGCTCGCTGTTTCCCTATGTCTCTTTCTGTCACTCTCTTTGTTTCTATCTCTCTCTATCTGTTTCTCTCTCTCGCGCTCTGTCGTTCCCTCTCTCTCTCTCTCTCTCTCTCTCTCTCTGTCTCTCTCTACCTGTTTTTCCCTCTCTCTGTCTCTCTCTCTCTCTGTGACTGTCGTGCCCTCTCTCTCTGTGTCTCTCCCACTCAGTCTCTCTCGCTGTCTTTCCCTCTCACTCTCTCTGTCTCTCTCTCACACTCGGACTCTGCAAAAAGGCTGAAAATGCTTGAACCAGGTTTGTTCACAGATCAACTAGACACTTGTCCTGGTGCAAAATGGTCACCACGCATCTGATGTAAAACGGGTGCTCAATTTCACCGAAACTAATCCCACTGCCTAGCTCTCTCCCCATACCCGTGTATCAATCCCCAAACTGTTCCCAATGCCCCGCTCTCTCCCCATAGCCCTGTATCAATCCCCAAACTAATCCCACTGCCCTGCTCTCTCCCCATAGCCCTGTATCAATCCCAAACTAATCCCACTGCCCCGCTCTCTCCCCATAGTCCTGTATCAATCCCCAAACTAATCCCACTGCCCCGTTCTCTCCCCAGAGCCCTGTATCAATCCCAGAATCTATTCAGAAAGCGAGTTAGATAGTGACATAGACACACACACACTCTCTATCACTTTCTCTGTGTCTCTCACTCTCTGTCTCGCTCTCTGTCTATTTCTCTCTCTGTGCCTCTCTCTCTCTCTCTGTCTGTCTCTCTCTCGGTCTGTCTCTCTCTCTCTCTCGCTATATCTCTCTCTCTGTCTCTCTCTCTATTTGTCTCTCTCACTCTCTCTGTCTCTCTGTCTGTCTCCCTCTCTGTCTCTCTCTCTCGCTCTCTCTCACTTTCTCTCTCTCTTTCTCTCTCTCTGTGTCTCCCTCTCTCTCTGTCTCTCTCTCTCCCTCTCTTTGTCTATCTGTCTCTCTCTCTCCGTCACTCTCTGTCTCTTTCTCTGTCACTCACTCTCTCTCTCTCTGTCCCCCTCTATCTCTCTCTCTCGCCCTCTCTTTCTCTAGCTGTTTTCCTCTGTCTGTCTATCTCTCTGTCTCAGTCTACCTCTCTCTCTCTCTCTCTCTGTCTGTCTCCCTCTCTCTCTCTCTCTCTCTCTCCCTCTCTCTCTCTCTCTCTCTCTCTCTCTCTCTCTCTCTCTCTCCCTCTCTCTCTCTATCTATCTATCTCTGTCTCTCTCTCTTTCTGTCTTATCTCTCTCTGTCTCTCTCTCTCTATTTCTGTCTCTCTCAGTCTGTCTCTCTCGCTCTCGCTCTGTCTCTCTCACTCCCTATGTCTCTCTCTCCCTCTGTCTCTCACTCTCTGAATTTCACGTTCTCTCTCTCTCTCTCTCTCTCTCTCTCTTTCTCTCTCGGTGTCTCTCACTCTCTGTCTCTCTCTTTCTATCTCTCTCTGTCTCTCACTCTCTCTCTATCTATTTAGCACTATCTCTCTGTCTTTCTCTATCTGTCTCTCTCGCTTTCTATCTGTATCTCTATCTCTCTTCCTCGTTCTATCTATTTCTCTTTCTCTCTACTTGTGTCTCTCTCCCTCTATCTATCTCTCTCTCCCTCTGTTCTCTCTCTTTCTCTGTCTCTCTCTCTCTCTTTCTCTCTATCTGTCTCTCTCTAATCCCACTGCCCCACCATCTCCCCATAGCCCTGTATCAATCCACAAAATAACCCCACTGCCCCGCTCTCTCTGCATATCCCTGTATCAATCCCTATC